>NW_006921600.1:10387639-10412261 GCF_000298275.1 Orycteropus afer afer
CTGGTGCGGGATCGGGCAGTGTTTCGTTCTGCTGTGCATGGGGTCGCTATGAGTCGGAAACGACTCGACGGCACTTAACAACAACAACAACAACAACAAGGTATACTTGTTACATATCACTGTGTAACAAGAGTATGAGACATGAACACAATCTTATAGGTCATGTGGTAACCCAACCAAGGCACTGTCCTTTGGTGGGTTACTAGCATCATTTTGGTACAATGTACTCATATGCTGAGGGGGGTTAGTCAGCACATGGAAAAGTAGCCAATTAGGAACATATTGCATATTTGGTTCCATTAAATGTTTTTATATATAACTAGCATGTACTCCTATATGATTTAAGAGGAATGGACCCCCATATTATCATTTTAGATAGCCTTCTAAGTTTCTGTTTCCTGCAAAAAAGAAAACTACCTATTTTTGAAAAATAAATGTCAAGACGCCTACTTTCAGACAGACAATATAAAACATCAGACACTCATAAGATAAATGGTAGTGTTAAAATGTTAGACACTTTATGCAAAAGCAATTGTGCATTTAGAGTCCATATAGTAATTGTCAAGTAAGTATCCACTCTCCATAATCTATAAACCAAGCTTCACTGCTCATGTATTTCTCCAGGGATCATCACATTGTACCCCAGTTACCACGTGATATTTAGACATTATTTAACTTTTCCTTTCATCTCACATTGCTGATTCTGACTGCTTGGGCAACATAACAGTTGTTGGCTCTTGATCTGTGGGACTGTCAACAGGGACCTGTAGAAAGAATCAGAAGATAAAACATTTCTAGTATCTGGCATATACAAGTAGGACAGATCAATGGCAGGCTCACAAAATAAAACAAAAATACCAGTTGACTTAGCTTGATTTCATACTTATTCTACACATAATTTTCTCAATAATATAATAATAAAAATAGTCATTACTTACAGCTTTAATGTCATTTGTAATTCCTATATTTATATTGTGTCTTCTCAGATCAGATTTGATTAATGCTGAAAGAAAAAAGCATCAGTGGAGTTACCATATAGTATGTGTGAATATACTTCTCTCAGTAGCGCAGTCTTTTCAGATATTGTCAGATTTAGCTCACTACAGTACTATAACATTCAATAAGATCCTTGCAGCCTGAAATAACAGTACTTCTCCAACCATTAACGAGGAGTTCCTGGGTGGCACAAATGATTAAGTACTTGACTACCAGCTGAAAAGTCAGTGGTTCCAACCACCCAGAAGCACCTTGGAAGGTCTGGCAATCTGCTTCTGAAAGGTCATGGCCTTGAGAACTCTACAGAGCTACTCGGCACACATAGGGTCACCATGAGGCAGAATCGACTCAACAGCAACAAACAACACCAGGCCATTAACTGGAGATCACAGGTGGCGGTTAATGCACTTGGCTGATATCAAAAGAGTTGGAAGTTTAAGTCCAACCAGAGGCATGTAAGAAGAAAGGCCTGGCAACCTACTGCTGAACAAAATCAGTCACTGGAAACCCTATGGAGCACATTCTATTCTGACACACAAGTCACCATGAGTCAGAATTGATAGCAATATTTTAAAAATGCAGGTTATTTATGCTGGGCAAAGTGGGTATTTCTGAATGTGTTAAAATGATTTTAAAGACACTGGTGATGTTGCATAATAGAATCAGAGTTAAAAGCAGTCAGATATTAAAACACTATGCTTTAAATTCTAGCAACAATCGCCACTGACTGATCAAGTCTACAATAGTGTACAATGCACCATATGTAAGATGCTATTTGCTAATTTCTTACAGGAAGGAAATGTGTATTTCTTTAACTACAGATTCACATAAACAGTATGAAAGGCACTATCAACTGCTCATTTCCATGAACACTAAAATCCTTCACTGAGGACTATCATTTGAAAAGTAAAATGCACTGCTTCCCACGGTAATTCATATGTCAAAACAAAAACTCACAGTAATTCCAGGAAAAAATGTAAAAAAGAAAAGAAACACCTTCAAGACACTTCAGGAATTTCCCAGCCCCCCCCTTTCCTTGGTCTATACAAATGTATGCTGGATATAAAATCCATCAAGCTCTCTCCAGTAAAATATATGACATGAAAGAAATTAAATGGCATTTTTAGATGGTAAAAGCATCAATCTGAAACTTATCTTTTCTCCTTATTTAAATTTCTAGACTTGATTTGTTTGAATGAACATTCATGAATCTGATTATTAAAATAATGTGAAAAGAATATAAAACTGCTCTTCTTTTTTGGTGTACCAACAACACTCAAGTAGTGAGCTGTCTAGAAACTGAAAATCAACATGAAATTATTTGTGATAAACTAGTAGTCAAGGCAGTGAATATATTAGATATTTCAGTTTTGTTGCTTATTTTACCAACTAAAGAGCATGGGGGGAAGGAGAGAACTCCCTTATGGTAGGATGTTTCCCTCTGAGGAAACAGGGTCTATAAAACCACCTCAGGAGGGTGTACATATCCAAAGTAAATGTTTATCACCAGTGAGATTTAATAAGAGGGGTTTCAAAAAGAATGATCATGTATTCAACAAACACATGCATCTGAGCAGAACTGAGCACCACAGGATTGTCTTGGCTGTGATCGTTACAGAAGCAGGTTGCCAGGCCTTTCTTCCATAGCACCACTGGATGGATTCCAACCACTAACCTTTTTGTTAGGAACCAAGTGCAAACCATTTGCACCACTGGGAGACCTCAACAAACACAAAGAAAAATTTTGATTCATGTCTTTTTCATAGATTCTATCCTTGAACTAAGTTATAACCAGATTAAACAAATAATCCCTCTTCTAGCTCACTAGTTGGTAAAGGGATAGAGAAAGAAATTAACAAAGTGAAATTATAAGAGAAGCCAACATGGGCTTTGGAAGCAATGTTAGACTTAAGCCTCAATTTCAAATCCACTTTTATACCCATATGCGTGGACAGACTAGGGGTGAAAGTTCTTTTACATTCTCTTTCTCTGGAGACCAGGTACTACTTTCCTTCCTGTCTGTGTCTATTCTGATTATACTTACAAAGTGTAAGAACTGGCTAACTTTTCCATATGCTATTTCCACCACCAACATTGAACTTCCTATGCCTACCATTACCACATTTTAATACTAGCTAACATGTATTAGACACTCCCTAGCTGCCAGACAACATTGTACTAGGAGCTTTTCATGAACCACCTCAATTAATCCTCAAAGCAACCTTATAAAGCAGGCTTTTTTTTTTTTTTTATATATAGCTGTCATTCTTTTTTAAAAAATAACTTTTTTATTGTGTTATCTATGTATGTACGTATGTGCAAAAGGGGCAAGAAGATGGCATCTTCTGATCTCCTCTAACTCCACAGAGGAAAACAGAATCACCATCAGCAGCTCAATGCCTGCTCCTACGAGGCCAGACATGCTGCCACCCTCCAGCCCGCAGCACCCACCACCTCTCTACTGGGTTTGATAATTCATTGCAGTGGCCACATAGAACTCATAGATTATGCAGTTTATTAGGGAAGCAACAGACTACAATTCAAGCTCAGGAACACAGTTAGTCTCTCTCAGCTAGCCATCTCTTAGTCAATGGTCTCTCTCAGTTTCTCTCTCAGCAATGCATGTCTCTCTCAGCTGGCAGTCAGAGAGACTCCTTCTGCCTCTAGGAGGGCTCCTTTTGAGCCTGGCAGAGTGGCCAAAACCAACCAATCCCAACATCAGAACTCTATACACCAGAAAGAGAGCGAACTTCCCAGAAAATTACTTTGTGCTGCTCCCAACAGAAATACTCCAGGTGGATAACTTTAACAATTAGGAACTACTCAGTTGCTTACAGCAAATTCCACCACGGAGTTTACAAAGACTTATGGCTAGAAAAGCCACACTATGTAATTTACTACACCACAATAAGTAAATACACAGACACATACACTTGTCATTTGAACATTTTTCACACAGACAACTCAGTGACATTAATTACATTCATCATGAGACACCATCACTACTGTTTACAAATTTTTCCATTAATCTAACAGAAAGTCAGTGATGCCTAAGCAATAACTCCCTCTTTGCCCCTCTCTTACCCTGCCCTGCTGCTGTTGTTTTTAGGTGCCAGAGAGGCCTCTGACTCACAGTGACTCTGTGCACGACAGAATGAAACACTGCCCAATCCTGCACCATGCTCACAATCTGTGTTCTGCTTGAGCCTAGCATTGTAGCCACTGGGTCAGTCCATCTTGTTGAGGGTGTTCCCCTTTTTCACTGGCCCTCTACTTTACCAAGCATGATATCCTTCTCCAGGGGCCAGTCCCTTCTTACAACATGACCAAGGGAGGTGAGATGAAGTCCAGCTATTCTTGCTTCTAAGGAGCATTCCAGCTTCCTCCCCTGGTAACCACTAATAAACTTTGGACACTATACATTTGTAAGGCAAATGTTTTAATATCCCATCACATAAATGGGGAAAGTGAGGATTTGAGAGGTTAAGTAGTTTGTCTAAAGTCACACAACTGGGGATCCATGTGGGGACATGCTAGAAGTCTACAATTACCCATTTGGGTGTTCTTGTGCTTTCAATAAATGTTTTCACTTTAAAAATAAATACATAAAATAAAATAAAGTCACACAACTGGGAAGCAGTAGAATCAAAATTTGAGGCCAGGTCTTTACTGACCCTCCTTTACTGTGATTTTGTTTTCCATACATAGGACCATTGAACTTGAAATCTGCAAAAGGAATTAACAAATTTATATCCTTAGAAGAAAACTAAAAATAGGCTACTTTTAACCTCATTCCTCCTGCCCCCAGGTCTGCCAAGTCATTGAGAAGCAATATACATGAAAATTAAACAGACAGACAACATGAAACATGTTGTCATGAAAATACCCTACTTTACCTGTTAAAATGATGCCTACAAACATCCAGGCACAGAGGAAAATGTTCCCTGCCAAAGACCGATAGTCTGATATGAGTTTTCCTTGAGCCAATGTGAACAAAATTCCAAATATCTAAAATTAAACAAGAGAAATTATTTTAAGTTTGCTTTTTTAAAATGAGTATCAGGGTTTTCTCAGAACTAAAAACATTTATTGAAAGGTAGAACTGTTAAAACAAAAACTACAGTCACACTCATTATCTATTTCCTTAACTCTCTACTAGAATAAACCAAAACCAAACTCACTGCCTTGGAGTCAGATCTGACTCACAGAGACCCCTCCATGGGTTTCCTAAGCAGTATCACTACAGAAGTAGATTGCCCCATCTTCCTTCCAAGGAGTGGCTGGTGGGTTTGAACCACGAGCCTTCTGATTAGCAGTCAAATGCCTAAGGCACTTAATATTCTAATTATCTCAGGTGTAAGACAAACGAGGATTACCTGAGCAGCAGCATTAAGAAGACCAGATGAAGTACCTTCAGATTCAGGATAAGTGATTTCAACAGCAAATTCAAAACCCAAGGGAAGGTAACCAGTCATGAAGAAACTAGGAAAATAAATCCAGAATTATAAACAGAAATATTGACAGGATAATATCTCATATTGATAAAATTATTCTGCCACTCAGGATATTTTGAAGATCAAATAAGTGAAGCCTCTGAAGTTCCTATATGAAATTAAGGCTATTTTTATTCATCATTCAGGAAGAGGGAAGCAGAATAATCCCTTTTTTTTCCTTAGAAAAATTCATCTCTCATTTTCTAAGTCAATTGTCTTGCTAACCAAATAAAATGACCAGAATTAAATAAAGCTTATCTAATTTTCACACTTACAGTATACCAAAAAGTAATGTAAAATGATTTTTTACAGTTCTAGGAGCTCTGGTAGCATAGTGCCGAAGGCACATGACTGCTAACCAGAAGGCTGGTGGTTCAAACCCACCAGGCACTACTCGGAAGGAAGGTTGGGCAATCTACTTCTGATACCTCCTCAGAAACCCAAGGAGGGGTCGTTATGAGTTGGATACAACTCTACGGCAGTGGGTTTGGTTTTTGGTTTTTTAGAAAGAAGTATACATTTATATGTATAGGGAAGATCCTTCAAAGTTTAAAATATTAGAAAACCTTTAGTAAAAAATTAAAAAGCCATAGTAATACCACTTCAGAATTATATCGTGCTGTCATTCATTCTTCCTAAACACATGTAATGCTTACCCAAGTACTCCTCCAGTGATAAACACAATGATGAGGTATCCAAGGTCCAGCGTAGCAGTAAATATAACCATTCCAACAAAAGACAAAATGTATACTAACAGAGTAGTCTGTCTAAAACAAAAACAACAAAATTGTTAGTAGTCTGTTTCTCCTAGGCATATGAAAATCATTTGGCTAGCTATTGCTCTACCCATACACTAATAAATTCTTTGGTTTTCACAATTCCTACTTTCTTATCAGGAGCTCTGGTAGCTTAGTGTCTAAGGCACTTGACTGCTAACCAGAAGGCTGGCAGTTCAAACCCACCAGCCACTCCTCGGAAGGAAGATGGGGCAATCTACTTCCATAGTGATACTGCCTCAGAAACCCAAGGAGGGGTCGCTATGAGTCGGGTCTGACTCGATGGCACATAACAACAACAACAACAACAACTACTTTCTTATCAATGCAAATAACCTACAGATTGGGAGAAAAATCTTAGCAACTATGTATCTGATAAGGGTTTAATATCCAGAATATAGAAAGAACTATAGCTTAACAACAAAAAGACAAACAACCCAATTAAAAAATCGGCAAAGGACTTGAATAGTCATTTCACCAAAGAAGGAACACAGATGGCCAGGAAACACATGAAAAGATGCTCAATTATACACTGATTCCAACTCATAGTGACCCCATGTGTTACAGAGTAGAACTGCTTAATTGGGCTTTCTTGGATAAAATATTTAAGAAAAGAGATCACCAGGTCTTTCTCTGCAGTACCTCTGGGTATGTTCAAACCACCAATCTTTAGGTTAATAGTCAAATGTAAACTGCACGCTCAGGGATCTCCATTAATTATTAGGAAATGCAAATCAAAACAAGGAGCTATCACTTCATCCCCACTAAGATGGCCGTGATTTAAAAAAAAAAAAGAAAAACAACAAGCACTGGCAAGGATGTGGAGAAATCAGAATCCTCATTTATTGCTGGTGGGACTATAAAATGGTACAGCCACTGGGTAAAATTGTTTGGAGATTCCTCAAAAGGTTAAATATAGAATTACTACATGATCTAGCAATTCCACTACTAGGCATATACCCAAAAGAATCTAAAGCAGGAACAAGCACACATAGATACACATACACTAATGTTCACTGCAGCACTATTCACAATAGCCAAAAGGTGGAAACTACCTAAATATCCATCAACAGATGCATGAATAAAGACAACGAAGTACATGATACAATGGAATACTACTCTGCCAGAAAGAGAAATGAAGTCCTGATGTATGCTACAACACGGATGAACTTGAAAACATTATTTTGGATGAGATAAATCAGGCACAAAAGGACAAATAGTGTATGATACATTATGAAGTATCTAGAATAGGCAAATGCATAGAGTCCAAAATTTATCGGTGGTTACCAGGGGTGGGAAGGATGGAGGGGGAAAGAAAGAGTTCTTGCTTAGGGGGCACTGAACTTCCATTAAGGGTGATGGAAAAATTTAAAAATGGATAGAGATGGTGGTTGCACATGATGATGAATGTCAATATGTTATATATATATATATATATATATATATATAATCTCCAGATATATACATAAAAGTCAAACATTTTTCACAAAGGGTTCTTTTTAGAACAGAAATGATCCCTTCTGAAGCAGTATGTATGAGTATTGTCAGAGGGAATGATTCATAAGACAGGTTCCCAAAGTTGAAATAAATATGACCACTAAAACAAAGAAATCCTGTACACTATTAAAACATTTGGTAAATGAAGGGAATCCAAGCGTGTCTAGAATCGAAGTCTTTAAATAATGCTTCAAAAAATATCTTAAAATAATAGTCATATGAGGTGAACATTTACACTAGGTAGATACACTCCTTGGAGAGAACAATCGTGGGAGAATGGAAGGGCTGTGTATGCACAGGGAGACAGCTCAGGAGGCAGGAGTGCATGGGGGGAAGGACACAGGAAAGAGGTAACTATGGAGAGGAAGTGGGAGGGGAACTTGTTGCACTGTGGGAAACTATAGTCAATGTCATGAGACAAAGTATATGTGAGCTACTATATGGAAAGTGAATTTGCTCGGTAAACTTTCACCCAAATCACAAAGAGAAAAAATAAAAAGTCTTAAAATAATAAAAAAAACATTTCTTTTAAAAATCAATGCCTTTGGACACCTTCTTACATTTACCTTTGGATGCATTTACTTTCTTACACTTACTTGTATGTTTTGGTATAATCCAGCCACAGGCCACAAAGAATGGAGCCCACCATTCCAGCTACTACCAGTGTTAGCCCAATCCTTCCAGCATTCACTTCTTCTCCCTTTAAACAATTTTCATATGAAATTAACCAGAAACTTCCTCTAATTCAAATATATCTTTAACATGGTCTTAATATACCATTTCATAGTCAATGGTAACAATCAAATGAAATTAAGCACATGATATAATAATATATGAAAGGTTCAGTATGTATGTTAGGGTGAATGTGTGTGCTGAGGGGCAGGTGAAGAATCTATAAGGGTATTCTATTTTAAAACCAGGAAAAAGAAACCTAAAATATGAGAGATATGGAAAATGAAAATTTTCCTTGTCTTCTATGGTTAGAAGTAATGTTATTGTTAGGATTCCTAAATTCATGTATACGTGAAAAAGAGATCAATCTGACAACTTCTGCATATTGTACCTGCTTTTACTTCTTTATATTTGTTTTGGTATCACTTAAAAAAACTTTTTTTAATATATAATTAGTTAACACAATTTCCTTTAAAAAAGAAAGACTACTGTCAAAACAATAATGTATGTTTTATAATTGGATTAAATGTTTTCTCAATTAAAACAAATGTAAATCTTTTGCAACAACAAAATCAGAATCCTGAATCTTATGATCATGCTAATACGAATTCTAGCAATAAAGAAACATTCTTGACTACACATGTAAAACAATATAGGCAGAAGCTTACCTCATAACATTTCAGTATCATTTGATTTAATAGTGTTGAGACTGAATAGAATGCCCCAGTCATGATACCTACAATAATAAATAGAAATTATAAATTTATCATTTATCAGTTCATAAAACAATGTAGAGTACTACACAACAGTTGTGAAAATATGTATCTCAGACGGGTCCCTGGCTGGCCCCAATGGTTTGCACTCAGCTGGCTGAATTATTCAAAAGGTTGATGGCTCTGTCTCACCCAGCAGCACCAGCACTGCACTGCAGAAGAAAAGGTCTGGTGATCTGCTTGTGGATGATTATAGCCAAGAAAACCCTGTGCAGCACAGCTCTACTCTGTCATGTGGGTTTGCCATGAGTCAAAATCAACTTGACGCACAAGGTAACAACAAAATGTGTCAGATAGTTCACAAAGTTAAGAACTGTTGTCATTTTCTTTCATTATGTGGACTAATCAATTTAACACCTAAATTTACTAAATATAATCAAACTGAACTCACTGCCATTGAGTTGATTCTGAATTATAGCAAACCGTCCTTGGGTTTCCAAAGCAGTATCTCTACAGAAGTAGATCGCCTAGCCTTCCTTCCAAGGAGTGGCTGGTTGAGTTTGAACTGCCAGCCTTCTGGTTAGCAGTCAGATGCCTCAGGCACTATGCCAATATACTAAAATTATAATCATAGAATTCTGTCAAAATACCAGTCATTATTATTTTGATTCAGATAAACCTGCCACAAATCATATCTCTACCACATGCAACATAGTATATAACAAACAATCAGGAAAGGGATTGCTTATTAAGCATCTATATTATGCTATATCCTGAACATTAAAAGAATAAGACAGAATTTCTACTTCAGAGATCTTACCCCTGCAAAGATTTTGTAAGGCAATTGTTGTTGTTGTTGTTAGGTGCCATTGAGTCAGATCCAACTCATAGTGACGCTATGTGAAATGGAACACAACACTGCCCAGTCCTGCACCATCCTCACAATCCTTGCTGTGCTCGAGCCCATCGCTGCAGCCACTGTGTCAATCCATCTTGTTGAGGGTCTTCCCCATTTTTGCTGACCTTCTACTGCACCAAGGATGACATCCTTCCCCAGGGAATAGTCCCTTCTGACATTAGACCAAAGTAGATGAGACAAGGTCTGGCCATTCTCACTCTTGAGGAGAATTCAGGCTGCACTTCTTCCAGGACAGATTTGTTTGTTCTTCTGGCAGCCCATGATATTTTCAGTATTCTTCAACAGCACCACAATTCAAAGTCATCAACTCTTCAATTTTCCTTATTCATTGTCCAGCTTTCACATGCACAGTAAGTGATGGCTTGGGTTAGGTGCACCTAAGTCTTCAAAGTAACATCTTTGCTTCTTAACATTTTAAAGAGGTCTTCTGCAGATTTTCCCAGTGCAACACAGCATCTGATTTCTTGACTGCTGCTTCCATGGGTGTTGACTGGATCCATGTAAAATGAAATCCCTGACTTCAATCTTTTCTCCATTTGTCATGATGCTGCTTATTGGTCCAGTTGTGAGGATTTTTGTTTTATGTTGAGGTATAATCCATACTGAAAGCTGTAGTTTTTGATCCTCATCAGTAAGTGCTTCAAGTCATCTTCACTTTAAGCAAACAGAATTGTGTCATCTGCATATCATAGGTTATCAGTCTTCCTCCAATCCTGATGCCAAGGTCTTCTTCATGTAGTCCAGCTTCTGGATTATTTGCTCAGCATATAGCTTGAGTAAGTATGGTGGAAGGATACAACCCTGACACACACCCTTCCTGATTTAAACCATGCAGTAACCCCTGTTCTGTTAGAACAACAGCCTCTTGGTCTATGTACAGGTTCCTTGGGAACACAATGAAGTGTTTTGAAATTCTCATTCTTCACAATGTTATCCATAATTTGTTATAACCCACATGGTCCAATACCTTTGCACAGTCAATAAAACACAAGTAAACTTCTTTCTGGTATTTGCTGCTTTCAGCCAAGATCCATCTGACATCAGCAATGCCATCTCTTGTTCCACATCCTCTTCTGAATCCAGCTTGAATTTCTGGAAGTTCCCTGTCAATATACTGCTGCAATTGTTTTTAGATGGCCTTCAGCAAAATTTTATTTGCGTGTGATATTAATGACATTGTTCGATAATTTCCACTTTCTATTGGATCACCTTTTTTTGGAACAGGCACAGATATGGATCTCTTCCAGTCAGTTGGCCAGGTAGCTATCTTTCAAATTTCTTGGCATAAACAAGCGAGTACTTCCAGCACTACTTCTGTTTGTTGAAACATCTCAATGGGTATTCTGTCAGTTCCTGGGGTCTTGTTTTTCACCAATTCTTTCAGTGCAGCTTGGACTTCTTCCTTCAGTACTACTGGTTCCTGATCATATGCTACCTCCTAAAACAGTTGAAAATCAACCGATTCTTTTTAGTACAGTGATTCTGTTTATTCCATCTTATACTGATGCTTCTGCATCATTCGTTATTTTGCCCATGGAATCTTTTAATATTCCAACTCAAGACCTGACCTTTTTCTTCAGTTCTTTCAGCTTGAGAAATGCTGAGCATGGTCTTCCCTTTTGGTTTTCTAAGTCTAGGTCTTTGGATATTTCATTATAATACATTACTTTGTCTTCTGAAGTTGTCCTTTGAAATCTTCAGTTCTTTTATCTTGTCATTTCTTCCATTTGTTTTAGCTACTCTCTGTTCAAGAGCAAGTTTCAGAGTCTCTTCTGACATCCACTTTGATCTTTTCTTCCTTTCCCGTCTTTTTGATGACCTTTTGCTTTCTTCGTGAATGATGTTCTCAATGTCATACCACAACTTAATATGGTTACTGGCCACTAGTATTCAATGCATCAGATCTTATTCTTCAGATGGTCTCCAATTCAGGTGAGATATAATCAAGTTCATATTTTGGCTCTTGTGGACTTGTTTTAATTTTCTTCAGCTTCAACTTGAACTTGCATATGAGCAATTGATGGTCTGTTTCACAGTCAGCTTCTACTCTTGTTTTGACTGAAGATACTGAGTTTCTCCATCGCCTCTTTCCACAAATGTAATCGATCTGATTCCTGTGTATTCCATCTGGCAAGGTCCCCATGTATAGCTACCTTTTCATTGTTAATAAAGATACTTGCAATGAATAAGCCATTGGTTTTCCAAACCTCTATCATGCAATGTCTGGTGTCATTTCTATCACCAATGCCATATTTCCCAACTACTGATGCTCCTTCTTTGTTTCCAACTTTTGCATTCCAATCACTAGTAATAATCAATACATCCTGACTGCATTGTTGGTAAATTTCAGACTGTAGAAGTTGGTAAAAATGTCTCCATCTTTGTACACTGCTAGTCAGACTGTAAAATGATGCATCAACGGTGGAAATTGGTACGGTGATTCTTTAAAAAGTTGAAAATAGAAATACCATTTGATCCAGCAATCCCATTACTAGGTATATATCCTAAGGAAGTAAGAGACAGGACACAAATAGATACATGCTGTTCTGGTTACCTAGTGCCACTCTGACAAGAATATATACCACAAACGGGATGGCCTTAACAAACAGGAGTTTATTTTCTTATAGTTTGGAGGCTTTAGTCCAAGTTGAAAGTGCCAGGCTCTAGGGGCTGGGTGAAAGCCCCTCAACCTTGAGCTTCAGCTTTGTCTTCTGCTCCCAGCCCACTGGAGCTAGAGGTGTTTCTTTACTCAGACAGCTGCTGGCTGCTGAGGCTGACAAGCCCAAGGTTGACAAGTAAAAAAGGCATAGTCCCAATGTTAACAAACCACAGGGAAGGCCATTAACTTAAGTCCATTGTAAGTCCCAAGGTCAGCAGAGCATGGCACGTTGCTGAACAATGACATGGCTACATGCAGGGTCCAAGCGTGCCATAAGCTGGAGACGGTTCCCCAAAGCTTCTCTTTATACACAGGAAGCAGACCACATCCCTAGGGCAGCTACTCAGCTGCTCATGGTAGATTCCACTGTGGAGTTGATTGCCGGTCTCATGATGGGGAATACTACATCCAGCTGCCCAGCCACTCAACCAGGCCCAGCCAAGTTGACACATAAACTTAACTACCAGAAATGCACACCCATATTCACTGAAGCACTATTCACAATAGCAAAGAAATGGAAACAACTTAAGTATCCATCAACAGAAGAATGCATAACCAAACGATGGTACATACACACAGTGGAATGCTATGCAACATTAAAGAACAATGTAGAATCTGTCAAACACTACAGAATGTGGATGAAGTTGGAGGACATTATGCTGAGGGAAATAAGTCAAGCACAAAAGGACAAATATTGCATTAGTTCACTATTATAAGAAGTCAAGGAAAGGTTTCCGTATGGAAAGAAACTTTGTTACCAGGGATGAGAGGAGAGGGGAGGGAAAATTGTTAGATAGGTAAGAGATAAGTATTGACTTGGGTGAAGCAACAGGCAATATACCAAAAGTGAGTGACCAACACAATAACACTAAGGAAGAGGGAGACACAGAGAGGTACACAAGAGGTACAAACAAGGATAAACCCTTTTACATATGCAATACTGCATTTTCAGTGATAACAAGCATTAATCTACAGGCAAATAGATGGGAAGATAGGCTGAATGATCAGGTATGTCTAGGCAAAAGGGAATATACCCATGACCATATATAGGGTTGGCAGACAATATTTCTACAGACATATTTGTATGTGCCGTAAGAATGTCCATATAAATAGATGGGGGCAAATTATGATAACTTCTTAGGCACAGTCAACCACCCTGATGGACTGAGTTGTTGGATCTATGGGTTTGAGATCATGGTCGCAGGGGACACCAAGCTCAGTTGGCATAACATACTACACAAAATCATTGTTCTACATCCTACTTTGGTGAATAGCAACTGGGGTCTTAAAAACTCGCAAGTGGCCATCTAGATGCAGTAATTGGTCTCTTCTTGTCTAGAGCAAAGAAGCATGAAGAAAACTCAAGACTCATGGAAACAATTAGTCCAAGGGACTAGCGGACATTGTGAACCTCAGCCTATATGACCATGAGACCAGAAGAACTAGATGGTGCCTGGCTACCACTGTCAACCACTCAAAAAGGGATCAATGCAGGAGATCCTGGATAGACTGGCAGAACAATGTGAAACAAAACTCAAAGTCATAAAAAAAGACCAGGTTTATGGTCTGATGGAGCCTGGTGAGACCCCTGAGACTATGGTCCCTAGTTACATCTCAGGCCTGGAATTGAACTCACTCCTGTGGTTTCCAGCCAGACAACAGAGAGGCATATAGCATGAACATTTCCACCAAGCAGATACACTCCTTAGAACAACCAATCATGGGAAATCAGAAGGGCAGTATTTCCATAGAAAGACAGCTCAGAGGGCAGAACGCATAGGAAAGGCCACAGGGAAGAGGTAACTATAGGGAGGAAGTAGGAAGAAAGCTTTAAAATGTGGGAGTTGTAGTCAATGTCATGAAACAAACTATGTATTAATTACTGTATGGAAAATGAATTTGCTCTGTAAACTTTCACTCAAATCACAATAAAAATTAAAAAGAAAAAAAATTTCTTCATCTTAGGCTTTAGTGATTGGTGTGTAAATTTGAATAACAGTAGTATTAACTGGTCTTCATTGTAGGGGTATGGATTATCCCATCACTGACAGCCCTGTACTTCAGGATACATACTGAAGCATTCTTTTTGATAAGTGTGATGCTATTCCTCTTCAATATGTCATTCCTAGCATAGTAGCCCATATGATTGTCTGATTCAAAATGGCCAATACCAGTTCATTTCAGCTCACTGATGCCTAGGATATCAATCTTTATGTGTTCCATTTCATTTTTACAACTTCTAATTTTCCTAGATTCATACTTCATATATGCCATGTTCCAATTATTAATGGATGCCTGTTGCTGGTTCTTCCCATTTTGAGTCATGCTTCACCAGCAAATGAAGGTTCCCACAGCCTTACTCCATCTATGCCATTAAGATTGACTCTACTTTGAGGAGGCAGCTCTTCCCTAGTTGTATTTTGAGTGATTTCCAACCTGAGGGGCTTATCTTATGGCACCATATCAGACAATGTTTCACGGCTATTCATAAGGTTTTCACTGGCCAATTTCTTCAGAAGTGGATGGCTCCGTCCTTCTTTCCCATCTGTCTTAGTCTGGAAGCTCCGCTGAAACCTATTCACCTGCTGGTATTTGACATACCAGGGGCAAAGCCTCCAGCCTCACAGCAGCATGCACGCCATCACAATACGACAAACTGACAGATGACGAGGCAATTAGTAAGACAATAATAAAGAGTAATTAAAAATAAAAAGGTAGCTATTGGCAATCATAATACTTTAAAAACTCTGGCTTTTTCTTGAACATGTTGTTTGACTTTAGATAAGTCTCTGAATCTAGCTGACACTTTTAAGTTCATTATTTCTCTTTCTTTTTATTATGAACTATTTCAAACATATAAAATGGTCTAGAGAATGATGTAACAAATACCCTTACACATCACTCAGTTTTGTCAAACAGTAAAATGTTGCTATTTTTACTTTAGGTCTGTTTCTTAGACTTTCCCAATCCTATTTTTCTCCCTCTTTTCTCAGATTAACCTCTATCCTGATGTTGGTGTTTATCTATTGATCTATCTCCACATTATATATTTATAAATAGTAATTAAGAGTTATGCAGCATGGATTTAAACTTCACATAATTATATATTATTTGTATCCATCTACAATTTGCTCTTTTCACTCAATATTATGGTTTTAAGATTCATACATGTTGATACCAAAAAACAAAACAAAACAAAAAAAACTCACTGCCATCAAGTTGTTTCTGATTCACAGCAACTCCCATTGGTTTTCCAAGGCTGTAAATCTTTACAGAAGTAGATAGCCCCATCTTCCTTCCACACAGTGGCTGGTGGATTTGAACCAGTGACCCTCCGATTAACAGTCAAGTGCCTTATCCACTACACCACCACAACTCCTTACACGTTGATACATCTACCCCTAATTCATACATCTGTTAAGTAACCTAGAATTGGTTGAAGAAAATAGAAGGAGCACATTTAGGTAAATAAATAATAGCAAAAAACATTACAGAGACTAGAACGGAAGATGTATATGCATGAGAAGGCACAACTGTGTCTGAGTGTCTGTGTGTGTGTATCTATGACAGAGGAATGGTTGTAAGTTTGACTGAAAGAGGAATCTGTAACAGAGATAAAAGAATAGTAGGAAAAGAGCCACGTTAGTGACAGGCTAAAGAAATGGATCTACTCTGATAACAAGGAGCTGTCTTAGTCATCTAGTGCTGCTGTAACAGAATTACCACAAGTAACAAATAGAAATTTATTCTCTTATAGTTTAGGAGGCTAAAAGTCCAAATTCAGGGCGCCAGCTCTAGGGAGAAGGTCCTCGTCTCCTTTCAACATCTGTGGACCTGGCATCTGTTGGAAATCTCCATTTATTTTGGCATCAATCTTCCTCTTGGTCTAGGAGGTTCTCAGGGCAGGGACCCTGGGCCCAAAGGACACACTACACTCCAAGCTCTTCTGTCTTGGTGGTAGCATGTCCTCTTTCTCTGATTGCTTGTCTCTCCTTTTATCTCTTGTAAGATACAAGGTGATGCAAGTAACAGTCCAGGATAACTTCCCTAACTTTGGACCCTTACTATGACCTGAGTAAGGGTGTTGCACCCCACCCTAATTCTGCCTCATTAACACAACAAACATAACCTAATCTTCATCAGCATAGCATAATTGTGCCTCATTAACATACAGAGGTCAGGATTTACAATACATAGCAAGTGGAAGACAATCAGATCACACCATGAAGGATGCTGACATCATTACATAACTGCCAAACCACTGAGAATCATGGCTATCCAAGTTAACACATATTTGGGGAGGACACAATTTAGTCCATGACAGGAGCCATTGTATTTTCTCCACTTTCTAGTTCTGAGTTTTAGGATTAAGCTGACCAGTGGTGTGGTGATATTCAGCAAAATTCAGAAAAGTAACCATAACATGCTGAAGTATTTAAGGATTAGATGATACACCATATGGGATGTGTTTTTAAAATACTTCAGGAAAAAATGTAGAGGGACTACATAAAGCAATTGTTGAGGCTGGGTGATGGTGGGTACATAGAAGACTGTTATTCAATGTTCTATTTTTGCACTTCACAATTTCCATTTATAAAAAAAAAAAAAAGGAAAGAGTAGTAATCCTGCTAAAAGGGTTATGAGTTCAGGTCAGGTCATAATCTGCTATAACCCTAAAACAATTATGTACTAGGGTATATACTCCTCAAACACGTAAAGACTAGAATAGCACTGAGTCAGTAACTATGGGTAGAAGCAGGGGTATTAGTGGTTAATGAAACAGTGGTAACATGAGAAATAAATTGTCAGACAACTCTGAAGAGAACCAAGTGTGCTGATGCCTGCAATGACGGCAACTTACAGTGTTAGAAAGAATGTCTGCCAGCTGTTGTGAAAGGTCTTAGAAGGATAAGAATTTTTTTTAAAAAAAGTTAAAACAGATTAAGGTGACCTCCTTATTTTCTAGTTTTGATTGAGTAGTCAAAATAGATGCTACTTTGTACAAGGTAAAGAAAAGTATTTCCATATGCTTATGGCATAGTCATGATTCATAAAAGATCTAAAATACCTTATAAGAGAGCAGCTTTTAAAAACATGTAAGAAAAAAAGATCCATCCTGAAGTTTTGTTTTTAGTTCAAAATGTAAGCTTATGATTATGTTGTTGTTGTTGTTGTTGTTATGTGCCGTCGAGTTGGCCCATAGTTTTGTTTAATTGTAGTGAAAATACACATAATAAAACATGCCATGTCAACAATTTCTACATGTATAATTCAGTAACATCAATTACATTCTTTAAGTTATGCAACCATTCTATCTGCTGTAATTACTGTTATATGTAACAAGCCTATCTCTTTAATTAAAGTTCAAACCACTAGATTAAATGAAAAAAAATTCACAACGCTCAAAGGTTTATCAGGACAGCTCATAAAGAAAACCACTTACCATAAGTGATCAACAGAAGGACAAAAGGGATGTTTTTAAACAGGTTCCTTATTGATTTCTTATAGGAGTACTCTTCAAGGGGACTATCTTGGAGAGCTGCTTGAGCCTGACTCGGTGGATACTTAGGTTTCTCTTTGAATGCTGGGAACATATATGAAAAGACAATTAAATATGTTTATCTATCCATGTATATAAAATACAGATATTTCCTTAGAGTGAGCCAACTGAATTCTACTTAAGTTTAAAGAGGTAGTAAAAGTTTTTTACAATGAGGCTTTCCATTTTCACTGATTTCTATGTTTGGAATTATTCCCTCAGCCTTCTGAAACTGGCAAAAAATCAGAGACTTGGTCAATTCACATAATCAAACTGCAAAACTATCAATAATGGGCATGACCTTGCCAACTGATTATTTTCAGTTTTTGTTAAGCACATTTAAGTTTTATCATATAAAGTATTCAACAATTCCATTCTTAAATTCATTTCAATATTTAATGAGACATAAGCATCAAATATGAGCAAGCCAATGTATTACTGAACTGTTAGAGGACAGTCTTGAGTTAGTAACAATTTTCTTCTGGAATTTGATATAAAGTTTATCATCTGATGCAACTATACCTCTAGAACTGAAAAGATGAGGGTAAACACATGGGAACACAGCTAGGTCTTTCTTGATGACTTACTCTGGCTACATATATAAAAGGTAGGAGAATGGAGCTGAGAAACAAAAATGTGTGGTATATGGTTTCTGATACTCAGTTTTAGCTTTGTCTGTTTCTCTGGAGTTGGATTTTGCAGGCTTCTAACCCAGACATTTTGAGAACCCCTTTTACTGGGCAGGTAAAGATGTATCAACTTCCTGCAACAGATAGACTTCTGTAGGTAAAGGTAGCCAGAAGCAAAGACTGACAGAATTAAACAGTTAAAATTCGGTTGGAAATTAAAATCTAGCTTTAGTACTAACTCAATTTTTTTTATTATTATTGAAAAAATGCATTCACCCATGTCACTTTGGTTTTGTGTATTTCAGTGTACATAAATTACATTTCAATAAAAGGTATTTAAAAAAAATTTTAATTATTGACTCAAACTCTTTAAGTAAAATTGAGTGAAGATACTGTATTTTATTAAATCTAAGATGCTCCCATGTAGGCACTCTGATCTCAGCAGGTATCAAAAAGATTTTCACATAATCGTATCTCTATTGCCACAAATATTAGATGCTACTGATTAAAAGCATCTCAATTTCAGATGTACACTTACTAAGTTTGTATTTCTAAAATTTCTAAAATGTACACTTTAGAATTTGTGAAATATGGTAAATTCAAAAAGCAAAAGAGAAGGTAAACAGACTAAGAAAAGTAATAGTTTTGGAAGACTAGACTCAATTTCTCTCCCTCTCTTTCTTAATAGTGGCTATTTCTTCCAAAAAAAGAAAGCCTGCTTTGAAGTTTGAACATAGGCTAGATTTGGATGTCCACAGGAATCATGCAGGGATTTTAAAATAATGCCCAAAACCAAACCAAACTCATTGCCACTGAGTTGATTCCAACTCATAGCCACCCCTACTGGGGGTTTCCAAGGCTGTGAATCTTTAAGGAATCAGACTGCCTCATCTTTCTTCCACAGAGAGGCTGGTGAGTTCAAACCACTGACCTTTTAGTTAGTGGCCAAATGCCTTAACCAGAAGGCTTCATGACTCAGAACCTCCAGGACAGAGCATGAGAATCTGTATTTAAACACATAATCCCCAAATGCTATCAATACCCAGCCAGCTTTGAGAATCACTGAGAAAGGAAGAAATGACCTTTATAACTTCCGTGTAATATCATGATTCTCTAGTTCTCCTGATTGTTGCTAAAAATAAAAAAAAAGTACAATACTTTGCTTAACAAAACATTGGTTTATTGTAACTAAAATTTATCAAACTAAAACTTATTTCTACTTTTACAGGTATATATAACTAATTCAAGAGGAGACATAACTCAAATATTTACTTTTTAATATCCTTATAGTAGAGGACTGGTAGACACAAAATGTTTAAGTTGTTGTAATTCCTCCTTTTCCTTTTGCGCCCTATCTGCTCCTTGCACTGCTGAGGAGGTCTGTGTCCTTTTCTGAAAGTCTCTGTATCCTAGTTATATAGGAGATACCTCCTTTTATAACACTGGTGATACAGAACTCAGACAACTGTAAAACAAAGTTTCAGAATGTAAAAAGCATACTTACAATGCAGTCATGGGTATTTAGTAAGTCTTATAGCTCTTAAGATTTTATTTACTATGAAAAAATTAAAATCTAAATGGCCCCAATCTGAACTAAAATGCAAAATGAAAACAATGATTAATCTCCAGCTCCATTAGATTTATTTTCTGAATACAAACGTTATATTTCAGTCTCAGGTAATCAATAGCCCTTCTGGGCAAAATCAGGCATATATCTACCAGCTACGTGCTATAGTGACCCACTGCCATCAAGCCAATTCTGACTCATAGTGACCCCTGTTGGTTTTCCAAAGCTGTAAATAAGATGAGTAGATTCCTCATCTTAGTCCCACAGAGCAGCTGGTGGGTCTGAACCGCCAACCTTGTGGTTAGCAGACAATGCCTTACCCAATGCTGTACTAAAACCAGGCTTAAGTCTTCATAAACAGTTCTAATTCTTCTGGAATCCAGATTCTGGGTCTATGGAGCTGGGGTGACTCATTCAGGCAACCTGCCCTTAGGTGTCCTTTTGAACCTTGAGCCTTTAAGGAACTGTTTTCCTATGGTCACCTTCAAGCCAAACAATAGCCTAGTAAGCAGCTTAGCTGAGGTTGGTTTGTCTTAGGCATTGGGCTCTTTTAGAGAATGATCTATGTGCAGTCAGTTTTGGGGAGCAGTACCCCCAGGTCTGACTGGAAAATGTATGGCATGTCCTTAGTGATGCCATTTCTACAATTGACCCCGAAATCTTATGTTCTGAAAACCCTTATGTCCTGATGCAATCTCCTGAGAAATTAACGTGACAGTGACCTATAGTTTTCACTATCCCCTCTTCAGAGGGCCTGCCCAATGTTTGGGGTGACATTGCCCAATTGGAAACATATCTACTCACAATAGATATATTCTCTTACACTAATTTTTGGTGTTTCTCTGTGCATTTAGGTTGTTGACAGTCTACATGAAGAAAAATAAGGGGAACAAAAAGCCATCAATCTATAATGCTTAAGCTGTACCCTAAAGAGATTAAATGTTTTCTTTCTTCTTTGAAACTGAAAACAATTGATTCTTTCTACCCTCTTCTCTCCCGCCAAAACTTGTTTCAATAAAGTAGTTAACTGTCATTACATATATAAAGCAGCCAAAGGATGCTTGGGTACCACAATAAAACTTTTTCTCCCAAGATGAGTAAATAAGAAGTCAACTGCTATCTGGGACCACTTCTACTTTCTGAACTCAGATTATAGCTTTGTTTCAATTTCATTATTTGTTTCAATTTTCATTATTTGTGTGATTACAATAGATATTACATATACTAACTTATTATAAGGCAAATACAGGTTTGAATCCTAGCTCTACCCCATCTCACTGAATGACTTTAAGGAAATCTCTAGATGTTAGCTTTCTCAATCCATTGTAGGATGTTGCTTTACCTCAAGTGATTTGGCCTCTGTTCTTGGTTCCTGAGGTAACTCCAAAACCCTTGGAATTTGAGTGCCTTTGTTATCTAAATCACACCTGAGGATTTGTGCTAATGGGTAAGGACTGGTAGCCCAGAAAGACCATCACTTGGCATATCAGCTAACTTCAGGGGAAGGTGAGAGTCTGATCCAATAAATCATGATTACATAGTGAAGTCAATAAAGGGTCTGAACACAGACGCTCCCTGGAGTTCCTGGTTGGTGAAAGACACGGATGTATGTGAATGGGTAGCAGTCCTCTGGGACATGGAAGCTCCCTGCTGGGAACCCTTCTGACCTCATCCTATGTTTCATTTGTATCCTTTTTTCCTATAATAAAATGTAATTGTAAGTACAGAACTTCTGAGTTCTATGAGTCATTCCAGTGAATTATCGAACCCAAAGGAGTAGTGGGAGTCCAAAGGTCAGAAGTGAGGGTGTTGTGTGGACTCCCAAACTTGGCGACTGGCATGAAGGGTGGTGTCCCTTTAACTTGTGAGCTCTTACCCAGGTCTAGGTGATTAGGGTCGAAGAAAGAACCACAGCTCTGCAGTTGGTATCCTAAGCAGCATATTCATATAAAGCATTTTGTAATTATGGAGTGCTACACAAAATACAGTCTTTTCTGAGGAATATTTATTTAAAAAAAATCAAAGACTTTGTCTCAGGGATTTCAAACTTCTTAGAGACTAAGTAAAATGTGTTTCTGTTAAAAGTTTACAATAGTTGTCTCTATATAGATGTCTTGCTATATAAGACAAAAGTAAAATTACCCATACGTTATATATTTGCATTTAAATACACTGATATTAAATATTTTGATTGCCATTACTACTTATAATATAATGTATTCATTTCTGTCACCTACTCATTTTAATAAATCAGAATGGTAAAACTTTTAATAGATACATTTAAGTGATAGTTTACTTCTCTGATGCACAAGAATAATTTTCAAATACAACAACATATATATATGTATGTATGTATATGTATATGTGTGTGTTTATGTATAAACAAACAGACTGCCTAAATTAAAATCTCCCCTTCAGTATTTACTAATTCTGACCTCAGGCAAATTATCTATATTTACTTACATCCATCTTGTGCCTCAGTTTCCTTATCTATAAAACAAGGATGATAATAGTGCCTAGCTCACAGGGTTGTGAGGATTAAATGAGGTCACACAATGTGACTTTAAGCATGCTTGGCACACATCAAATGTTAAAGGCTATATTAGAGTTTTCCCAACAAAAATGGAGCATTAGAATGAAATTCAGAAGAAAGCTTGTGTTAATTCCTAGAAATGCAAGATGGAGTACACCAGCATGTAAGCTCCATGATGGGGGAGTTTCTGCTACTTTTGCTCACTATTGTTTCTCCGTGGGCCTAAAATAATCAAATCAGTTGCTGTCAAGTCAATTCTGACTAATAACTATCTCACATGTGTCAGAGTGGAACTATGCACGGTAGGTTTCCAATGACTGATTTTTCGGAAGCAGATCACCAGGCCTTTCTTCTGAGGTGCCTCTGTGTGGATTCAAACCTCCAACCTTTTGGTTAACAACCAAGTGTGTTAACAATTTGCATTGCCAAAGGACTCTGTGCCTAGAATAGTGCCTGGCATCTCACAGTTGTTCAACATTTGCTGGATAAACATAAGAATTATTTAACTTGGAATATGGTTCCATGGCATAAACCTTTAATAAAGTACCTTAGGCAGATTACTGAATACCAATTTAGTATACGTCAGATTGCTGAAAAGCATCAGAAAAACTGTTTTATTAGAACTTGGGTGAACTTCTATTGGCATAGCATACTACACAAAAATATTGTTCCACATCCTACTTTGGCAAGTAGCGACTAGGATCTTAAAAGCTTGGAAGTGGCCAACTAGATGCAACGATGGGTCTCTCCTCATCCAGAGCAAAGAAGAAAGAAGAAAACCAAAGACACATGGAAATAATTAGTCCAAGGTACTGGTAGACCACACAATCCTCAGCCTATATGACTATGAGACCAGAAGATCTAGATGGTGCCTGGCTACCACTGTCAACCACTCAGAGGGGATCTGTGTAGGAGATCCTGGATAGAGTGGGAGAACAATGTGGAAAACAAGTCAAAATTATATATAGAGAGAGAAAGACCAGGCTTGCTGGTCTGATAGACCCCCGAGACTATGGCCCCTAGCTGCCCTTCAGGTCTGGAATTGAACTCTATGGCTTCCAGCCAAATGAAAGACCAGCATATGTGCTAAACATTTACATCAGGTAGATACACTCCTTGGAGAGATCAATCATGGGAGAACAGAACGGCAGTGGAAGCACAAGGAGACTACTTGGGGAGGCAGGAGCACATGGGAGGGAAGAACACAGGGAAGAGGTAACTATGGGGAGGAAGTAGGAAGAGAGCTGTTACACTGTGGAAAATTGTAGTCAATATCATAAGACAAAATGGGTATGAACTGCTGTATGGAAAATGAAATTGCTCTGTAAACTTTCACCCAAGTCACAATAAAAATTAAAAAAAAAAAAAAGAATGTGGGTGAACTTCTAAAGTAATTATGGATAGAATATAAAGTGAATTAAGATCGTCTCTAAAGGCCTTTAGTAATTGTGGTATAATGGATTGCTTTTGCACGGTCTTTCTAGCCATGATCTTGTAATTCCCACCAAATGATTGGGTGGGTCTATGCAAATAAGGTGCTTGTGGCCTACAATGGGGATTTGACAGTTTGCTAACAATGCAAATAAG
The DNA here is from genome assembly GCF_000298275.1 of Orycteropus afer afer. Classification (NCBI taxonomy): domain Eukaryota; kingdom Metazoa; phylum Chordata; class Mammalia; order Tubulidentata; family Orycteropodidae; genus Orycteropus; species Orycteropus afer. Next base: position 10,412,220 of record NW_006921600.1, read on the forward strand.
GTGCATGGCACCCTTGTGGGGGTTGTTGTTGTTGTTGTTGTT
>NW_006921600.1:10415853-10427354 GCF_000298275.1 Orycteropus afer afer
TGGAGACCTCTCGTGTCACCCCCACCTGGCTGACTGTTCCTCTGTCTGGCTTCCTGGCTTTTAATCCCCTTTCTCCTGCTCTTCCAGCCTGCTACTCTGGCATCCCTGCGTTGTCTCTCCTCACCTGTAAGCCTGGGGCTCGAGGCTTTTATCCCCTTCCCTGCTCTTCCAGCCTGCTACTCTGGCGTCCCTGCGTTGTCTCTCCTCATTTGTGTATGAAGAATATAAATAAATTTTTATTTAAATGTCACTTTTTTAACTTAAGACTCTCATAATTGTGTATTATCTTCCTTTTATAAAGGCTTGATTATTGTTGTTGTTGTTACATGCCGTTGAGTCAGACCTGACTCACAGCGCAAGGTTAAAACTGTAGCTCACCAAGCAAAACTTGACAAGACATTTTTTTCTCATTTCATTTCCACTATATTTTTTTCCATTTATGTTTCTATGTCCTAGCCATAGAAACAAAAAATACACAAATAAGAATATAAATGGCTTTCTCTTCTAACTTCTCAAACACAGGGTGATCTGCCCATGGCTATACCTGTCATTTCCATTCTTTCTCTCCTTTGACAAATAAAAAGCTTACATTTGTAGCAGTTTAAGCATATATATACATGTATGTTTGTGTGTGTGTATAGATATAGATATATAGATATATCTATATATACACACATACAATCTATTACTCTCACTTCTTCCAAAGAGACAACAATTGAAGATGATTAAAAAATAATAATTTAAAAGTCCAGGCTTACTGGTATAATAGAGATTTGTGTAACCCCCAAGAGTATGGCCTTTAGACACTTTCAAGCCTGGAACTGAAATCACCCTCACAGTTCAACCTTTAGCCAAACGACTATAAAGTGAACAATACACCCTGGAGATACGCACTGCTTAGAGCAAGCAATCAACCATATGAGATCAAAAGGGCAGCATTTGCCCAGAAATAACGCTCAGAAGGAAGGAAAGGATAGGAAAGAAGGGCAGGAAGTAAGTGAGAAAAGTACTGTTATGTTGTGAAGATTGCAATTAATGTCACAAAACAGAATGTGCATGAATCGTTGAATGGAAAACCAATTTACTCTACAAAGTTTCACTCAAATCACAATAAAAAGTTTAAAAGATTAAAAAAAGGAAAACTAGAACTTATGTGAAGATACACAAGGATTCAGAGCAGAATGCTTTATCCTTTGCATTCCTACTGTCAATGGGAGGTTCACTTATACAAAATGCATATAACCTATATTTTATTTCATCCAGTAAATCAAATATGACCACCAGAAAAGCAGAGTTAAGGTTTTCAAAAAATATATCTATTTCTTTAAAAACTTTCTTCAACTATTAAAATAAGACAGGGATAAACTGTCCTTTTTAGTGGTCTGCACACCACAAATAGGGTGCTCCCTGACTGTGAAAGAAAAAAAATAGACTGGACATATCAGAATACCTTATATGCTACAGAAAGAAAATTCTGTTCATTATCTTACAGGGAATTAAGTATGTGGCTTCCTGTATGTAGATCCTCTAGTTCATTTATAAAACAGTCTCTATTCAAACACTCTATACAGCTTCCAGAATATATTTGTTTGAAAACTTTGAGGATTTCATATATGCAGATCACAAAGTTTTGAATCTCTCATTACTATTATAGCCATTGTAAAAATTAACATGTAAACTACAAATTCCAGCTATAATGCAGTTTCACTGTAAATTTTAATGATTCAAAGACAGTCTTTTCAACTTTATCATTCCTCTGCTCTTCAAATCAATTTAAGATTTATTAAGTGCCTAAAGGGAAATATTATAGCTATGTTAGTGGCTATGTTACTTAAACACACCTTACCTACCCTTTTCTCTGAAATTAAAAAAAAAAAAAGTGTTTCTTATTAAAAATAAACTTAAATAGCAGACCTTCCCAAAGCTTCTTCCAAATGGATGGTGGCTGCTTGCAGTTGATTTTGACTGCTTCAAGAGACAGGCCCAGGCGAGAGGACTCAAGTGGCGAATGGTGGTAGCAGGCCTTTGCTGGAGTGGCCTAACAAGCAGACAGTTGCCACAGTTTGAAATTCTGCAGAATAGCTTGCTGCTGCCCAAGATTATTTTAATGTTAAATTGGGTATTCTTGGAAAGATTTATCATTAAAAGAAAGGTTGTAGCCTATCTGTATCATTTCAAAGCATGACAAGGACTTATCCCTGGCTAGGTTAGCAAGTTAGTTGCCATTGAGTCGATTCCAATTCATGGTGATCCCATGTGTGCAGAGTAGAACTGTTCCATAGGGTTTTCATGGCTGTGACCTTTCAGAAACAGATCACCAGGCGTCTTTTCTGAGGCACTTCTGAGTGGGTTAGAACCACCAACCTTTTGACTAGCAGTCAAGTGCCTAACTGCCTATGCTACCCAGAGACTCCCAGGTTAATAAGATGCAGAACATTTAGAGGTATATGGAAAAGAGGCGGCAGGTTATATGTTTGAAACCAACAGCTATCAGGAAGAAAAGTTAGTAGAGCGATAAATGAGATGAATTAGTCTTCAAACTCTTTATGATATTAAAATAAATGTCATAAGCCATAACATATCCTTAGGGTTGTAGCATTCATTACCAAAGCAAGACAGTGCACAGAAGGATGAAACCAGCATATAGTTTTTGAGATATTAGAAATAAAACTTTTCAGCATTGCTTATTTCTGTATTTTTATCATGTATTTATCTATTTAAGCTTTAGTGAAAATAATTTGCTTACCAATTATTGTTAAAATGAATAAAAGCGTGGAGACAGATGCTGTGCCATAAAACATGGTGCTGATATTGCAAGCCAGAAGACTTGTGTTATTCTGTGTGTTGGGCACTAAAACTGGTGGTAGTAAAAAGCCAACTGCAGTTCCAAGCTGTAAAACAAACAGGCCTGTTAATAGCAATTATCCTAAGAGGAAAAAAAAAACAAAACACTATCAAATAATAGGACATAAGCTGATGTATGTGAAGGGCTTTATAAACTTTGAAGCATTTTGTTCTGTCTTTGTTACTACTGTAGTGTTAAAGGGATATTACTGACAACTCTTTCAACACACATTTACTGAGCTCCGACTATCTGAATGAGAGTGCCATAAAGATATATAGTCCTTGCCCTTTAAATGCTTACAATCATAAAGAGGTACAAGTATATGCAAAATAAAGCTGAAAGGAAGAAAATGTTTACAAATCATGAAGATGTTATCAAATATGGTAAGGGCTTAGCATACAGACTATATAAAAAAAGTCTTACAATTCAATAACAAAAAGACAAACAATCCAATTTAGAAATGGGCAAAGAACTTGAATAGACATTACTCCAAAGACATAAAATTGCCAAAAAGCACATGAAAAGATACTCAACATCATTAGTCACTAGGGAAACCAAACTAAACTCACAATGACATAACACTGATACCCACTGTTGTTTATCATTGAGTTAATTCCGACTCATAGCGACCGCATATGACAGAGTAGAACAGTCTCTTAGAGTTTCCAAGGCTGCAATCTTTACAGAAGCACATTGCCACATCTTTATCTAGCTGGGTGGCTGGTGGGAGGGAACAGCCAACCTTACATTAGTAGCCAAGAGTTTAACCATCAGGGCCCACTAGAGCCCCTTCTTATACCTACTAAGAAAACTGTAACATAAAAGTGGAAAATAGTAATTAGCAAGATGTAGAAAAACTGGAACCCTCATGTATTGCTGGTGGGAATGTAAAATGGTGAAGCCACTTTGGAAAAACAATTGGCAGTTCCTCAAATGCTAAACACAGAATTACCATTTGACCCAACAATTCTACTTCTAGGTATATACCCAAAAGAATTGAAAATAGGTACACAAATACCTGTACACCAATGTTCACAGAAGCACTATTCACAATACCCAAAAGGAAACTACCCAAATGTCTACCAACTGATGAATGGATAAATAAAATGTAGTACAGACATACAACGGAATATTATTTGTCTATTCAAAGGAATAAAATACTGATACATGCTACAGTTTTCATGAATCTTGAAAATATTATGTTAAGTAAAAGAAGTCAGACGAAAAAGGTGTCTGCATGATTCAATTTATAGGAAATATCCAGAATAGGTAAATCCATAGGGACAGAACGCACATTAGATTAGTGGTTGAACATGGGCTGGGAGAGAAGGGAACAGCGAGTGACTGCTGAAGGGGTACTGGGTCTTCTTTGGTGGTGATGGAAATGTTTTGGAAGTCGATAGAGGTGATGGTTATGCAACACTGAGAATGCACTAAATGCCACTGAATTGTTTAAAAAGGTTACTATGTGAATTTCTCCTCTAAAAAAAAGTATATGATCATTGCAATAAAATAAATAAAATCAAAATATTAAGGAGGTTCAGTGGAGGGAGACATAAGAGGGAATTGACAAGAGTCCAAGAAAGCTTTCAAGTAGGAGGGTGAGGCAAAGTCAGCAACGTTTACCAAATATTCCATTTGCTCCCTTACAAAAAGCTAGAGACAATTAAGAAGGTATTTATAATAGAGTGTGTAAGTATACTAACATGAGGGAAAGATAGAGGATACTAAGACTAGGTAGGCCACGTAATTTATCACCCAACAATGTTTGGAATAGAACAGGATCCATTAGGAATTATGCTGGACAACAGCTGTATATCTGGACTATCCCAGGCAAAATGGGACATTTGGTCATTCTAGCTAATGGAGGAACATCTTGCACAGACTTCTGGTTCAGGAAACATTTCTGGAGAAGCAAAGATCTGTAAAAGAAATTGGAATTGGTGACATGAAGCAGAAATGTTCCAAGATAAGAAGGAAAGGGCATGACCTTGAGAGAAAGTGTAAGTAGTGTACAAAGAAAAGAAAGAGTATGTGTGTTGGAAATGTAAGCTATGGAGGGAGAGGAGGCTGAAGAGTTGGCAGGAGCCCGATTTGGAGGGTCTTACAGGTCATATTAGAGAGTTTGAATTTTATGCCAAGCAATGGAGGCCACTTTAGCGAACAAGGAGTGACCTAAACAAATCTGCACATAAGAAAGAACATGTTGGATGAATGTGGAAAATGGAGGGCAGAAAGCAAGACTGCAGAAAAGATCAGTTAACAAGCTCTGGAGGACAGCTGAGGGTGGCCAAAATGAAGGTAGTGGCAGCAAAAATAAAGTGAAATGAGCTAGGAGATAAAGGAAAATTTTGAGTGGCGATTTCTCATGGGATATCCAAGTGGAAATATTCAGTTGGCTAATGTCTATGTGAGTCTTAAACTCATTTATTCAACACATTTGTTTTGGAGAGCCTACAAAGTGGCTGCCAAGGAAGGGATGATAACACCTTGGGAGAAAATAGCACAAAGCCCAGAGGTATGCCGAATGCTAGAAGGAATTCTGCCTGTGAGAAAATGTTTCTATGTATTATCCACAACATAGATAATCCTTATACATGGAGATAATAATACTGTCATGCTCAATGAAGTATTAATCTTGAATATAATTTTATAAATGTAAAATATTTTAAGAAAACAGCTTCTACCCAAACATGCAGAAACAAACAACTAAAATATAGTCAAATTGTTTGGGATGCATAATAACTATAGTTCAAGCTACATATCCTTCTGTATTTTTAGAGAAAAAAAGTAAATATAAGCAGTAGGCATGTATATTTGGAAAGTCTTTTATGTATTTTAAATAAATCTTATTGATTTTGAAACAAGAGTCAGGCCTAAAGTAAGACAATAACATTCTCGTGTTACATAGCTACATGTAGTTTTATATGTATATGTTTGCGTCTATTTCAACTTATGGTGACTCCATGTGCACAGAGCAGAAAGAATTGCTTCATAGGGTTTTCAGGACTGTGACCTTTCAGAAAGAAGTAGATGCCAGGCTTGTTTTCTGAGGCACCTTTGGGTGAAATTTATAGTACACATATTTCTAACTAGATTCTCCTTCCACTGAATGATGACTCAGCATAATTTACATAAAATGTTATAGGACCCCATATGCAGAATTCAAATGGCAATTAAAAAAAAATCAGTCTGCAATTAGGAAAGCAAAACACCAATCTATCTAGTAATGCTACTGGAATGCCAGTGGAATTTGAATCTATGGTATTAGGAAAGACCAGATCAGACAGCTTCATGATGCAGACTTGGCAAATCAAGCCACCATTTAACAATGGATTCCACAATCTCTGATTTTTCTTGCACTGTCTTCCTGTTAAAAACTGGTAAATGGACTAAATAATGCTATGAAGAATTAATCGCTAGAACATTTATAAATGTCCAGTACGTACCAGCCACTGTGCTCTTAATATGTAAAATTAAAGAGGGGCTGTTCACAATGACCCAGTCAAAATGGAAACTAACACCCAGAATCCAACCATTTTGTGAAGAACGCTGGTGACAAATACAATACCTACCCCAAGTTTCATTCATTATTGCATTAGCAAGTTGTCTACGATTTTAGGCTTAAAGAGGCAATAAACCCACTGCCACGGACTGACTCATAGCCAACCTATAGCATATGATAGAAAAGCCTCGTAAGAGTTTCCAGGATTGTAAATTTTATGAAAGGAGACTGCCTCATCTTTCTCCAGCAGAGCAGCTGGTGGGTTCGAACACTGACCTTTTGGTTTGCAGCCAAATGCTTTAACCAGTGCGCCACCAGAGCTCCTTATAAGAGGCAAGTTACTTATTTTATAGGTGTTTTTCAAAGTAAGATGATAAGGTGGTCACTTTAGACTGATTTAGTAAGTTGTGTCCTTGTTGTTGTTACATGCCCGCGAGTCGGCCCCGACTCATAGCGACCCCTCCTTGGGTTTCCGAGGCAATATCACTACAGAAGCAGATTGCCCAACCTTCCTTCTGAGGAGTGGCTGGTGGCTTTTAACCGCCAGCCTTCTGGTTAGCAGTCAAATGCCTTAGGCACTATGCCACCAGAGCTCCCTCTTTAATCCAAGACTGCCTCATATCTGGTAACTACTTCTCTCTTTATTTATACAGTAGATGTGTCCTGAGGGGTCATCCATGTGTGTAGTTCACATGGCCTAACACTTTTTCTTTTTATTAAGGACTTGATTTTCATCCAGTTCTTACCTGATTGCCCAGCACAGCGGTGGCACAAGCTGTGGACACCTCCTTGGGCCCAAACCACACAGAAGCGATGCGGGAGGGCAAGCCCAGGATGAACACCTGGGCCACAGAGCACAGGCTCTGGCCCAACATAGTGACCCAGAAGAGATGCGGCTGCACGCTGCCGCACTTGACCCAGGCGCCCAGGCAGTTGAGGCCCGAGCCTAGTAGTGCGGTGAGCCGCAGGCCTCTGGTGTTCAGCAGCCAGGTAGCCGGGAATATGAGGGGCACGTAGGCCAGCATGTACACCATAGACAGCCAGTCGATGTGCAGCGAAGAGACTCCGTAGAAGCCCTCAAAGACGTTTGTGATGATGCTGTACTGAATCCACTGAAAGGCGTTCACCAATGAGTACAAGCTGAAAATCAGGAGCACCAAGAAGCGTCGCGCGGAAAGCGCTATCCGAGGCACAAGAGGATCCTCAGCCTCTGGGGTGGTGTCACCCGGTCCCGTGGGCAGCAGCCGAGTCTGGGTCTCCTCCTCCGTGGCCAGCGGGGTCTGCAGTCCGTCCAGGGCCTCAGAAGAGGCTCCGGAGCTGTTCAGAGGTCCCCCGTTCAGGGCCAAGGAGTCAGCTTTGGGCCCGTTCTGCGCCTCCGTGATCACCTCCTGGAAGTGCCCGTCCCCCAGGACCGAGAGGTATCCGTTCGCGTGCGGGTGCCCCGGATCCTCTGCTGCCTCCTCCTCACTATCCGGCCTCGCCATGTCCCCGAGGCTGGGGCGCCGCCCTCCTTCCCGGCCCTGGGCCCCCACACTAGCACAAGCCACCAGCCCCGGGTCCAAGGCCTGAGCCCCTCCCTGCACACCAGCCCCAACCCGACGGCCGACCGCTCCCGAGATCTCTTCCCCCTCCCTGCTGAGGCAAAGTGTGCGCGAACCGCAGTCCGTGCTGCCCGGGCCGCAGACCAGAAGTCCTCTCCACGCGTCGCAAGCTGGCAGTCACCGCGACAGGCCGGGCAGTGAGCTCCTCGTCCCCGCGTGGTGGCGGCCCGCTGGCCAATCAGGGCGCCTTTGCTCGGGCAGGAGCCAATCCAGAGAGCTTCCGTGAGGGGGGCGGGAGCAAGCGTGCCGGGAGGAAGGCAGTGCTGGTGCTGTAATCCCAGGAAGGATGGAGGGGGCTGGAGTTGTCTGCACTCGGGGGTGGGCGGTCGGGAGGCGGTCCGCGGATGAGGCAACTTGGTTAAGATGAGCGGGAGGGAGAAACCAGCGGGAAAGACTGCGGTAGGCATCACCTACCCTGCTCCAAAGGGCCGAGTTTTAGGCGCCAAAGCAGTACGCGTTTGTCCTTTCCCACAGAGTACAGCCGCTTGGCAAGATCGGTCCTTGCCTTTAGAGCAGACTTGACCACGTTTCGTAAATTTGTGCTTTCTCGGCACAGGGAAAACGCCAGAAAGCGTTGCAATCCAGATAAAGAAAGATATTTCGTCAGAAATCTGCCCTTGTGAAGTTGGAAATCCCCACCCCACCCCCACTCTGCTATTTGAGTGACCGAATGAAACGTGCTGTGCCCAAGCCGACGCTGTTGCCCGACATGCTCCTTGGGCCAACACCTGGAGTTAATATTTACTGAACATGCACATTCAGTGGGTTTCAGATACCAAGTTCTTTTTGAACGGTATGTGCCAGACACTGTCACAGGCTCTGGGGAATAAATAGTAAATAAAATTTGGGCATAGGCCTTTTCCTCAAGAACACACGTAGCCTTGCAGGCCTTCCTTTATTAGAGAAAAAGCCTGCCCTTCAAGTTTGAGAAACTGAATTAGGAAAAAGAAAAGAAAGAAGAGATCACAAATAGGGGTATATATAAGACTTCTCACTGTGAATTGAATCTTTTAAAAACCTCTGCTATTTAGAACTCTAAAACCATGTACACCTTTTCATTGCCTCAAAAACCAAACCAAACTCCTTGCTATCAAATCATCTGGGTTTCCAAGGCTGTAAATCTTTCCAGAAGCAGAGTACCTCATCTGCTATGGAGTGGCTGGTGAGCTTGAACCACCAACCTTTATGGTTAACAGCCACATGCCTTAACCACTATACCACCAGAAGTGTTTGACTGTTAGTCACTTCTACTCTGCTCTGTGGGAGCTCTGGTAGTGTAGTGCCTAAGGCACTTGACTGCTAACCAGAAGGCTGGTGGTTCAAACCTACTAGCCACTCCTCGGAAGAAAGATGGGGCAATCTACTTGCATAATGATACTGCCTCTGAAACCCAAGGAGGTGTCACTATGAGTTGGGTCCTACTCGACGGCACATAACAACAACAACTCTGTCCTATAGAGTCACTAGGAGTCAGAGTTGACTTGACAACAATGGGTTTGACTTCTATATTCCCAGAACCTGGAACAGTACTTGACACATAGAAGGTATTCAATAAACATTTACTAAATCAATGAAGCTAATAAGTGTTGGATTACTATAGAATGATTTCATTAATTACTTGTATTAAAGAATCTATTTCTTTTATTTAAAAAAATTATGTGCACATACCTGCAAGCATGATTTTTTTAAAAGGTATTTGGATATTATTTTAGATTATTGAGACATGTTCTTTGAGTGACCAAATGCATGTCTAAATGTGGAATCCAAATCCTGGTTAAGAAGTTTATCTTATGGATTTCTAAAAAATGAACTAATAATATTGCTTGATATCTAACACAACTTATTATTCAATATCTAGAGCTATTTTAAAATTCCATCATGTACCATGAAACACAAAAAAAAAATCCAATGGATAGAATTTTGAAAGAATCTTTCTGTGTTTGCCCAAGTCCTAGCTCCATTCTAGGTGTTCACAGCAAATATTCAGGTAACTGCAGACTTCCTTCCCACTTCCACAAACTGGCAAGATACATTAGGTCTCATTTCCCTTTTATCCAGTGGGTGTTAGAGATAGTCTTCTGCCAGATCTGAAAGATAATTTTCCTCTCTGCATGACATCTTCCTGGATCTACCCCTGCAGGGAGGCCATTCTCATTTGTTGTTTAGACTCCTTCTGTAAAGATAATTTGTCTGCCCTACATCCTTAATAGGAACCAGTCCCTGGAGAAGGGCATCATGCTCAGTAGAGCAGAGGGTTAGCAAAAAAAGGGAAGACCGTCAATGAGATGGATTGACACAGTGGCTCCAACAATGGGCTCAAGCACAGCAAGGGTTGTGAGGATGGTGCAGGACTGGGCAGTGTCTGGTTCTGTTGTACACAGGGTCACTATGAGTCAGAGCTGACTCAACAGCACCGAACAACAACACAGTACATCCTTAACTAAAAGGATTAGATTGGAAGTCCCTTGGGAATCTGGGACAGCCAGTCAGCTCCTAATTTTTCTCCACATTTTTACCACCTGGTGCCTATCCTATTCTTGTCCACTTTATCATGGGCTTTCCCATCACGTGACAACAAAGCCTAGCATCTGAAGCTACCACCATCTAGAGTTGTGGGGAAAAGCCTTAGATCTGGAGCCAGGCTGCCTGGGTTTGAATCACAGCTTCAGTACTCACTAGCTATATGACCTTCAGTAAATTTCTTGGCTGTTCTTGGCTGTACATGCTTCACAGGGTTGTCATGATGATTAAATGTGTGAATGATGCTTGGCACATAGTAGCCGTTTATAGTTATGGCTAGTAAAGTAGTCTACTGTAGTGATTAAGGGTACAGGCTTTGGAACTAGATGGCCTATGTTCAAATCTTCCGCTTAATAGCTGGATGACATTGGATTAGTTACTTTGTGCCTCAGTTCCCTCAAAATTAGGACAATATTCTTCATGAGATCGTTGTGAGGAATAGATGACTAATAGACATAAAGCACTTAAGTGGTACCTAATTTATACTGATATAGTACTCAATAAATGTTATCAATAACCATTATCATTGACTCCTATCTTTGTGTTCTTAAAGCCATACCTTGTTGTATTATCTTAGATTTGACCCCATTTTGCATTTTTATCATTCTGGACCTACTCCAAGCTCTTCAGACTGAATTTATGATTGTACAGCCCTTCACTGGAGCTAGTACCAGTCTTGTTGTTGTTGTTAGGTGCTGTCGAGTCATTTCTGACTCATAGCGAGCCCATGCACAGCAGAACACGCCAGCTCCACGATCCCTGCTATACTTGAGCCCATCATTGCAGCTCCCCTGTCAATCCATCTCGTTGAAGGTCTTCCCTTCTTTTGTCGACCCTCCACCTTACCAAGCATGACGTCCTTCTCCAGGGAATGTTCCCTTCTGACAACATTACCAAAGTAGGTGAGACGAAGTCTGGCCATTTTCGCTTCCAAAGAGCATTTCGGGTGCACTTCCTCCAGGACAGATCTATTAGTTCTTTTAGCAGTCCATGGTACTTTCAGCATTCTTCGCCAGCACCACAACTCAAA
>NW_006921600.1:10437984-10441787 GCF_000298275.1 Orycteropus afer afer
GCAAAATCCTACCATGTGAGTTCCAGCACTATTTCTGTCACCAAGGCCAAATTTTCCAACTACCGGTGATTCTTCTTTGTTTCCAACTTTTGCATTCTAGTCACCAGTGATAATTAACATATCCTGATTGCATGTTCGGTGAATTTCAGACTATAGAAGTTGATAGTCTTAGGGGTCCCTAAAGGGCAGCACACTAACTACCGTTAGCCTAACAAGAGGAAACATTCTTATCATTAGAAGAGGGTTACAGTTTTGAATTGACCATCATATAACATAACTAGAAAGCAGTTAGATGATCATATATGGCAGACCAGATATGTTGCAGATAATGTTGTTGTGTCCTGTCAACTCAATTCCAACTCGTAGTAACCCTATAGGACAGAGTACAACTGCCCCATAGGCTTTCCAAGACTATATTCTTTATGGAAGCAAACTGCCTCTTCTTTCTCCCATGTTGTGGATAAAATCCCTGAATTCCATGGAAGATTGAGCTATGTAGGATCTAAAATCTTTTCTGACTTCAAGTTTCTGTGATTTCTGAAAAGTAAAGTAAGAATGTTTACAATGAAAGGATTATACAGAATTCATATGCCTAGCTTAACAAAGTTCCATAAAGTAAAGAACAGGGTACAGAAAGGGGGAAACTCAGCAATATCTCCTTGCAATATCATTTCAGTGTCTCAGCTTTAACTCCTCTCTTGAGGCTTGGTTGATAGATAATTATTAACCAGTGTAGGCATGAGTCATCATTTATATCTTATATATGGATATACAACATAACATGAACCTTAATCTCTGTCAGAGGACACTATGGAAACATCACTTGGCTGAGAGTCAAGTTGAGATTGAACCCCAGTATCAGTGTGGAATGCCAGCTCTGGAAGAGATTTGAATAAGTAACACTTCCCTGATATGGTTTGATTTCCATGATATGAGAGCTGAATAGGATCCAGAAGCCAAGGTCCAAGACACTATTAGGAGTGAGGTGGCTCTTCCTGAACAAAGGTTTCCTACTATCTGAAATTTTCAGAAGGTAAATCAGAACAATGTTACCAGAGACACAGTCTGGTGTTTCATGATATCCGGGTAGATTTTGGCAGCCTTGCCTTCAATATGAACTCACCATCACCATGCTCTGTCCACCCCAGTTACCAAGGATATTCTGTTCTACTATGTGGAAAGACTAAGTTAGGGATGGAGAGGAAGAGGAGGCTGGCAATCAGAATCTTCCCATGTGTACATTTTTGTGTAAATGTGCTAGAGATTTAATTCTGCTGTAGGCAGAACCTCCTGCCCTAAAACATCTCCAAGGATTTGCCAAGGAAGGTTCTACTTGTCTTGTCTGGCTTAAAATTTGCCAAGTGATCTAAGTATAACCAATGTCAAATCACAATTAAATCATTCATATTATATCTTGCTCCTCTTTTAGGCGTGAATTAATTTTTCAGATTAGCTAGTTGACATGGTGGCCTTAAAGATGGTGAGATTCAGAATGGCAAATGTAAAGGAGAGGAGGCAAGATAACCTGAGATTTCTGTTCACACATCCACTACTGGTTGCTCTCTTACACCCAGCCATTGTCATTTGAGCTTTGTTTTATTGTTTTTTTAATGTTGAAGAAGGCTATTGTGCTCAGGGAAAGAAAAAAGCAAACAGACATGGTTGCTTGTTTTTTAATCACTACTTGATTATTAAAGTTGTTCATTTTCAAATCTTAAGCTTAATATACAAATGTGTTGCTTATAAATTAAGTAACTTTTGATTTTACCTTTTTTTTGTTACTTCATTAATGTTCAATTAACTTACAGAGTTCAAATTTTTCTGAACATTTTAATACCATTTTAAACTTACATTGATATTCCTTTAGTCATTCTGAAATATAACATCTGATTTTCTCAAGTTCTTCCAACATCTAATAAGGCAGACTTACAGACAGTGGTGTGCTGGAGCCATTTTGCACAGACTTGGGAGAGTACACTGAGTTTAACTTTTCCAACTTGTGTTAGGAGAAAAAAGACCCCAGATTCAAACATGTTCAAAAGAGACACTTTTTAAGCCTTGGACTGGACAAACATCCAGGATGAGGGAAACCATTAGCATGAACACAGTACAAAAAGATGAATGGAGTCCACTGAATCACAGACATGATGTTCAATATATTTGGTAGAGTACAAAATAAATCATCACAAAGTCATGTTTGGTGGCAGGTCAACTCATCATTATTGCAGGTGGGACTACGGTAATGCGAAAAGGACTATATTGGGATATGTAAATAACTGAAGATTAAAAAGGGTTATAGGATTGCATTTTGGGGCTTGAACACCTGACTACATACATGGTCAGGTGGCCATGACTACCTTGTGGCCCTGAGTCACAGCCACAGGCTTGCTGCAAGACAATACCAGGACCCCAACTTTAATTAGTTAAGGATACTCTGGGCAAGTTCCCTAGTTCTTAATGTGAGCTAAATCTATTTTCATCTACACTCTTCCTGAGGGTAAACTGCTCCTCCCTAGGTTTGCCCCTAGACTTGTCTATGCATAGCCACATTGCTGGTTTAATGATTAGAAAGAACTCAAATGGTATCTGAATTTATGTCAAGACAAAAAATGGAGTTAGGGCTCCCACTGTAGATTGCAGCCTTCTACAAACTAAGTGCTTCAGAATTATACTAGAGCTTAAATTCTAAAGTACTTGGGTTTGTGGAAGGCTGTGGTCTACAGTGGGAGCCCTGTTCCATTTTGAGGCTTGACAAGTTCCAGATGTCATGTGGATTCTTTCTGACCATTAAATCGGCATCATGGCTATGCATAGACAAGTTTCAGGACAAACCCAGGGTGGGGCAGTTTGCACTCTGGAAGAGTGTGGTTGGTAATAGATTATGTTCACACAAAGAACTAGGGAACTTGCCTGAGTGTGTTCTTTTCTACTTTAAATGTTGGGGTCTTAGTATTGTTTGGTAGCCACCTTGAGGCTAAGACTCAGGCTGTATGGTCATGAGTTATAGCTTATACTGACCACCACCTGGCCAGGTAGTGAAGACCCAGAACCAAGCCTGTAACCCTTTTCTACCTTCAGTTATGTATGTATGCCAATCATGGTCTTTTCTCCCACTTCTGTAGTCCCGCCTGGAACGGTGAGGAATTGATCTGTCACCAAGCATGATTTGGTGATGATTCTTTCCCCCCCCCACCCCCGCTCCAATCATGTATAATTAGCCCCATGGCCATCACTCCGCATGCTACATTCAGCTTTCTGTACTGTGTACATGCTGATGGTTTCCCTCATCCTGGATGATTGTCTTTGTTTTGTCTTTGTCTTGTCCAGGCTTAATAAAGTGTCTCTATTGAACCTATTTGATTCTGGCTCTCTTTTTCCCTATCACAGAATTGAAGCTCTCTAATACAAACTACCCTCAGTGACATTGTATTGGTAGTTTGAAATCAATCATGGTGGGAGTATTTACACAGTGGAAACTGACAAATGTTCATTTACTAGTAGTGTACCACTGCTACTGTGAGTCAATCTGAAGCCAGAGTTCTAGCAGCCTCCAGGAAAATCTTTAACCAGAAACCTTTTAGTGTCAGTAGTGCTAACAGAACTTTTGTAATTCTAAACACTCCTTAGGGCCTTTATCTGCCCTCCAGTCTCAGCAGGTATCAAGGAACTTCCTCTGAATTTAGCACGCATCACAAAAGCCATCCGGATTCAGCACGTATCAGAGATTTGCTCGACTCCTGAAAGTCTCCCACATACCTGAGCCGCATCCTCCCTAGATATTTTCCTAAGTGAACTTTGGAGCC
>NW_006921600.1:10442247-10448088 GCF_000298275.1 Orycteropus afer afer
TGGGCAATCCTACTTCCGTAGTGATACTGCCTTGGAAACCCAAGGAGGGGTCGCTATGAGTCAGGGGGCCGACTCGACGGCACATAACAACAACAACAACAAATCTTTGTGGAAGCCGACAGCCCCATCTTTCTTCTACAGACATAGCTGCTAGTGAATTTATACCACATACTTCTTTGTTAGCAGCCAAATGCCTTAACCACTACACCACTCTTTCTCACTGCCCTTGAATTGGATCTGACTCATAGCGACCCCTCCTTAGGTTTCCGAGACAGTGTCACTACGGAAGTAGATTGCCCAAACTTCCTTCCGAGGAGTGGCTGGTGGGTCTGAACCACCAGCCTTCTAGTTAGCAGTCAAATGCCTTAGACACTTTACACACTTAATAAATCAAAACTTTCCGATTAAAATTGGTTTCTTTAAATAATAAAATGCTGTTTGCAAGCAAACAGTTTTAGATGTTTCGAAGAGAAATGCAGTGAAATAGCAATTAAACACAAGTCGCAATCACAAATATTGGGAGAGCTCTGGTGGTGTAGTGCCTAAAGCACTTGACTGTTAACCAGAAGGCTGTCAGTTCAAACCCACCAGCCACTCCTAGGAAGGAAGATTGGGCAATCTGTTTCTGTAGAGATACGGAAACCCAAGGAGGGGTCGCTATGAGTTGAATCCACTGGACGGTAGTGAGTTTGTTTTTAGTTTTTGGTATAGTAAGTCAGAAGCTCTAACATACCAGGACTTCTTAAATGTTGAAACATAAATACAAACAAACAACACACTAATTATTATGCTGATTACAAATCCATTACCAAAAGTATTGTCATCAATTTTATTTTCTTGTAAAGTCACTCACCAAACCAGGAGCAGTAGATTCACCACCTCAGTTTGGTTGAGGTTCCAACCTGGAGCCTGTGCATTGTATTTCCAAGTTGATTCCTCTCAAGGCATGAGTTAAAACAGAAAGTCCTTTCTTGAAGTATTAGGGATTTTAAAACTCCACCTTCTTTTGCAAAGGTCTTTCACAATTTTTTCTTTTGCTTAATCTGAATTGATGGAAACTTGCACTACTTCAAACCCAGATGATCCAGGTTTTTCAAGCCTGAGGCTTAATCAGTTGGAGGGGTCTCTAAGAATATGACATCAAAATTACAATATAAAATCAGGCACAAGGGTTTCAAAAAGAGTCTGAAGTTTACAGGGTAATAACTTTATGGTAAATTCACCTTCTCTTACCTCTCCCACCTATTGCAACTGTTGGGGAAATAAAATGAAAAACAAAATCTACACGCAACCCAGAAAACCTCTCCAAAAAATAGAGAAAGAAAAGTTTTATTATTGAATAATTATTAAACTAGAGAGTGATGCATCACAGGCAATCCACTAAAGAGACAGCAAAGACAGAAAGGAATCTGACCTTTTGTAAAGCTGAGCCCATTACATTCCTGTTTTCAAGATACAATTGTTAATGTTGTACTATCTGTATGGTAGCACACCTGAAGTTATGCTAATCTCCTTCAGGAACTGGGAGGCTGAGGCGTGATCTTCCTAGTTGATTATATTTCAAAGGAGATAGTTCTCAGGCCCTTGAGAAAACATCCTTCATTTACATTCATTTCAAAGAGACAGAGAAAGAATTTACAATCACAAGTTATCTAAAGTGAATTCTGCAAGAAGAAAGGGGGGAGGGGGAACTTTCCGTCCCTTAGTTTCAACAAGGAGAATTCAAACCTCTTACATTAAATTTGAGGAGCTCTGGTAGCATAGTGCCTAAGGCACTTGACTGCTAACCAGAAGGTGACCACTCCTGGGAAGGAAGGTTGGGCAATCTACTTCCGTAGTGATACCACCTTGGCAACCCAAAGAGGGGTTGACTATGAGTCGGGTTGACTTGACAGCACATAACAGCAACAACATTAAATTTGCACAACTAACATCTTCTTTACAATTGATTTGAACCAAAAAGATTGTGCAACCTATTCTCAGGTTTCCTTTTAATTCACTACTCTGGGATTCATTTACCAACACCATGATGAAGATACTTGACTTTATTTTGACTCATATTGACAGTATAGGACAGGGTAGAACTGCCCCCATAGAGTTTCCAGGGCTGTAATCTTTATGGAAGCAGACTGCTGCATCATTCTCCTGTGGAGCTGCTGGTGGATTCAAACCAACAACCTTTCTGTTAGGACCCAAGTACTTAACCATTACCCTGCCAGGGCTCCTTGATGGAGGTATTAGGACAAAAATAATAGACTTCCAATTTCCCTCCCTAGCCTGGCTAGTTCAGAGTAAGGAGTCTAGACTAAAAAGTTTTAATAGTTTATATGTTTAGAGTTGAAAGAATAAACAGCTCCTAAAACCTGTATCTAGGAGCTCTGGTGGCATAGTGCCTAAGGCATTTGACTGCTAACCAGAAGGCTGCCAGTTCAAAACTACCAGCCATTCCTTGGAAGGAAAACTGGGCAATCTACTTCCAAAGTGATAGATACCTCCTTGGAAACCCAAGGATGGGTTGTATCTAGAGGAAGTGCTAGGCGGAGCCAGGTCACAAGGAAACATCAAGCCCCTAATTTAAAGAGGTCCAGGCAAAGAGGGAGAGAGCAAGTATGAAGCCCAGAAAGCAACTGAGTGAGAGACTGAGTCTAAATGGATGGTGGAGAGTGGAATAGAGCAATTCCTGGATTGATGAACAAGCATTGGTAAACTCGTGGGCGGCACCCATCCATTGCCATCAAGTCAATTCTAACCTTAGGACTGAGTAGAACTGCCTCATAGGGTTTCCAACACTACAAATCTTTGCAGAAGCAGACCTGCCTCATCTTTCTCCTGTGGAGCAGGTGATGGGTTCAAACTGCCAACATTTTGGTTAGCATTTGGCTTTAACCAGTATGCCATCACAGGTCCTTCATGGGTGTTCTTGTTACCTAGTGCTGCTGTGACAAGAGTATACCACAAATGGGATGGCCTTAACAAACAGGAGTTTATTCTTACAATTTGGAGGCTTTAAGTCCAAGTTCAAAGTGCCAGGCTCTAGGGCCTAGGTGAAAGTCCCTCGACCTTGGGCTTCAGCTCTACCTTTTGCTCCTGGACCACTGAAGCTAGAGGCATATCTTCACTCAGACAACTACCGGCTGCTGAGGCTAACAAGTCCAAGGTCAACAAATAAAATGGCACAGTCCTGATGTTACCAAGCCATGTGGCAGGCCATTAATTCAAGTCCATTGTATATCCCAAGTTCGGCAGAGCATGGCACGCTGCTGAACAACAACACGCCTACATGCAGGGTCCAAGTGTGCCATAAGCTAGAGACCATCCCCAAGCCTTTTCCTTATACACAGGAAGCAGACCGCATCCCAAACGCAGCTACTCAGCTGCTTGTGGTAGATCCCACCATGGAGTTGATTGCCAGTCTCATCATGGAGAATAACTACCACAAGCTGCCCAGCCACTCAACCAGGCCCAGGCAAGTTGACAACCAACCAACTACCACAATGGGCAAGCACAGCACACATATGTATAAACACTGCATTCATTTGCATATATCCCTCCCCTGATGATCATGGACCAAGAGTGATAAGGTCCTTGCAGCTTTGGAAGGGAATGAGTGTGTTAGGGGCTGGGGAACCAAATGTAGCAAAGCAGAGGCAGTTATGAACATCACCTACTTCACCATTTTTCTTGAGCTTTAGACCGGCCAAATGCCTTGCACTGAGGTTTGGGAGAGGTGGTTAGAGACAAACCGTAAATTCACATTTTGGAGAAAAGACAGACAACATTCCAGGTAGTGAGAAAAGACATATAGATGGGAATGGGAATGGCATTGGGGTGGGTGGGGCAGTTTTGAGTCCATCCAGAGGTGCTCTGGTAAAATGACTTGATGATCTGTTTCCCAAATCAGCCATTGTAGAAATGGCAACAGGAGGGCATCTGACCTCCTTATGTAACTTCACAAAGTGGAAGGAGAGAGAATCATTACCAGCATCAATGGACTAAAACTGATTCCTGTGAGGTAGAGGTCATACACATCTCCACCCTCCAACCTTTTTACCAATTATGACAGCAGCTGTCCCTAGAATTGACAGTGGTAACTGGTTATATTGGCACTCTATTTTTCTACTGGGTTCAACAATTCATTGCAATGGCCACACAGAACTCACAGACCATAATCATAACACAGTTATGGGTTTATTAGAGAAGTAACAGGTTACAAATGAGGATCCGGAACAACTCTGGATCCAGTTCTTCAATCTGGACAGCCTCTTCTCAGTTGTCCCTGCTAGCAGGCCTCTCTCTGGCCCTTGACCTCTTGGGCCCTAGGGCTGACCTCTGCCCTGCTCAAGTAAGTATTATAAAGGTCTTTAGCTCTGCTAATAAGTGCCTGGAGGCACCCCATTCCACTAGGAAGCCTCAGCTTCCTTACTCTGTGGGTTGGCATATGCATTGTAACTGAATCCCTCCATGGACCAGGATACCCATTGTACATCTTGCACTGTTCTTCTGGTTTTGCTGTCACTATTTCTCTGCCATTGCTTCTTTCCATCTTGTGCTATCTCCAGTGTTGCAGCTCTCTTTCTATCTCCTAAGTGTAGGTGGTTCTCAGCACAGGAACCCCCGGTCCAAAGGATATGTTCCACTTTGGTCTCTTCTTGGTGGTAGTGAAGTTGCCCCTCTGGGATGGCTCATTTTAAGCCTAGTGGGATGGCAAAACTGACCAATCCCATTGTCAGGGTTGCATAACATCTTATTTGTGTGATCCCACCCCCATAAGGGTACCATGCACCTTATTTGCATTATTAGCAAGCTGTCCAATCCCCTCATTGGACCACAAGCACCTCATTTGCATAGCCTCACTCAGTCACTTGGTGGGAGTTACAAGACCATGCTGAGAAAGGCCATATAAAAGTGATTCATTGCTCCACAGCCATTGAAAACCTGTAAAATGGGCAAGGGGGCCACATCTTCTGACCTCTAACCGCACAAGAGGAAAACAGAATCACCATCAATAGTCCAAAGGCTATTACTGCAGGGCCAGACATGCTGCCTCCCTCCAGCCCTTTCGCCAACCATTCCTCCCAAAACACCCACCACCTCTCTCCTGGGTTCGATAATTCACTGCAGTGGCCACACAGAACTCACAGATTATGGGGTTTATTAGGTAAGCACCAGACTACAATTCAAGTTCAGGAAAAACGCTCAGTCTCTCTCCCAGCCCACAGTCTCTCTCTCAACAGTGAGTATCCCTTGGTGTCTCACTCAGCAATGCGTGTCTCTTGCATCTCTTTCCCAGCAGTGTGTGTGTCTCTTTCAGGAATGCATGTCTCTTTCAGCAGCATGTCTTCCTCAACCAGCAGTCAGAGAGAGTTCTGCCTCTAGGAGGCCTCCTTTTGAGCCCGGAAGAATGGCCAAACCAACCAATCATAGTATCAGAATTCTAACACCTGAGAGAGAGCAGGAACCTCCCAGAACATTGCTTTGTGTTGAGCCCAACAGAAATACCGCAGGTCAGGAGCTCCTCAGTTGCTCACAGCAAATTCCACCACAGAGTTTACAAAGACTTTTGGCTAGAAAAGCCATACCAGGTTTACTACACCGCAAAGCCCTATTGAGCACAGTTCTACTCTGACACATATGATGTAATCATGAGTTGTAATTGACAGTGGTTGTTGGGTTCCCCTTCACCAGGGCTCCCCCAACCCAAAGGGTAACGCCACCCAAAATCACTCACGAAAGACGTCTCTTGATGCAAAAGCAGGAGGCGTTTATTCAAGGTTCCAGCGCGCTGGGGCTCGACTCATATCCCACGCAGGGGCAGAGGAGTTGAGCCCCAAGCATCTAACA
>NW_006921600.1:10448819-10451228 GCF_000298275.1 Orycteropus afer afer
GGTTTGAACCGCCAGCCTTCTGGTTAGCAGTCAAGTGCTGGTTTTAATTCACCTAGAAGTGTCTTCAAAGAAAGGCCTGGTGATCTACTTTTGAAAGGTCACAGCCGTACCTATCGGGAGGAAGTGGGAGAGGAGATGTTACATTGTGCTACATTGTGGTCAATGTCATGAGACAAAGTGTATGTGATCTGCTGTATGGAAAGTGTATTTGCTCTGTAAATTCCCACCCAAATCACAATAAAAAGAAAAAGAAAAAAAAAAAAAAGAAAGAAAGGTCATAGCCATTGAAAACCCTATGGAATACAGTTCTACTTTGAAACACATGGAGTCGCCATTAGGTGGAGTTGACTCAACAGCAACTGGTTGGTTGGCAATGGAGAGAAAATAGTCTGAGAGAGAATATAGGAGACCCTGCCTTTCAAGTGAAGAGTTTCAGTATTATTCCATTATTCTATAAACATTAAGGAAGCACTGAAATTTCTTGACTGGAAAAGTAGCACAATCAAACACTGTTAGCTTGTAAGAATTCTAAGTGAAACAGAAACAGGCCACAGAAGCCAATTAGTAGGTAATCTAATACATAATACAGGTATACCTCATTTTATTGTGTTTCACTTTATTGTGCTTTGCAAATGTTACATGTTTCATAAATTGAAGGTTTGTGGCAATCCTGTGTTGAGTATTAGCACCATTTTTCAACAGCATGCACTCATTTTGTGTCTCTGTGTCACATCTTGGTAATTCTCACAGTATTTCAAACTTTGTCATAATGCTATTGCACACTTAATAGGCAACAGTATAGTAGTGTAAACATAACTTTTATAAGCCCTGGGAAACCAAAAAATTCATGTGACTCTCTTGATTGAGATATCTGCTTTATTGTGGTGGTCTAGAACCAAACCCACAATATCTGAGGTATGACTGTATAATATATATTTATTTGTGGTTCATTTAATGTCCCATATAATTCCAACAGAAATTTAAGGGGAGGGCTACTACAATAATTAAAAAAAGAGTTGTTCTTATGTGATGTCAAATCATAGCAACCCCTCCTTAGGTTTCCGAGGCAATATCACTATGGAAGTTGCCCAACCTTCCTTCCGAGGAGTGGCTGGTGGGTTTGAACCACCAGCCTTCTGATTAGCAGTCAAATGCCTTAGGCACTATGCTACCAGAGCTCCTTAAAAAAAAGAGTAGGTCTGTTGAAAACTCTGAGTTGTTTACAGAATGATTTGAGACGGCTCACAAGAAAACATACATAAAGTAACTGCATGGGTCCCATCTCTGCTGTTCATTATTATATTATATTATCATTGTGTATTTGTTTCCCTCAATGAACTCTGCTTTTGGGGAGTAGATATTGTTTAAGTCATCTTTGAATCTCTTGCATCTGGCATCATCATAATAATAATGCTCAATAATATTCAGTGAGTGAATATATATTATTAGTATAGTAGAGGACATTTATTAGTTACCATAAAAACAAACCAGTTGCCATTGAGTCAATTCCAATTCATAGTAACCCCATGGGTGCAGAATAGAACTGTGCTCTGTAAGGTTTTCAAGGCTGTGATCTTTTTTGAAGTAGATCACCAGGAATTTCTCCCAAGGTGCCTCTGGGTAGGATGAAACCAACAACATTTCAGTTAGTCAAGTGCTTAGCCATTTGTGCCACTCAGGGAATCCCTATTAATTAACCATTTGTTGTTGTTGTTAAGTGCCATCCAGTTGATTCTGACTCATAGCAATCCTCTGTACAACAGACTGAAACACTGCCCAGTCTTGCGCCATTCTCATAATTATTTCTATGTTTGAGCCCACTGTTCCGGCCACTGAGTCAACCCATCTTGTTTCAGGTCTTCCTCTTTTTCCCTGACCCTCTGCTTTACCAAGCATGTGTGCTTCTCCAAAGACTAGTCTCTCCTGATAACATGTCCAAAGTACACGGGATGAAGTCTCACCACCCTCACTTATAAGGAACATTCTGTGCTTTTCCCAAGACAGATTTGTTCATTCTTCTGGCAGTCCCTGATATATTCAATATTCTTCATCAACACCATAATTCAAAGGCATCAGTCCTTTTTGGCTCTTCCTTATTCATTGACCAGCTTTTACATGCACAGGAGGTGATGGAAAATACCATGGCTTGAGTCTGCCACACTTTAATCCTCTAAGTGACATCTTTGCTTTTTAACACTTTAAAGAGGTCTTTTGCAGTAGGTTCGCCCAATATGATACATCTTTGGATAATCTTTTTTTTTTTTTTTTTAGGATTTGGGTGAAGATTTACAGAGAAAATTCACTTTTCATACAGAAGTTCACATATACTTTGTCTCATGTCATTGACCAAAATTTACAATGCAGCAGCTCCCCTCCCACTTCCTCCCCATAGTTACCTCCTCCCAGTGT
>NW_006921600.1:10452563-10475959 GCF_000298275.1 Orycteropus afer afer
GGATGGCTGGGTCAAATGGTATTTGTATTTCCAACTTTTGAAGGAATCGCCATACTGCTTTCCACAATGGTTGTACATCTTTGGATAATCTTGACTGCTGCTTCCATGGGTGTTGATTGTGGATCCAAGTAAAATGAAATCCTTGACAAATTCAATCTTTTCTCCATTTATCATGATGTTGCTTATTGGTCCAGTTGTGGGGATTTTTGTTTTCTATATGTTGAGGTGTAATCCATATACCTGGAGCTCTGGTGGTGCAGTACGTAAGTCATTTGACTGCTAACCAGAAGGCTGGCGGTGCAAACCCACCAGCCACTCCTCGGAAGGGAGGTTGGGCAATCTATTTCCATAGTGATACTGCCTCAGAAACCCAAGGAGGAGTCACTATGAGTCGGATCCAACTCAATGACAGTGAGTTTTTTTTTTTTTTTTTTTTTAAATCCATATACCTTGATGACCATGCAATACCTAAACACATCCCAGCACCT
This sequence comes from Orycteropus afer afer, assembly GCF_000298275.1. NCBI lineage: Eukaryota > Metazoa > Chordata > Mammalia > Tubulidentata > Orycteropodidae > Orycteropus > Orycteropus afer. Next base: position 10,453,052 of record NW_006921600.1, read on the forward strand.
TGGGTTTTGGTCACTAGCACATAAAAGACTTAAATGCTTCTTCCTACTCTTCTGCAACTCTAAAGCCAGCCTTTTTACTACTATTTTTTCCCCCCTTTCTTTAAGATTTGGCTGGCTTCACAGCTTTCTCCACTTCCTTTTGCTCTTAAAATTATTTGAAAAGGAAAAAGGGCATTTGTTAATAGAATAGAAAATCACAAGCCTGTTTTGTCTTTTAAATATTCTTTAAAAATAAAGATTATAAGAAATCCACACAGTTAACATTAAGTGGCTCTGGATCCCAGATCTGCATTTAATGGATGTGTGCCCTGTTTCCATGTTGTATTTTATAACTAAAAACCAAAAAACCCAAACGCACTGCCGTTGGTCAGATCTGACTCATAGCGACCCCTCTTTGGGTTTCTGAAGCAGTATCACTACAGAAGTAGATTGCCCAAACTTACTTCTGAGGAATGGCTGGTGGGTTTGTGAACTGCCAGCCATCTGGTTAGCAGTCAAATGCCTTAGGCACTATGCCACCAGAGCTCCTTTGATGTACATATACAAGGAAGAAATACACACAATAAATCACAGTCTCTGTTTCTGCCACTGGTCATGTGTCATAGCTGGTATTTAGAACTACCTTCTTCCACCACCCATTCAGTATTCACTTTGTCCTCAGCAAGCACCTCCGCTGGTTGTGGTTCTTTGCTGGTGGTGTGACCCAAACCTTCATTCCTGAAGGGTCTGGGCCACTGGTAGTCATATCAGAATTGGGTTGCTGTATGTTTCCAGTGACTTTTATCACAGGGTATGGTTGTATTAAGAGATGTCCTAAGGAATCTCCTATGTTCCAGACATATTCTTCTTTACTTCCACTATGTAATGTCAATCCAATTTCCCCTTGTTAATCAGGATCAATTACACCAGACAATACAGCATCTCCCTAAAACAAAAAAAAACCAAACCCACTGCCATCAAGTTGATTCCAAATCACAGTGACTGCCATAGGCAGTAAATCTTATGGAAGTAGATTGCCCAGTCTTTCTTCTGTGGAGTGGCTGGTGGCTTTGAACCATCAACCTTCTGATTAGCAGTCAGATGCCTTAGACTGTATGCTACCAGAGATCCTTCAGTAACTCCCTTCTTTGCCTATGTATCCAGAGGCTTAGGGAACTCAAAATGGCTGAGTGGTATTCTTAACTTCCAGTTCAGTGGAATCAGTATTGTATCTCCAGGTGGGAGTGTCCCTCCCTATGGGACTAAGACCTCCAGACCCACAGGGTATAGGGTCACAAGGACAGGAAGCAAAAATATTTTGAGTGGGTCACTAGAGGTAATAGTGAGTGGTACCACTCCCATTTCCACCCCTTGGTTCCTGGAGCTATAAATCCTGGCTATTGGGGAAACAGCATCAAATATTGGATGTTGGTTTAGAGCATGTACAGCCTTCTAGAGAACATGGTCCCAACCTCAGAAGGTATTGCAACCTTGCTGGTGCAGTAATTATGTTTTTGGAAGGCCATTCTATCATTCTACCAAACTGGCTGCTTCAGGATGATGGGAAACATGGTAAGACCAGTGAACTCCATGAGCATGAGCCTATTGCTATACTTATTTTGTTGTGAAGTGAGTTCCTTGAGCTGAGGCAATGCTGTGTGGGATACCATGATGGTGAATAAGGCATTTTGTAAGTCCACAGATCGTAGTTTTGGCAGAAGTATTGCATGCAGGGAAGGCATATCTATATCCAGAGTAAATGTCTATTCCAGTAAGAACAAAACACTGCCCTTTCCATGATGAAAGTGGTCCAATGTAATCAACCGGCCACCAGATTGCTTGTTGATTGCCCCAAGGAATGATTCCATATTGCAGACTCAGTGCTGGTTTCTGCTGCTGGCAGATTGGGCACTTAGCTATGGCTGTAGCCACATCAGCCTTGGTGAGTGGAAGTCCATGTTTCTGAGCCCATGCATAACTTTCATCCCTGCCATCATGGCCACTTTGTTCATCAGCCCATTGGGCAATGACAGGAGTGGCTGGGGAAAGAGGATTACTGTTTGCACAGAACATGTTATCCTACCCACTTGATTGTTAAAATCTTCCTCTCCCAAGGCCACCCTTTGGTGAACATTCACATGAGACACAAATATCTTTACTTCTTTGGCCATTCAGAGAGGTCTATCCACATACCTCTTCCTCTTACCTCTTATCACCAATTTTCCAATAATTTTTCTTCCAAGTTCCTGACCATGCAGCCAAACCCTTGGCCCTGGCCCATGAATCAGTATATAATCACACATCTTGCCATTTCTCCTTCCAAGCAAAGTGAACAACCAGATGTACTACTCAAAGCTCTACCCATTGGGCAGGATCTCCCTTCCCCACTGTCCTTTAGGGAGATTCTAGAAAGGGACTGTAGTGCTGCTGTTGTCCACCTTTGAGTGGTGCTTGCATATCATGCAGAACTATCTGTAAACTAGGCACAAGTTTTCTCTTCCTCAGTCAATTGATCATAAGGAACTCCCCATGAGGCCACAGGTGCAGACTGGGAAAGGGAAGGTAATGTGACTGGAGTGGAGACCAAGACATTTGGACCACTTCCTCATGTAACTTACTTGTGCCTTCAGGTCCTGCTCAAGCCTTATCTCTTACATACCACTTCCATTTAGTGATGGAGTGCTGCTGTGCACGTCTAACTTTATGATTCTGTGGGTCAGACAATGTCAAGTTCATGATAGGCAGTTCAGGCCTCATGGTGACTTGGTGGCTCATGGGAAGAGATTAATTCTCTTCTAAGGCCCAATAACAAGCAAAAGCTGTTTCTCAAAAGGAGAGTAGTTTTGTGCAGAGGACGGTGGGGCTTTCATCCACAGTTCTAAAGGTCTTGCTGTGCTTCAGCAATAGGGGCCTGCCAAAGACTCTGAATACCATCTCTATCTGCCATTAATATTTCAAGTATCATTGGACCAGCCAGATCAAGGGATGAAGTCTTTGATCTTCATCCATAAGTGCTTCAAGTATTCTTCACTTTCAGCAAGCAACTGTGATTGCTAATAAGTCTTCCTCCAATCCTGATACCATGTTCTTCAAATAGTCCAGAATCTTGAATTATTTGGTTGGCATACAGATTGAATAAATATGGGGAAGAGATACAACCCTGACACATATCTTTACTGATTTGAAACCACTCAGTATCCCCTTGTTCTGTTTGAACGACTGCCTCTTAATATATGCACAGGTTCTACATGAGCACAATCAAGTGTTCTGGAATTCACATTTTTTTGCAATGTTATCCATAATTTGTTATGATCTACATAGTCAAATACCTTTGTATAGTCTATAAAACACAAGTAAACATCTTCCTGGTGTTCTTTGCCTTCAGCCAGGATCCATTTGACTTCAGCAATAATATCCTTTGTTCCATGTCCTCTTGTGGATCTAGCTGGAATTTCTGGTCGCTCCCTGTCCACGTACTGCTATAATCATTTCTAATTACTATAGCAGGGCTAATTCTAGAACTCCAGGCTTGGGAATGTGAGGTTGCTAATATACTCTCCCTGTGATCAGGATGGAGTCCTTGAGTGGCACAAATGTTTAAATACTCAGCTGCTAATGGAAAGGTTGGTGGTTCAAGCCCACCCAGGAGTGCCTCAGAAGAGAAGACTGGCAATCTACTTCCGAAAAATCAGCATTGAAACCTGATAGAACACAATGCTACACTTACACACATGAGGTCACCATGAGTCAGAACTGTGTGTGGTATGTGGTCAGGATTGGTGAAGGAGCTGGATGTGGCAACTCTGAAGATTGAGGGCATTAATACTTATAGTTGAGAAGGACTGGCAGAACAGAGATGAAAACACACATTATTTCATTCCACACCTCCAGTAAGCAATGTGCATGTTCATTTTACAGTCTTCCTCATGACCTACAAGGACATGATCTCTCATCTTCTCTCCATTTAGCTAAATCCTACCTAGCCTTCATGGCCTAGACCAGCTCAATTCCCACTTCCTTCATGAAGTCTGTCTCCTCTATGAGTAAAACCCCTAGAGACCTTTCCCTCTCTGACTCTGATAGAGTTGTTAGTGCCACTCACTGAACTCCTGCTTGCAATGTTACTTAGCTTTTTCTTTGTATGTTTTATTCCTTGTCCAGATTTAAGCTCCTCAAAGCCACGGACTAGATCAATACCTAGCAAAACTTTGTACTTACCACTTTCAAGGTCGTTATCCTAGTTACCTAGCACTGCTGTAACAAAAAAGAATGCAAAGAGTGTCTTTAAAAAACAGAAATTTATCTCCTCACAGCTCAGGAAGCTGTTGTTGTCATTAGGTGCCGTAGAGTTAGTTCCAACTCATAGCAACCCTACATACAACAGAACGAAATGATGCCCAGTCCTGAGCTATTGTTCCACCCGCTGAATTCAGGGTGTACACAGGGCTATGCTGTCTCTTTTTGGCCTCTAGGGAAGATCTTGTCTCTTCAGCTTCTGTAGTCCTGGGTGTTTCTTGCTACATTGATACACATGAGGTCACCATGAGTCAGAATTCTTGGTGTCTCTGGCCTGCTTATAGATATAACTTCACATAGCATCTTTCTTCCCCCTGTGTGTGTCTGTGTCTATTCTGCTCTTTCTATAAGACATCATTCAGAAAGGATTAGGTTTAGGACCCACCCTACTCTGATATGGCCTCATAAACATAACAAAAGAAAACCCCTATTTCCCAAAAGGGTCATATTTAGAGGTACAGGGATTAGGACGTCAACATAATATTTTGGTGAACACAATTCAATCTGTAACAATCTTGTATATAGCATGTTATAAAGAAGCAGAAGTGAAAGCTACACTGAAGGAATTGGTAAAAAACAAGTCTCCAAGAATTGATGGAATACCCACTGAAATGTTTCAATAAATGGATGCAATGCTGGAGGCACTTACATGTTTATGCCAAGAAATTTGGAAGACACCTACCTGGCCAACTGACTGGAAGAGATCAATATTTGTGGCCATTCCAAAGAAAGGTGATCCAACAGAATGTGGAAATTATCTAACAATATCATTAGCAACATATGTAAGTAAAAAAATATTGCTGAAGATCATTTAAAAACAGTTGCCTTAGCATATTGACAGGGAACTTCCAGAAATGTAAGCTGAATTCATAAGAGGATGTGGAACAAGGGATATCATTGCTGATGTCAGATGGATCTTAGCTGAAAGCAAAGAATACGAAAGATGTCTGCTTGTGTTTATTAACTATGCAAAGGTATTTGACTGTGTGCATCATAACAAATTATGGGTATCATTGTGAAGAATGAGAATTCTAGAATGCTTAATTGGGCTTATGAGGAACCTGTACATAGACCAAGGAGGCTGTCATTCAAACAGAACAAGGGGATCATGCATGGATTAAAATCAGCAAGATGTACATCAGGGATGTATCCTTTTACCACACTTATTCAATCTGTATACCGAACAAAAAAATCCTAGAAGCTGGACCATATGAAAAAGAACACAACGTCATGATTAGGGGAAGAATCATTAACAACCTGCAATATGCAGATGACACAACCTTGCTTGCTGAAATTGAAGGTGACTTGAAGCTCTTACTGAGAAAGATCAAAGACTGCAGTCTTCAGTATGGATTATACCTCAACATAAGGCAAATTAAAATCCTCACAACTGGACCAAAAAGCAACAACAGGACAAACAGAGAAAAGATTGAAATTGTCAGGGATTTCATTGTACTTGGATCCCCAGTCAACACCCACGGAAGCAGTCAAAAAATCAGACGTCATATTGCACTGCGAAAATCTGCTGCAAAAGACCTGTTTAAAGTACTAAGAAGCGAAGATGTCATACTGAAGACTAAGGTGTGCCTGATCCAAGTTATGGTATTTCCAATAGCCTCATATGCACATGAAAGCTGGACAATAAATAAGGAAGACTGAAGAAGAGTTGATGCCTTTGAATTATGGTACCGGTGAAGAAAACGGAAAATACCATAGACCGCCAGAAGAATGAACAAATCTGTCCTGGAAGAAGTATATCTGGAATTCTCCTTAGAAGCAAGAATCGCCAGACTTTGTCTCACCTACTTTGGAAAGAAGGGATAAATAAACACAGGGGAACTCAGAGAAGAAGTATAAAGAGTACTATTATATTGAGAAAATTGCAACTAATGTTATAAAACAAAATGTGTATAAATTGTTGAGTGGAAACTAATTTGCTCTGTAAACTTACATCCAAATCACAATTTATATATATATATAAGAATTATCCATTATCCATTTTGGGTTTCTTTTGTGACAAATTATTGTACTTTAATACTATGGGCACTGTATATATAACTTTTAGAATTAATATTCTAATCTGATATTACAAATTTTAGAAAAACTCCTAATGCTTGTATCCTTCTTTATAGTTTTTTCATGATATCTTGTTTAATCCCAGTAACAGCTCTAAATTCTATTTTATAGCTGAGGAAACCGAAGCTCGTAAGTGTAGAAGTCTTCTTCTAGATTTCATAATAAGGCAAGGAGATCCAGACACAGCCCTGAGCCCTTGGGTCCCAAGGTCCATTCCCAATTATTAGGTCTCCTAATAAATAAGCCTTTTGCATTATTTGGAAAGATTTATTAAAAAGAAAAAAAATAGCTTCTGATCCTTATCAACTGCCCTGCGTTGTACTCAATAGCAGCTGCACCCTGGTCTCATCAGAGCTGGGTGGTCTGGTTTGCTTTTGCTGACCCTTCATGTAGCTTTTTAGGGACTTAATTGCTTTGGCATCGTGAACTGCTTTCTTCATTACCAATATTCTTTCCTCTATCACTAATTTCAGTAAAAGATATAGAAGTTTTGGCTTCTACATTTCTGAAACTTATTTCTGAAGAATTTTATTTTATGTTGGAGGCCATCTTTTCTGAGAAAAAAGGATATATGAATAATTTCCCATGTAACATAGGCACTTTTAATAAAATCAATAAAAATCACCATTTACAGACTAACTACAATGAACCCTTCCTTAGATTATAAACTCCAGGGGGCAGGTACCCATTTGTCCCTAGCATTTAGAACAGTACCAGGCATAGAGTATGTGCTCAAGAAATATCTGGACATTTAATAAATTAGTGCCAGGCACAATGCAAAGAGCTTTACATGCTTATATCCTTTAATTTCAACTCCCTTGCTACCTCCCACCATGCACATAAACACACAAGTTAATGAAATAGGTATTTTTATTCCATTTTACAGATGAAGAAACTGACATTAAGAAAGGTTAAGTAATTCATCCAGGAGCACATTGCTGGTGAGTAAATGATCTCTCTGAGTCCAAAACTTCTTCTCTTAACCAGGGTTCTATGAATAGAGCAATGTTGGAATGGGTCAGATCAGAACATTCTATCACCAGGGTAACGTGGTCAGTGGGCATCCATACTAGTGGACTTCAAATAAGCTGTGAGTTGTTGCATGTTGAAAATGATTTATAATATGCCTGTATAGACAGCAATTATATATGTGTATGTGTGTGTGTTTATCAATATGTGTGTGTGTGTGTGTATATATATATATATATATATATATATATATAGACAAATACACATATACATACTAAATCTTTTCAAAGCCATTTTTAAATCATGGGTGGGAGTTACTATTTAAGGGGTACTTATGTTCTGTTTAGGGTGGTGAAAAACATTTACAGATAGATAATGGTGATGGTTGCACAACGTGGTAAATGTAATTAATGTCACTGAATCATATATTTAAAAATGGCCATTTTGTTATATATGTTTTACCACAATAAAAATTTTTTAATATCATGAGTTATGCACTTTATTTCTATTTAAGAGATTATAAAACTGGTGAATTAGCCATGGAAATTGAAATCTTTCTCCCACATCTTTCTCCTGTGGAGGAGCTGGTGGTTTTGAACAACCAACTTTTAAGTTAGCAGCCAAGTGCTTTAATCACTGTGCCACCAGGACTCCTGGGCCCTGCAGCTTGTATAGCCAGTCTTGGTCACACTGCAAATTTAATAATGGAGGGGTGAGCAAAAAATACTATTTTTACTTATCTAATGGAACAAATCCTTTTTATTTCAAAATATTTAATTAACATAATAAAGCTACAATTTTTTGAGAGTTAGGTATATCAAGCTTTTGATATGTATTAATTCATTAAATCCTAATGACACTATATGAGTTGGGTATCACATCCATTTAACATGTAAGGAAACTGAAGCCCAGAGAAGATAAATAACTTAACCAAGGCCATACGGTTAGTAGGTAGCATATCTAGGATATGATCCAAATCTTTTTGACTCCCAAATCCATGCTCTTACCACTAGACTCTGTTGCTGTATCTAATTTTAGTTGGCCCCAGTTTTCAAATGATTTGCAATAAATGTTTGAATTTTGAGGTCTTCTCAATGAACATTTAACAAAGACATCTAAATTTCATTTTCAGTAAGACTAAATAATGGGCTCTTAACAAAATATCAATTAACTCAAAAATACTCAAGAGATAATTGCCTTGTTTTCTTTTTCCTTTCCTTTAGTCATGTTCCCATTTGTTTTTCATTTGTACATATCCCAGAGAGGATAAACGGTAAAAATATGAAAGGAGATAGAATTCACTGTTTAATTTTAATTAATTTCAATGTTTAATTTCCAATGAGTTAATATCTGTAGTAAAAGGAATTTGAAATTAATACCCAAAATGAGATACTTGAATTATTTGTACATTTATTCCATTCATATTATTCTTGTTTTCCATTACACTGGACAATTAACTGATTGAACTGTTGTTGGTTGCTATCAATTCAGTTCTGATTCATGGCAACTCAATAAGCTTTTGGAAGCAAATCACCAGGCCTGTCTTCTGAGGTAACTCTGGTGCGTTTGATGTCTACCTTTCAGTTAGTAGTCAAGCTCTTAACCTTTTGTGTCACCCACGAACTGATAATTAGAATACAGTTAGCTTTATTGAGGCCAATCTAATTCTTTGATATTAAGTGTATTCTGCAATTGGCATCTTGCCTAAAGAACTATTTACTTACATCACTTGACTACCAAGGGATCTGGGTGGGTTGTTAAATAACAACTATATACTTAATATTTCATGGGTGGTACAAATGGTTAATGATTAATGACGGTGAGCATCTTTTTGTGTACTGATTTACCTCTGTATAACTTCTTCAGCACATTGAAAATATACTCTCTCTGTCTCTTGGCTTTTGTTGTTGCTAGTGGGGGAGTTAAATGTTTGTCTAACTGCCCTTCCTTTTATTCTCTGATTTAACGTTTTCTCTTAGTATTTATTTTATTTTTTCAAATTTCATTAAAGTCTAAATGTAGAATATTTTAAAATTATAGCTAGTATTCTTTGAGCTTCTTGAGTTGAGTGAATTCATACCTAGATATTTCTCAATCATTTTTCTAGATCTTGTTTCTGCCTTTTCTTGTCCTGAGCTCATTTCCTATAGGTTTGACTCTTTCATTGTGCCCTCCACATATTTTAACTTTTCCATGTTTTCAGTTTCTGATTTATCTTCCTGTTCTCTAATTCTCTCTTCAGCTGAATGTGTTTGATTCTAAACACATACATCAGATTTTAAATTTATTTAATCACATTTTTTCTAGAAATCCCTTTTTATTTATTTCCTAAAAATAGTTGCAAACTTTTTTTCTAATATCTTTAAATGTAGTAAACATGTTCATTCTATAATCCATCTGATACTTCTAAGGTATATAGATTTTGTGGGATTTTTACTTTTTTTCTTCTCCTCTGATACTTTATTTACTTGTATGCTTGGCTGTGTACTGTTTGTTATTCTTAAAGAGTACTGTTGGGGATTCCCAGAATCCTAGAATGAAGTTCTTCCAAAGATTTCAGTCTGCTTCTTTCAAACACCTGTATGTATTCTGAATCTGGAATCCCTTAAGCTAAATTATCAGTTTGACATTTCTTGTACCACCATTGTTTCTCAGTTTTACAGTTCTTTTGACCATGTTTCTTTCTTTTTTTTAATGCATTTTATTGAAATATAATTTATGTACAGTGAAATACACAAAACTAAAGTGACATGGATCAATACTTTTTTTTTTTTTTTTTTGCAGTATTCCCTCCCATCCCCTCCCACTCCTGGCAACCAACAAAGAAAGTTTCCCTCCATATATAAAACTTTCCTTGACCCTCCACAACAACAAACTAATACTATATTTATCCTGTGATTGATTTATTTCACTCAGCATAATGTCCTCCAAGTTCATCCATATTATGCGGTGTTTTGCAGACTCTACATTATTCTTCAGAGCTGCATAGCATTCCAGTATGTGCATGTAACATAGTTTGGTTTTCCACTCTTCTGCTGATGGGCATTGTAGGTTTTTCCACTAGTGGGTGCCTAATCCACTTCTGTATAGTTCTTTTCAAAACTCAGGGCTCCAGGATTATCTTCTGTATGTCTGTCAATTAGTTTTTCTTTTCTTTGTTGAAGAGGGTATGTGTTGCTTGTCTGGCTATTCCTCCGTCTTCCATGTTTGTTTCTTAGCTTGACTTTTCTTGTAACCATCCTGGTTCTAAATTTGAGCTGAAAACCTGTGCAAGGGTCAGAGAGTGCTTATAAGTTTTCATGAAGGGATTTTCCCTTAGAGCTGTGCTTAGTGCTATGGTAGCATTTTTCCTGTGAGATGGACATGCTTCTGTGATTTTATTTTTGTCTCACCCTTACCCTAAGGACGTAATCCTTTGGGTCCCAACTTAATGTAGACAAGGTCTTCTTTAGAGTCCTCAGCGTGTGCAGGTCTTGGGCTTTGACTTTTATGCCCCTTGTCCTGCAAGACCGGAAAAACTACTTCTCTAATTCTCTGCAATAGAAAATGTCCTCAGGGTAAACTCAGTTTAGCCTCTGTCTACTTCTCATGAATCTTGCTTTCACTTAGTTTCTCTTAGACAAGAGAATAGTTCCTTATTCTCTTGTCAATTCATTATTGATAAATTTTCGAAATATATTTTTTTCTCAGCATTTTTAGTAGTTTTTGCTGGGATATTTTTCTGTATAATCTAATGCGCCACAGTCACTTAAATGGAAATTCTGTTAATCTATATAAGTATTCGATGGCACATAACAACAACAACATATATGTATTAATGTGAGAATTTTTTTTTTTTTGGTGAAAATATACATTCCAAAACATACCTATTTAACAATTTCTGCATGTACAATTCAGTGACATTGGTTACATTCTTCATGTTGTGTCATTCTCACTATTTCTACCCAAATTATTCCCCCCCCATTAACTTATACTCACTGCCTGCTAAACTTCCCACTTACACTTTAGAGTTACTGCTGCCAATTTGATCTCATATAGATTATTTTTATATTTTTAAAAATTTTTGTTGTGATTTGGGTGAAAATTTATAGAACAAATTCATTTTTCATACATCATTTCATATATATTTTATTTCATGATTTTGACTGAAATTCCCCACAATATAATAGCTCTCTTACCACCTCCCCCCTATAGTTACCTGTTCCCTGTGTCCTTCCCTCCCATGCACTCCTGCCCCCACAGCTATCTCCTTGTACAGACACCGTCCTTCTGTTCTCCTATGATTGATGCTCCAAGGAGTGTATCTACCTGATGTAAATGTTCACCCAATATGCCTTTCTACTGTTTGGCTGGAAACCACAGGAGTGATTTCAGTTCCAGACCTAAAACGTAATTAGAGACCAGTCTCAGGGGTCTCACCAGGCTCTATGAGGCCAGCAAACTTGTCTTTTTTTTTTAAATAATTTTCAGTTTTGTTCTACATTGCTCTCCCATTCTATCCAGGATCTCCTGCAATGAACCCCCTCCAAGTGATTGACAGGGGTAGCTGGGCACCATCTAATTCTTCTGGTCTCATGGTCATATAGGCTGAGGATCACATGGTCTACTAGTCCCTTGGACTAATTGTTTCCACACATCTTTGGTTTTCTTCATCCTTCTTTGCTCTGGATGGGGGTGAGACTCATTGTTGCATTTAGATGGCTGCTTACAAGCTTTTAAGACTCATGCATTACTCACCAAAACAGGATGTAGAACAATGTTTTTGTGTAGTATATTATACCAATTGAGCTTAATGTTCCCTGAGACCATGGTCTCAAACCAAAGCTACTCACTGCCTCAGAGTAGCTGGCTGTGGTCAAGAAGCCACCACATCCTTATCCCTTGTCGGCTCTACTATATACCCAGATATTCTTACAGCACATACAAATACACTTGTACAGACATTGTCTGCCAATGCTATGCATGGTCATGGGCACACTCCCTCCTGTCTAGACATACCTAATCTCATATAGATAGTTCTTTTATTTAAAAAAATGCAATAAACCACTAACCGATGCATCAAGTTGATTCTGACTCACAGTGACCCCTGTTGGGTTTCCAAAGTGGTAAATATTTATGGAAGTAGATTGCCCCATCTTCCTTCCTCAGAGTGGCTGGTGGGTTTGAACAGCCAGCGTTTTGGTTAGCAATAGTTCTAGTTACCTACTGCTGCTCTGACAAGAATATGCCACAAATGGGAGGGCTTGAACAAACAGTTTATTCTCTTACAGTTTGGGAGGCTAGAAGTCCGAGTTCAAAGTGCCAGGCTGTAAGGGCTAGGTGAAAGCCCCTTGACCTTGGGCTGCAACTCTGCCTCTTGCTCCTGGCCCACTGAAGCTAGAGGCATCTCTTCACTCAGGCAGCTACTGGCTACCGAGGCTAAGAAGCCCAAGGTTGACAAATAAAATGGCATAGTCCGAATGTTACCAAACCACATAGCAGGCCACTGATTCAAGTCCATTGAAAGTCCCAGGATTAGCAGTGCATGGCAGCCTGCTGAACAACTACTTGGCTACATGCAAGGTTCAAGCACACCATAAGCTAGAGACCACTCCCAAAGCTGTTTCTTATATATAGGAAGCAGACCACATACCTAACGGCAGCTATTCCACTGCTCACAGTAGATTCGACCATGGAATGGATTACCAGTCTCATCGTGGGGAATACTACAAACAACTGCCCAGCCACTCAACCAGGCCTAGCCAAGTTGACACAGAAACTTAACCACCACAGCAATCAAATGCCTTAGGCACTATGCCACAAGAGCACCTTAAAAAAAGTACAATGCTCAAGATAAACAATTTTTTTACTAATTGAGTTAAACTGTTTTGGTTTAAGGATAACTTCAGAGGATAGTTTCAGTTCAAGGTTTAAAGATTATCTCAGGGCAATAGATTCAGAAGTTCCTACAGACTCAATAGGTCAAGTAAGCCTGGATCCCATAGCAATTTGACATTCTGTTCCAAATTTTCTCCCTTTTGATCAGGAACCATCAATTAACTCCTTGATCAAAACATTCAGTAATGGTAGTTGGGTACCTTCCAGTTCTTCTGGTTTCATGGCAAAGAAGACAGTTGTTCATGGATGCAGTTAGATCCAATTCTTTTTCTGATTCCTGGGCCTTCCTCTGGTGCTGCTCCAGGTGAATAGAGTTCAATTTTTGTATCTTGGATGAACACTTGCAAGCTTTTAAGACCTAAGGCATACTCGCTGAACTAGGAGGTAGAACAGAAACTGTAAAAACAGTATTAGGCCAATTGAGTGGATCGTCCTATGAAAATGTGACATTAAACAAGCCATTGAACCAAAAAATTAATTCCATGAGGTGTTTGGTTAAACCTAAACTGTATCAACTGTTTCCCCTGTTTTGTCATTGCTGTAAAATTATAAACAACATAATATTTGCCATTTCTCCTTTTTTTTTTTTTTGTATACTGCTTAGTGGTAACAGCTACATAATTCAAGTTCTATAACCATTGCCCTTCATTGAAGTCAATTCTATCATCACCATAGACAAAACCCCACTATTTCCAAGAGAATGATTCCCTCTCTCTACATCCCCTCCTGCCCCTGGTAACCACTAATAACTATTGGTCTTTTTGTGTTTACCTATTCTTAGCATATTATACAAGTGAGATCATAAAATATTTGTCCTTTTGTGATTGACTTATTTCACTCAGCATAATATCTTGGAGGTTTATCCAAGTTGTAACATGTGTCAAGACTTTCTCTTTATGACTAAATAGTATTCCCTTGTCAGTATGCACTACCTTTTATTTATCCATTCATCTGTTGGTGGACATTTAGGTTGTCTCCACCATTTTGCTATTGTGAATAGTGCTGCAATGAATGTGACTATTTTTTAATGCCTGAGGGTAGCTTTTGTGTATAGAAAGAACTGGTTATAATCACTTGGGTTTCAAATTAACATTAGGTAGTGCAGCGAATTGCCTTAAAGGTATGGCCTTTGTAGCCATGATCTTTGTGACTCCCACCAGATGACTGGGTGGAACTATGCAATTTGAGGTGCTTGTAGCCCACAAATGGGATTGGATAGCTTGCTAATAATGTAAATAAGGTGCATGGCACCCTTATAGGAGTGGGACAATGCAAATAAGGTGTATCGAACCCTAACATGGGATTGGTCAGTTATACCATCCTGCTAGGCTTAAAATGAGCCATCTCAGAGCTGGAAAGAGAGAATTTCTCTACCATCAAGAAAGAAGAGCCAGGAGTGGAGCACATCCTTTGGGCCTGAGATCCTTGCACTGGACCTCATCAAGTCAGGAGACAGAAGGAGAGCTTTAACACTTTGCTGAGAAAGTGAGAGGCAGTGCCAGAGGAAACTGGCAGCAGAACCAGGAGGCCAGCAGGAGACCCAGCAGGAGACAGCACAGTGGGGTTCTGGATGCATGGAGTGAAAAAGCTGAGTGCCTTTGGGCCAAGGCTTACTGGCAGAGTGGGGTGCCATTGGGCACTTACCAGCAGAGCTAAAAGAGCTTTGTATCACTTGCCCCAGCCATACAAAGGCCAAGGGGCTATGGGACCGAGAGACCAAGAATTAGAGCCTGTGGATGACTGAGAAGAAGCTTTCCTGATTGAATAACTGAGTGCTGAGTCATTTCTAATCCAAAGTGTAGTCTGTTACTTCCTTCATAAACCCCATCGTTGTGAATATTGTCTGTGAATTCCGTGTAGCCATTGCAATGAATTATTGGACACAGAAGTAGAGAGTGCCATGGGAGTGACAGTTGGTGTCAGAACTGGTAAAAAGGTTAGGGGTGGAGGCATGTCTGACTTTCACCTCATAGGAATCAGCCTTGGGCTGTGGATCTTCATCATTCTACCCCCTTGTAAAGTTAGAAGAGGTCAGACATGTCCCCCAAGTCATTGTTACACATTAACTTTCTAAACTAAAAATTAAAAACCTTTCTGCCAACCTTTGAACAAGATTTCTATTTATGAATGTTGTTATTCTATTTACAAATTTTTATAAAATAATAGCAATCATCTTTATGTTTTCCTTAATTAATCCAAAGTAACCCAAGTTGAAAAGACTGAACACCCTTAAGTAATCAGCACATTTATATTCTTAGTTAATAAAATGCTTTGTATATTTTAAACTTCCTTTGTAAATTTATCATATCTGATTTTTAAACACTTCAAATGCCTCCAAAGACAAATACCCTGTCCTACAAACAAAATATTTACTACTTATACATTTTTAAATCACATTTATAAATGTAGTGAATCACTCTCAATCATTTTAAGAATGCTTATAAATTTGATCAAATTATCACTTTCAACTTAAAATAATGAAACTAATAATATAGATAACTTTAAAAATAAACTTTTAAAAATAAACACAAACAGATAATTCTGAATTTATTACAAAAATATTCATACTGTAGGTTTGGTTTACTTCATTTTCTCTATACTTAATTCTTTATATTTCTGGAATTGGAAAGTCACTTGCACAATCAATGGAGGCAGATTTATAATCTCAGATAACATGGTGTTACAAAATCTGTAGTCTTGAGGGTTAATTTATAGTTGTTTTTTAAAACAAAGGACTCCAAAAACCTCCTCCTCAGCAAACCAATTTTAAATACCTGATTTGGATAGCTGGAATTAGACATAACTCCCTTCCTTTCTCACTATGTTACTTGGATTCAAGGAGTCTCCACTGCCTAACTGGAGTATATTCTAGTACAAAAAATATAATGTGTTTTCTGTAGTTTTTATAATGAAATTTTTTGAATACTTCTTACTGGAGAAGAAAGAAT
Organism: Orycteropus afer afer; assembly: GCF_000298275.1. Taxonomy (NCBI): domain Eukaryota; kingdom Metazoa; phylum Chordata; class Mammalia; order Tubulidentata; family Orycteropodidae; genus Orycteropus; species Orycteropus afer. The sequence goes on from NW_006921600.1 coordinate 10,469,197, forward strand.
CAAAATATTAATATTTCTCATTTCTGCATCAAGAGTGATTTTATTTCTGCATACGTATTTTATGTGCTTTAAGCATGCCCAAATATGTAATAGAACTAACAGGAGGCAAAGTTATGGTGAAGGAATAAGTTGTTGGGCATGTGGGTTTGGGACCATGGTAATTGGGGACGTGAAGCTCAACTGGCATAACATACTATACAAAAACAATGTATAGTTACACTTCTTAGGAGTTTTGGTAGCGTAGTGTCTAAGGCACTTGACTGCTAACCAGAAAGCTGATGGTTCAAACCCACCAGCCACTCCATGGAAGGAAGGTTGGGCAATCTACTTCTGTAGCGATACTGCCTTGGAAACCCAAGGAGGGGTCTCTATAAGTTGGATCCAACTCGATGGCTGTGCATTCATGCATAGTTACACTCCTTATGACAATCAATCAAGGGAGACCAGAAGGTCAGTACTTGTGCAGGGAGATAGTTCAGAAGGCAGTAATACATAGGGAAGAAGGACACAGGGAAAAATGTAACCACAGGGAGGAAGTAGGAAGAGACCTGTTACATTATAGGGGTGTTAATCAATGTCATGAATGAAAATGTGTATGAACTGCTGTATGGAAAGTGAATTTGCTTTGAAAACTTTCACCCAAACCACAATTCTTTTAAAAAAAGAGTGATTTTGACTTGTCTTCCTTATGCTTTTCTGTACATTTTTTCTATAATGAATATGTAGAAGAAGAAGAAGCAATGTATGTTCCTAGAAACAGAAAACAATGCATAGTATTGCATTTAAAAATAAAATTTATTTTCTTACTATGCCTTTTTTGAAGGGGCCCTGGTAGCACTGTGGTTAAGCACTTGGCTGCTAACCGAAAAGTCGGCAATTTGAACCCACCAGCCACTCTGTTGGAGAAAGATGTAGCAGCCTGCTTTTGTAAAGATTACAGCCTTCCAAACACTATGGGGCAATTTTAGTCTGTCTTATGGGATCACTGTGAGTTGGAACTGACTCCGCAACAATAATTTTTTTTGATGCCCTTTGTGTGTATGTATGTTCTTTTATTCTCTCTGGGGGAAAAAAAAAAGGAAGAAGAAGCAATAATGAAGAGTGTAAAGAGATGAAGGACAGGGTATGGTGGTGGTGGCAGTAGTATGATTTTGCAGGACAAGAGGGCCTGGTAAGTACCTGATTGTGAATACTTGTTTCTAAGTCAAGCAAACAATTGATAGTACTTTTTCATCTGCTTGCAGGACAGCAAGAATCACTTGCTTATTGATTTGTTAGCATAATGGCATGCATAAACAGAACCAGTGAAATAATTAAAAAACTCAAAGCAAGCAAACAACAACTCCTGGAGGAAATAAATGAAAGGCGTGAATCCAACTGTTTGGTGGAAAGAAGCAATCAAGTCAGCTTGTTGAGATCTCAAAAGAGGCATTTCAATGGTTCCTGTAAGTTGCCTGATTATACCAAGACCAAAGAATCAATTCCTGACAGTGGCAGGAGCTCCTGGATCAAACTGAGTCTCCTTACTCACACGGAGAAAAAGCACTTCCCACCAAAAAGTAAGATGTTATGGTCGGAATCCCACACAATCAATAGGAGGGATTTGTAAGTAAACTTAGGAAGAATTTCTGGGGTTGTAAGAGGCTCATATTTATTGCACTGGGATAGTTTAAAGGTAAAATGGCTAACATAGTAAGTGCCACTGACTAGGTTAGGCGATGTTAAGATCTTCTGTAGACCAGATTCTCATTTCCTTCTGCAAACAGAATCCCAAGCCCACCTCCAGGCCAGCTTGGAAAATAGGCTGTAGTTCGGGCTCTAGATTCTACATTCTCAATAGTCTAAGGTGATTTTGATGCTAATGGCCTGAGAACCACATTTTGAGAAGGACTGTGTAGATAATTAGGAGCTCTGGTGGTATAGAAAGGACCACCACAGTGCCTAAGTCATTTTACTGCCAACCAGAAGGTTGATGCTTCAAACCCATCATCCACTCTGTGGAAGGAAAATGGGGCAAGGTTTAGAGTCAACTCAATGGCAATGAGTTTGGTTTTTTTGGTTTTGGTATAGAAGTTGTGGTTAAGGCATTTGGCTACAACCTGAACAGTCAGTTTCTCTGCAGAAGAAGTACGAGGCAGTCTGCTTCCATAAAGATTTACGGTCTTGGAAACCCAATGGAGGTCTCTATAAGTCAGTATCGACTCAATGGCAGTGAGTTTGGTTTTTGGTTTGTATAGATAATTACAAAGAGACCACAAAAACTCCACCGAACTTCTTTCTCACCAATTTTTGTTGCCCTGTAAAAATTTCATGTACAAAATTGAAGTACAATGGAAATGATTTTGATAAGAAATATCAAAACAAAAAGCCCTGAGAAATAATAATAAAATGTAGAGGGAGAAAGGGAAGAGCAACTCAGAAAAGGAAGGTAAGAATTATTGATTGCACAGCTCAAAGGATGTAATCAATGTCACTGAATTGTAAATGTAGAAAAGATTGAACTGGTGTATGTTTTGCTCAGCAACAACAACAAAATGTAGAGGGATGTTGGGGTTGGGGGAATGCAACAATCATGGTGGAGGTATTATTTTGTAGGAGGTTGTGACGGTTATGTTTGTATGCCAACTTGGCTAGGCCTGGTTGAGTGGCTGGGCAGCTGGTTGTAGTATTCCCCATGATGAGATTGGTAATCAACTCCATGGTGGAATCTACTGGGAGCAGCTGAGTAGCTGCCTTTGGGTATGTGGTCTGCTTCCTGTATATAAGGAGAAGCTTTGAGAATGGTCTCTAGACTATGGCACACTTGGACCCTGCATGTAGCTGTGTTGTTGCTCGGCAGCCTGCTATGCTCTTACTTACAATGGACTTAAGTCAATGGCCTGCCATGTGGTAACATCGGGACTGTGACTTTTGACTTGTCAACCGTGGGGCTTCTCAGCCTCAGCAGCCAGCAGCTGAGTGAAGAAATGCCTCTAGCTCCAGTGGTCTGGGAGCAGGAGGCAGAGCTGGACCCCAAGGTTGAGGGGCTTTCACCCAGCCCCTAGAGCTTGGCACTTTGAACTTGCACTTAAAACCTCCAAATTGAAAGAATAAACTCCTGTTTGTTAAGGCCATCCCATTTGTGGTATAATTCTTGTCAGAGCAGCACTAGGTAACCAGAACAGAGGTGAAAAAAGAGCTGGCAAACATCTGTGACTATGAATGTGAGTTTCTAAGTCAAAGCACGAAACCGAATAATTTTTCACTTGTTTGAAAAAGTTATGTGATTTTTTTTAATTGTGGTAAATATATATGTAACAAAACATTTGCCATGCCAACATTCTTCACACTTAAAATTCAGTGACGTTAATTATGTTTATCATATTGTTCAACCATCATCATTATTCGTTTCCAACTTTTCCCATCATCCTTAACAGAAGCTTAGTGTACTCTAAGCAATGAGATCCCCTTTTCCTCTTCCTTCCTAATCAACTTTGGTCTCTACGTGCTTGCCTATTCTAGATATTTTACATAAGTGGGATCATATAATATTTGTCCTTTTGTGACTGAATTATTTCACTCAGTACAGGTATGCATCACTTAACATCCAAGATACGTTCTGTGAAATAAGATGCCATGTGATTTGGATGTTGTGCGAACACCATATTAAAACCTTATGGGAGCCCACTCTGGGAGCTCCTTCTTGCTGCTGCTACTGCAGCTGTTGGTGGAGGTTGGAAGAATGAGCAGCAGCAGTGCAGCTGAGAGGGTGATGGTGGTAGTTGAGCAAGAGGAAGCAAGCAGAGAGGAAGTACAGTACACTCGGCCTCTCTCACTGTTCCACCTGTGTGAGCAGCAGGCACAGTCGGGCCCTGCAGCCCCTGCCGCCTGCCTGCTGGACAAAGCTCAAAAGCCCGCGCCCATAGCCATGTCCTCTGCCTTACTTGTCTGGATCCCACCCTTAATCAAGGGCTGCAAGAGTTTGTATCAGGAGTCTTTATAACCATTAGGGTGAATAATAATAAGCACTGCTTTCCCTTTGGGGAAAAAAAATCTTATGGGACCACAGACGTATATGCAGTCAGATGTTTAACTGGACATTAAGTGACACATATCTGTATAATGTGTTCAAGTTGTAACATGCATCAGCATTTTATTTCTCTTTAGGGCTGAGTAATACTCCATTTTATGTATGTACAGCATTTTGTTTGTTCATCTATTGATCAATTTTAAGCTGTTTTCACCTTTTGGCTACCGTGAATAGTGCTGCAATGAACATTGGTGTACAACTCTGTTTGCATTCCTGGTTTTAATTCTTGTGGGCATATACTTAGTGAAATTGTGGGATCATATGGTAATTCTATGTTTAACTTTTTGAGGAAATGTCAAGCTGTTTTCTATAGTAACTGTACCATCCCACCAACAATGAATAAGGATTCCATTTTCTCCACATCCTTATTAAACACCTTTTCTTTTTTCTTTTTTATCATAGACAACCTAGTGGATTTGAAGTTGTATATTATTGTGGGTATGATTTACATTTATTCATAACTAGTAATGTTGAGCATCTTTACATGTGTTTGTTGGCCATTGATATTTTCTTTGGTAGGGTGGTGGCATAGTGCCTAAGGCCTCAGAAACACAAGGAGGGGTCACTTTGAATTGAAATCGAATCAATGGCAGTGAGTTTTTTTTTTTTTTTTGTTTGGTAGGGTACATAATTTTACTAAATACAATCAACAAATTATTATTTTAGGTCAAAATTAAAATAATTGCCATATTGGAGATGTAACGTCTTTGATGGTGAGTCTGTAACTTCACATTTGTTCAGTGCTCTTGTGAGTGGTTAGAAAGGGTGATACAATGGGTGTAGAAAAGTGAGACTCCCCACTATATTTATTTGTTTATTTATTTTTGGTGTATATGTGGTGAAAATACACTTACCAAATATTCACCTACACATTTCTCTTTATAGCTGCATGATATTCCATTGTATGTATATACTACATTTTATTTGTCAATTCATCCATTGATGGACATTTCAGTTGTTTCCACATTTAGGCTATTGTGAAAAGTGCTGCAGTGAACATTGCTATACTTGTTTCTGTTTGTGCTCCTGATTTCACTTCTGGGTATACCTAGGAAAAGAATTGCTGAGTTAATTGTGGTCATTCTATATTCATTTTTTTTTTTCTTTTCATTGTGATTTGGGTGAAAATTTACAGAACAAATTCACTTTCCATACAGCACTTCACATACACTTTGTCTCATGACATTGACTACAATTTACCACAATGCAACAGCTCCCCTCCCACTTCCTCCCCATAGTTACCTCTTCCCTGTGTCCATCCTTCCATGCACTCCTTTCCCCTGAGCTGTCTCCCTGTGCATAAGCAGCCCTTCTTTCTCCCATGATTATTCTCTCCAAGAAGTGTATCTGCTTCAGGTACATGTTCAACTCTTATGCTTATCTTTTGTTTGGCTGGAAGCCACAGGTGTGGGTTGAATTCCAGATCTGAAGGGCAGCTAGAGGTCATAGCCTCAGTGGTTCCACCAGGCTCTCTCAGACCAACAAACCTGGTCGTCCCCTCTTTTTTTTTCCAAATGATTTTGAGTTTTGTTCCACATTGTTCTCCCTCTCTATCCAGGATCTCCTACATAGATCCCCCTCCAAGTGGTTGACAGTGGTAGCCAGGCACCATCTAGTTCTTCTGGTCTCATAGTCATATAGGTTGTGGATAACATGGTGTATCAGTCGCTAGGACTAATTCTTTCCGTGAATCTTTGGTTTTCTTCATTCTTCTTCTCTCTGGATGAGGAGAGACCCATCGTTGCATCTAGATGGCTGCTTGCAAGCTTTTAAGATTCCAGTCACTACTTGCCAAAGTAGGAGGTGGAACAATGTTTTTGTGTAGTATGTTATGCCAATTGAGCTTCATGTCCCCTGTGACTATGGTCCTGAGCCCACAGGTTCAACTACTCGGTCCCTCTGGGGAGCTGACTGTGCCCAAGAAATGACTACCTTGTCCCTTGTCAGCTGTATTATACACTTGGGAATTCAGATCATATAAATACACTTATAGCACCATTGTCTGCCAACTCTATACACGGTCTTGGGTACACTCCCTGCTTCATTGGCATACCTACTAGTTCAGGTGGACCTGCCTGTCCACCCATCTATCCACCTGTATACCCATGTTTGCCTTCATCTATGTTCAGTTTTTTGAGGAACTGCTGAACTGTTTTCCACAGTGGTTGTACATTTCCACCAGCAATGAATGAGGTTCTAATTTCTCTACAGTCTCACCAAAACTTGTTTCCTGGTTTTTTTTTTTTTTTTATTATTATTATTGTTGCCATTCTAATTGAAGTGATCCATTGTGTTTTGATAAAATCATTTGATTGTCTTGGAATCTAGATTTCTGGGTTCATGGAGTTGGGGTGACCCACCCAGCCATCTGCCCTTAGGTGTCCTTTTGAACCTTGAAGGAATTGGTTCCCTGGAGTCACCTTCAGGTCAAACAATAAGCTTAGTAGACAGCTTAGAGGAGACCATTTGGCCTTAGATATTGGGTTCTTTTGGAAAATTATCCATGTGTAGCCATCTTCCAGAAGCAGGAACTCTAGAGTCTGACTAAAGGCTGTATTTTAGGATGTATGGCATGTCCTTGATGATTCTGTTTCTATAACCTTGTTGTTGTTGTTGTTATTTGCCGTCGAGTCGGCCCCGACTCATAGCGACCCCTCCTTGGGTTTCCAAGGCAGTATCACTACGGAAGTAGGA
>NW_006921600.1:10476059-10483535 GCF_000298275.1 Orycteropus afer afer
GGGTTTGAACTGCCAGCCTTCTGGTTAGCAGTCAAGTGCCTTAGGCACTATGCTACCAGAGCTCCTATGGACCCTGAAACCCTGCTTGTGCTCTGATGCTGTCTCCTGAGAAATTAATGTAACAATGACCTCTATAACCCATTTTCAAGTCTCCTCTTTGGAGAGCCTTCCTGATACTCAAGTTGATGCTGCCTGATTCAAACTGTATCTACTCATAATAAATATATTCTGTTCTACTAGTTTTTGATGTTTCTCTAAGCATTAGGCTGGACAATTTTAGAGTTAAAATCTAACAGTCAAGAATTTATTTTACTCAAAAATGCTTTTACTAGGAAGACGGCCTTTAGTTGTGTTACTAATTCCATAAATAAAGCATAAGCTTTTATTCTGGTTGAGGTACTTAGAACCAGATGAGAAAAGTCACAGCAAGTACACAATTCTCACAAGTTAGCCAGTGCAGGATAAAAGCTCCCCTTTATGACAAATGTAGTTTACAACTTCACATGAATAATTTTCTACAATACAAAGCCTAACAAATGTAATCTCCATAACCAATATTCATGGTTTCAAGATTATAAGCCAACAATCCTGAAACATTAAAACAAACCTTCAATATTGTAGAAAAGCTCTTTTCCCCTCTCCCTTTTTAATTTAATTTAATTTTTGGTGACAATATACACATAAAAAAAAAGGTTTTTTTGTTTTTTTTTTGTTGAACATACCAAAACATACACCAGTTCAAAAATTTCTACCTGTACAACCTAGTGACATTAATTATATTCTTCAAGTTGTACAACTATTCTCATCTTCCTTTTCTGAGTTGTTCTTCCCTCATTAACATAAACTCAGTGCCTCCTGAAGTTTCTGTTTAATCTTCAGAGTTGCTGTTGTCAGTTTCATCCTATATAGATAGTTCTTAAAAGATCATAATGCTCAAAGCAGACTTTTTTTTAATAGTTAAAGTATAGTATTGTTTGGTTCTAGGAAGACTTCAGGTGATATTTGGCTTAATGTTCAAAGATTATCTCAGGGTAATAGTTCTAGTGGTTCATCTAGCCTCCATGGGCCCAAAATATCTAGAATCCATGAGGGTCTGAAGTTCTGTTCTGATTTTCTCCCTTTGGTCAGGATTCTTCTATGGAAACTTTGATCAAAATGTTCAGTAATGGTAGCCAAGCACTTCTTTTGCTCTCATGGCGAAGGAGGCAGTTAGTTATCCGTGGAGGCAGTTAGCCACACATGCCATATCCTCCTCCTGTTGTAGTGGAGAAGCTCAGGAGACTCTCCTTCTTCCTCTGTTGTCCGAATGAATAGAGACCAATTGCTGTGCTTTGGATGACCATTTACAGACTTTTTTTTTAAAGCCCAATACTTAAGAATGACATTCTTTACCTTTTGAGCTAAACTGTTTTTTGTTTGTTTAAAGAAAATTTCAGGGGATACTTCTATTTCAAGGTTTGAAGAGTATCCGAAGGCAGTAGACATGGGGGTTCCTCCAGCCTTAGTGGATCCAGTAAGTCTGTATTCTTTGGGAATTTAAAGTTCTGTTCTACATTTTTTCCTTTCTATCAAGATTCATCTATTGTGTACTTGATCAAAACTTTTGGTAATGGTAGCCAGGCAGCTCTTTGCTCCTTCTAAATAAACAAACTTAAACAGAAACCAAAATTTATGATAATATAAAGACTGAGTATAGAATAATTTAAATATTATGGTAATTGGTATGTAAATATATGTTCATTCCTTTTTAGTCTAAACTTTGTTGTTATTGTTAGTTGCTGTTGAGTGGGCTCCTGACTCCTGACAATTCAATGCACAACAGGATTGGAATATTTGGATCCATAGAACTTCTCAAATTTTGGTCTTGCTACCATTACTGAACATTTTGGTCAAAGATTCCATAGATCTTTTTGATCAAAGAATCCTGATCAAAAGGGAGAAAATGGAAACATTTTCAACAAGACTAGTGGCTGGTTCCTTGAAAAGATTAACAAAATTGACAAACTACCAGCATTAATTAAGGAAAAGAGAAAGAAGATGCAAATAATACAAATAATAAATGAAACAGGCAACATCATCACAACAGGACCACTGAAATAAAAAAGATAATAACAGTATATTACAAAGAACTGTATTTCAACAAATTTGAAAACCTAGAAGAAATGAGCAAATATCTAGAAACTCAAGACCTATCTAAAATAGCACAGATGGAGGTAGAAAGTGTGAATAGATCTATAGCAAAGGAAGAAATTGAGCAGGTAATTAAAAAAAAACTCCCCACAAAAAGTCATGGTCCCCACAAAAAACAAAGTAGGAGGTCTCATACTTCTTAATCTCAAAACTTCCTATACAGCTACAGTAGTCAAAACAGCCTGGTATTGGTACAATGCTAGACACATAGACCAGTGGAACAAAACTGAGAATCCAGAAATAGATTCATTCAGATGGCTTCACTGGAGAATTTTACCAAACATTTATTGAAGAGGTGACACCTATCCTGTTCCAGAACATAGAAAAGGGCAGCATACTCCCAAATTCATTCTATGAAGCAAGCATAAACCCCTGATGCACAAACCAGGCAAAGACACCACTAAAAAGGAAAACTACAGACCAATATCCCTTATGAATATAGACACAGACATCTTCAATAAAATACTAGCCAATGGAATTAAACACTGTATCAAAAAAATAATATACCATGACCAAATGAGATTCATACCAGGTATGCAAGGATAGTTCAACATTAGAAAAACAATCAATGTAATCCACCACATAAATAAAACAAAGGAAAAGAATGACATGATCATATCAATCAATGCAGAAGAGGCATTTGATAAAATTGAAAACCCATTTCTGATAAAAATTTTCAGGAAAATAGGAATAGAAAGGAAATTCCTTGCCATAATAAAGGGCATATATGCAAAACCAACAGCCAACATTATTCTCAATGGAGAGAGCCTCAAAGCATTCTCCTTGTAAACAGGAACCAGGCAAAGATGTCCTCTATCACGACTTCTACTCAAGATTGTAATGGAAGTCTTAGCCAGGGCAATAAGGCAAGAAAGAGAAATGAAAGGCATCCAAATTGGCAAAGAAGAAGTAAAACTATCTCTATCTGCAGATAAGATGATCCTATACTTAGAAAACCCAAGTGACTCAGCAAGAAAACTAATGGAATTAATTGAAAGTTTCAGCAAAGTGCTGAGTTGGGTAAGGGGAGAAATGGTGTGGAAAGAGTCTGTGACCAGCATGATAAAATTGGGGAAAGGGAGGACACAGAATTGTGCACATAGGATATAGATGACAGAGGTAATGCACAATACTGCATTACCACTAACACCAAACACCAGGCTACAGATAAATGCATAGACAACTGAGAATATCAGATAGGGGTTGGTGAACAGGAATATACTCTGGACCAATGATAGATTCAGCTGAAGATAATCTTGCACAGATACTAGTGATACAAAATAACCACAATCATTATAGAAGCAACAAAAGACAGACTTGGAGTAATTCCTTAGAGACAGCCAAACACTTTGGGAGAAAGAACCACCAGGTCTGTCGACTCAGGACCATAGAATTGGATGACACCGGGCTCAATTAGCACAACATAATACATAAAAATCTTGTTCCACAACATACTTTGGTGAGTAGCAACTGGGGTCTTAAAAGTTTTCAAGCAGCCATCTAAGATGCAGCTAATGGTCTCTTGTCTGTGAAGAAGAGTGAAGAAAACTAAGGACATTTGGAAACAATCAGCCTTAGGATATGATGGACCTTGAAACCAGAAGAACTAGATGGAGCCTGGCTACCAACACCAACCACTTGGGAAGGAATCAAAACTGGAGATCCTGGATAGAGTGGGAGGAAAAATGTGGAACAAAATTCAAAAACACAATAATGACCAGAATTACTAGTCTGATGGAGTTTGGTGGTATTCCCCAAGATTATGTCCCTAGCATTCACTTCAGGCCTGGGATAAGACTCATTCCCAAAAACTGGCTCTCAGCCCAATAGTAGTAAGACTTACATGCAGAACATCCAACCCAGAGTGATGCATCTACCTACTCTATGGAGATACCTCCCTTGGAGCAATCAGCCATGGGGCACCAGAGGGGCAGCCTTCACATGGAGGGAAAGCTGAACAGACAAGAGTGCATAATAAAGAAGGGCACAGGGATGGGGGTGGTCACAGGGAAGGGAGAGGAGGAGAGTGGGTTAGGGTTGAGGATGGCAATCAGGGAGTGAAACCAAATGGACATAAACTGTTGAATGTAAAACAAATTCTGTTCTGTAAATTTGCACCCAAAGATGGCAAAAAAAAAAAAAAAAAGGCTCACATATATTTGAAAGCTGTGCTCTTTTAGAGAGAAAATGGATAAAAATCTTTACTTAAATGAAAAAAAAAAAAAGGAAAGAATAAGAAAGTTTCAGCAAAGTGGCAGGATACAAGATCAACATACAAAAATCAGTTGGATTCCTCTACACCAGCAAAGAGATTGCTGAAAAAGAAATAAGAAAATCAATACCGTTCTCAATAGCTACCAAAAAAATAAAATACTTGGGAATAAATCTTACCAGAGACACAAAAGACCTCTACAAAGAAAACTATAAAAAGCTACTTCAAGAAACTATAAAAGACTTACATAAATGGAAGAATATTCCCATGCTCATGGACAGGAAGACTGAATATTGTGAAAATGTCAATACTACCTGTGGTGGTTATGTTTTTATGTCAACTTGGCCGGGTCTGGTTGAGTGGCTGAGCAGCTGGTGGTAGTTATTCCCCATGATGAGACTGGCAATCAACTCCATGGTGGGATCTACCACAGGCAGCTGAGTAGCTGCCTTTGGGATGTGTTCTGCTTCCTGTATTTAAGGAGAAGCTTTGGGAATGGTCTCTAGCCTTTGGCATGCTTGGACCCTGCATGTAGCTGTGTCGTTGCTCAGCAGCCTGCTATGCTCTGCCAACCTTGGGACTCACAGTGGACTTAAGTTAATGGTCTGCCATGTGGGTTGGTAACACTGGGACTGTGCCTTTGTCTTTGTCAACCTTGGGGCTTCTCAGCCTCAGCAGACAGCAGCTGTCTGAGTGAAGAAACACCTCTAGTTCCAATGGGCCAGAAGCAGAAGGCAGAGCTGGACCCCAAGGTTGAGGGGCTTTCACCCATCCCCTAGAGCCTGGCACTTTGAACTTGGACTTAAAACCTCCAAATTTTAAGAATAAACTCCTGTTTGTTAAGGCCATCCCATTTGTGGTATATATTTCCTGTCAGAGTGACACTAGGTAACCAGAACACTACCCAAATCAATCTATAGATTCAATGCAAAACCAATCCAAATTCCATCAACATTCTTTAAGGACATGGAAAAACCAATCACTAATTTTATATGGAAAGGAAAGAGAACACAATAAGCAAAGCAATACTGAAGAAGAAAAACAAAGTAGGAGGTTTCACACGCCCCAATCTCAAAACCTCCTATAAATACAGCTGCAGTAGCCAAAACAGCTTGATATTGGTACAACAATAAGCACATAGACTAGTGGAACAGAATTGAGAACAAGATCCATACCTTACACCATACACAAAAACTAACTCCAGATGAATCAAAGGCTTAAACGTAAAACACAAAATTATAAAGTTCATCAAAGATAAAATAGGGACAAACTTAGGGGTCCTAATTTATGGCATAAATAGACTATCAACCATAACCTAAAATGAACAAACAGCAGAAGAGAAACTAGATGACTGGGACCTTCTAAAATTAAATTCTTATCTGCATCAAAAGACTTCTCCAAAAGAGAAAAAGAGAACTTACAGATTGGGGAAAAAAATATTTGGCAAGCATATCCAACAAGGGACTTATCTCTAAAACTTATAGAAAACTCCAATACCTCAACATCAAAAAAACAAACAACCCAATTCAAAAATGGGCAAAGGGCACGAACAGACACTTCACCAAAGCAGATATTCCGGTAGCCAACAAACACATGAAGAAATGGTCACAATCATTAGCCATTAGAGAGACACAAATCAAAACAACAATGAGATATCATCTCACTCCAACAATAATAGCAAAATTAAAAAAAAAAAAAGACAGAAAACAACAAATGCTGGCAAGGGTCTGGAGAGGTTGGAACTCTCATACACTGCTAGTGGTACTATAAAATGGTACACTGTGGAAAAGAGCATGTACCTTCCTTAAAAAGTTGGAAATAGAAATACCGTTTAATCTGGCAATCCTATTACTAGGAATACATCCTAAAGAGGTGAGATCTGGGACAAAAATTGATATATGCACACCCATGTTCATGGCAGCATTATTTATAATAGTAAAGTGATGGAAATAACCTAAGTGCCCATCAACAGATGAATGGATAACCAAACTATGGTACATATTCACAATAGAATACTATGTAACATTAAAGAATAATAAAGAACCAGCAAATCACTTCATAACATGGATGAAATTGAAGAACATTATGCTGAGTGAAATAAGTCAATCACAGAAGGACAAATATTATATGAGTCCATAATTGCAGAAAGTCAAGGAAAAATTTACACAGGGAAGGAAAATTTCTTTTTTGGTTACCAGGGATTAGAGGGGAGGCATAATAGATGGATAATTAAGAGACAAGTTTGACATGGGTGAAGCAAAAAGGACTATAACACAATCACGTGACTGGCACAATATCACTAAAGAAAAGGAAGACACGGAGAGGAGCACAAGAGGTACAGACAACACTCTCCTCATCCAGAGCAAAGAAAAATGAAGAAAACCAGACACATGGAAACAATTAGTCCAAGGGATTGGTAAACCATGCAATCCTCAGCCTATATGACCATGAGACCAGAAGAACTAGATGGTGCCCAGCTACCACTGTCAACCACTTGGAGGGGGATCTGTGTAGGAGATCCTGGATAGTGTGGGGGAACAGTGTGGAACAAAACTCAAAATAATTAAAAAATAAAAATAAAAAAAGACCAGGTTTGCTGGTCTCATAGAGCCTGGTGAAACCCCCAAGACTATGGTCCCTAGCTGTCCTTCAGGTCTGGAATTGAACTCACTCCTGTGGCTTCCAGTCAAATATAGACAAGTATATGGGCTGAACATTTACATCAGGTTGATATACTCCTTGGAGAGATCAATCATGGGAGAACAGAAGGGCTGTGAATGCATAGGGAGTCAGATTGGGGGCAGGAGTGCATGGGAGGGAAGGACACAGGAAGAAGTAACTATAGGGAGGAAGTGGGAAGAGAGCTGTTACAGTGTAGGAAATCGCAGTCAATGGCATGAGATAAAATGTGTATGCTGTATAGAAAATGAATTTGCTCTGTAAACTTTCACCCAAATCACAATAAAATTAAAAAGAGAGAGAGAGAGAAGCAGAAAGAGTTGGACCTGGAAACGTTGAGATAGCTCTGTGGTGTGCTCTCTGTTTTGCTCAGATTACTGGGGCCACTGCCTGTG
>NW_006921600.1:10484375-10485445 GCF_000298275.1 Orycteropus afer afer
AGACCCCTCCTTGGGTTTCCGAGGCAGTATCACTACGGAAGTAGATTGCCCCATCTTCCTTCCGAGGAGTGGTTGGTGGCTTTGAACCACCAGTCTTGTGGTTAGCAGTCAAGTGTCTTAGGCACTATGCTACCAGAGCTCCCAAAGGGAGAAAGGTAGGGAGGCAGAAATGCATAGGCAAGAAGGACAGAGGGAAAGGGTAACCAAAGAAAGTGGGAAGTGCGGGGAATGTAATCAGTATTGTAAAACAAAATGTGTATGTGAACTCTTGAGTGTAAAACAAATCTGCTTTGTAAAATTTCACTGAAATCACAGTAAAAAGTTTTTTAAAAAATTTGGGAGAAAATGCAGAACAGAATTTCAATTCTCATGGACTCTAGAATTTTTGGAGCCATGGAGGCTGGATGAACACCTGAAACTATTACTCTGAGTAAATCTTTAAATATTAAATAAAAAAGTTTCACCTGAAATCTCTTCTTAAAACTAAACAATAGTTTAGCTTAACTAGTACTGAAGTCTTTTTCAGAGATCCATGAGGTCAAGTTTATTTTTTATAATACTACTGAGAAATTAATTGCCTTTTTCACTCTCATGTTCTTATAAGGGTAAAATGGAATTTTCTAGAAGCTACATGATGGGTGAAGACATCATTACTCTTCCAAAACCAAAACCAAACTCACTGACAAAGAGTTGGATCCGACTCATAGTGACCCCTCCTTGGGTGCTATTGCTACAGAAGTAGATGGCCCAACCTTCCTTCTGAGGAGTGGCTGGTGGGTTTGAATTGCCAGCCTTCTGGTTAGCAGTCAAATGCCTTAGGAACTATGCCACCAGAGTTCCCATCATTACTCTTAATAATGTCATGTATGCTATCTCTCTCAATATTTACCATGTAGAAATTAAAATGGAAAAAATTTAAACTCAAGAATATTTCCATGAAATCATTACTCTTAATAATGTGTTAATGGGATATTCTTTTTTTTTTTAAATTAGGATTTGGGTGAAGATTTACAGAGTAAATTCGCTTTTCATACAGCAGTTCACATATACTTTGTCTCATGTCATTGACC
>NW_006921600.1:10492825-10497666 GCF_000298275.1 Orycteropus afer afer
GGTCCAAGATTATCTTCTGTGTCTGTATTAATTGGTTTCCCTTTTCTTTGTTGAAGAGGGTCTGTGCAATCCTTCTGCCTAGTCCGCCATCTTAATGGGATATTCTTGAGTTTAAATTTTTTCCGTCTTAATTTCTACATGGCAAATATTGAGAGATATAGCACATATGAACAAAAGCTTGTTAGGATCTTCAGTGATTTTTAAGGAGTATAATGAGTACTGAGACCAAAAAATTGTGGGTGTAAACAAACGGTAAGCACTTGTTGATCCAGGGTTGTGTAGTATCAAAAGATTCTAAAATTTACTTCCATGGTTTTCTCATTAATTATTACTTGAAACTTATGGCTTTTGGTGGGAACTCTGGTAGCATAGTGCTTAAGGCACTTAACTGCTAATCAGAAGGCTGGGGGTTCAAACTCACCAGCCACTCCTCAGAAGGAAGGTTGGGCAATCTACTTCTATAGTGATACTGCCTCGGAAACCCAAGTAAGGGTTGCTACGAGTTGGGTCCGACTCAACGGCACATGACAACAACAACATGGCTTTTGGTTTCAACTTTAATTCTTACCAAGGCTGGGAAAAAAAAAAGATATTTGGGGTTATTTTCTTTTTATTTACACAAAGGGAAAGTGTCTGGGTATAGAGAAGGAAGTTGACTTCTTTTGAGTGCCTACTTTTTTTCTGAATACTGTTAAAATTTTAAAGGTCAACAAGAATACTCTTGTCTTCCTAACCTAAGGATCCCTGGTAGTACAGTGGTTAAGCACTTTGCTGCTAACCAAAAGTTTGGCAGTTTTAACACACCAGCTGTTCTGTGGGAGAAAGAGGTGGCAATTTGCTTCTGTAAAGATTTACAGCCTTGGGTTCCCTGTGGGGCAGTTCTATTCTGTCCTATAGGGTTGCTATGAGTCAAAATAGACTTGATGGTATTGGGTTTGTTTTTCTTGGTTTGGTTTCTAATCTGAGTTTAGATCAATTGACAGATAGATGGAGATAAAAAATGTAACTTAATTATTATATTGGAGGAATTGTCTTAAAAGCAGCCCAATGGTAAACCCATTCCTGAAGAGATTTTTCTGTTTTTAGTTGTTGAGTCACTTCCTACTCATGGTGACATCATGTGAGTTAGAGTAGATCTGTGTTCCATAAGGGTTTCAGCGGCTGATTTTTGGGAAGTCAATCACCAGGCCTTTCTTCAATGACACCTCTGAGTGGACTTGAATCTCCAATCTTTTGGATAGAACAATCTCCAATTTTTTGGATAACAGCCCAAGCACCTTAACCATTTGTACCACCCATGGACAAGAGCGCTTACCCCATCTCAAACTAATTCAGGCCTGCCAGACTAAATCAAGAGCAGATAGCAGAGTTCCCCACAGTAGGCCAGAAGATACAAAGAGGGCATCCTCACTTGTAAAATGAGGAGTGGGACATTACCTTTAAAATACCATGAAAGTATTAGTCTAGTAAGCCCTCAACAAATATATATTGAATCAAATGATAAACATCATTAACAACATTAATTATAAATTAAAATAACCTAACATTATAAAAGGGAGCTCTGGTAGCATAGTGCCTAAGGCAGTTGACTGCTAACCAGAAGGGTGGTGGTTCAAACTCACCAGCCACTCCTTGGAAGGAAGATCGGGCAATCTACTTCCGTAGTGATACTGCCTCAGAAACCCAAGGAGGGGTTGCTGTGAGTCGAGTCCAACTCGATGGCACATAACAACAACAACAACAACATTATAAAAATAAAATAACATCTTCTTCATATAGCAAGATGGCCTCCTTCTGTCTTCTGAATGTTAAAGAACACCAAGCTGAATATGTGCCCTCATCTCATCATTGCTGTCTCAACAGCAATGATGTGATCTCAACCAGCTACAAGACTTATGCATCATTTGTGTTTACCACATTTCTATCACCAGCCCTAATCTCTCTCATGAGTTCCAGACATGCATATCAGGTTGCATTCTTGACATCTCTACTTGATAGTATCTCAAATTTACCACAGCCAGTACAGAATCCGTATTTCCCACTTCCATACATACACACTCACTTCTTCTAGTCTTCTTCATCTCAGGAAATGGCCCTACCATTTAATAATGGTTCAGTGAGCCAAAGATCTAGGAGTTACCTTCAATTCCTCTCTTTTAATCTCATCCCATCTCCAGTCTCAGCAAGTCATGTCAACCCCTCCTTCAAAATTAATCCTGCATCTTCCCAATGCCATCACCTCAATTCAATCCAAGATCATCTCCCTCCTAAGGTATAGCAGGGGCCCTAGTTTCCATTGCTCCCACATTTATTTCTTCACATAACATTCTGATTGATCTTTTTTAAAAAATAGATTAGATATGTTATTTGGTGTTCAAAATATTCTTATGGTTTCACCCCACATTTAGGATAAAATTCACACTCCTTATCCTGCGTTTCTAGGCCTTCCATGAGCATGTCCCTGCTTCTTTTTCCAATGTCATCTCCTTCACTCTCCTGAGACTCATTCCACTTTTCCACACTGCCTTTCTTCTGGTTCCTGGAACGTAATAAGCTGGTTTCCACCTCAGGGACTTGGCATATGCTCTTCCTTCTACCTGGAACACTCTCTTAGAGAATTCAGATTTTTGTTTAAAAGTCACTTCATCGGATACCTTCCTATCTAAAATAGCACTTCCCAATATACTACAACTTCTTACTTGGCTTTATTTTTATCATTCCCAAATGCTATGCTCCATGAAAGCAAGGATATTCAGTGCTTTAGCCTCAGTTCCTAGAATGGTGTCTGGCACAAAGTAGGCACTCAGGAAATATTTGTTGACTGACTGAATAAATATTGGGACACAGACTGCATTTTTCCAGAAGTAGTGGTGGATTATACCTCATTCCCCTTGAGATCAATGGCCATGGCCTTGGGTTGTGGCTCACAAACCTAGAGTTTCATCCTACACCTACCTCAGTTTGTTGCTATAGAATAATTGTTGGAAATGGTAATAATAAGATACATTTTACTAGATGTACACAATATGAATTAGAAGGCACTCTACTCTTTTCCTTTGGCCATACCTTACAAGAAGAAGAAACACATTCATTCATTTATATATTTACTAACCTAAAAATATTTATTTATTGAGTGTCTACTTTATGTCAGTATTGTTCTATATGCTAGCAATGTGCTGGCAAAACAGTGAGAATCTTAATATCAGACAAAGCAGACTTTAAATCAAAATCTGTCAGAAGAGATAAAGATGGACGTTTCATAGTGATAAAAGGGTCAATTAATGAAGAAGATTTAACAATTCTAAATATATATGCACCCAATATTGGGGCATCTAAATACATAAAGCAAACACTGATAGAATTGGATGGAGAAATAGATGTTGTTGTTGTTATTATGTGCTGTCGAGTCAGACCCGACTCATAGCGACCCCTCCTTGGGTTGCCGAGGCAGTATCACTACGGAAGTAGATTGCCCAACCTTCCTTCTGAGGAGTGGCTGATGGGTTTGAACCACTAGCCTTCTGGTTAGCAGTCAAGTGCCTTAGGCACTATGCTACCAGAGCTCCCAGGAGAAATAGATAGCACTACAATAATAGTTGGAGACTTCAATATACCACTTTTGATATTGGACAGAACATTCAGAAAGAAAATCAACAAGGAAATGGAGGACCTGAATGACACTATAAACCAGCTAAACTTAACTGACATGTATAGAACACTCCATCCCAAAACATACATTCCACACCAGTGCATATGGATGATTCTCCAGGATAGACTACATTTTAGGTCAGAAAGCAAGTTTTGGTAAATTTTAAAAGATTGCAGTCATACAAAATATTTTCCCTGACCACAACTAAGTGAAACTAGACATCAATAACAGAAAAGAAACCTAGAAAATATGCAGACATATGGAAATAAAATAACACACTATTGAACTATCAATAGGTCAAGGAAGAAATCACAAATTTCTTAGAGTCATGAAAATGAATGCAGAACGTACCAAAACTTAGGGAATTCAGTGAAGTCAGTACTCAGAGGGAAACTTACAGCATTGAATACCTCCATAAAAAAAAGAAGATCTCAAATTAACAGACTAACTCAACACCTCCAGGAACTAGAAAGACAAGAGCAAAGTAACCCTAAACCTACCAGAAGAAAGGAAATAAGAAGGATCAGAACAGAAAGAACTAACTCAAAAACAGAAAAACAATAGAAAAAATCAAACCAGAATTTGGTTCTTTAAAGAGATCAATAAAATTAACAAACTTTTAGCTAGATTGACAAAGAAAAAAGATGCAACTAACTGAAATAAAAAATGAAAGAGGTGACACTATAACTGACCCAAAAGAAATAAAGAGAATTATGACTGAATTTTATGAACAACTGTGTGGCAAAAAAATTGGATAACCTAATGGAAAAATGCTTCATGTTCATGATTTGGAAGAGTTAATATTGTTAAGATGTCAATATTACTTAATGTGATGTGTCTCAGTCAAAATTCGAACTCACTCCTTTGGTTTAACTTCTAGCTAAACAATAGTCAGGTCTATGACATGAACAATTACTCCAGGCAGGTATACTCCTTAGAACAATCAACCATGGGAAATCAGAAGGGCAGCATTTATGCAGGCAGATAGCTCAGAAGGCATGAATGCATAGGAAAGAAGACCACAGGGAAAAGATAACCACAGGGAGGAAGTGTGAAGACATTGTGGGAATTGCAATTAATTTCTCTAAACAAAATGTGTATGAACTATTGAACAGAAAACAAATTTGCTCTGTCAATTTTCACCTAAATCACACACATACCTACAAAATACTACACAGCTACAGTAATCAAA
>NW_006921600.1:10498289-10507571 GCF_000298275.1 Orycteropus afer afer
AAAACATTTGTTCATCAAAGGACTTACAGGAAAAAGTGGAAAGACAAGCTACTGACTGGGAAAATATCCTCAGAAACCATATATCCGACAAGAATCTAATAACAAAATATACATAAAATATATTTGTGTATATATATATATATATATATATACACACACACATATAGTTACCATATGACCACAAATTCCACTCCTAGGTATATACTCAAAAGAATTGAAAGCAGAGACTTGTACACTATGTTCATTATAGTACTATTCACAATAGCCAAATGGTGGAAACAACCTAAATGCTCAGCAATTGATGAATGGATAAACAAAAGGTGATACATGCATACAATGGAATACTACTCAGACAGTAGACAGTAGGAGAAAGGAAGTCTTGATACATGCTACATTGTGGGTGGAGCTGGAAGACTTTATGCTGAGCAAAAGAAATGAATCACAAAAGGACAAATATTATATGAATTCACTTATATAAAAAGACAAGAAAAGGCAAATGTATAGAGACCAAAGTTTATTTGTGGTTATCAGGGGCAGGAAGGAAGAAGAAAAGGGCAGTTAAATGGTGATAGAAAATCACATTGATTAAGGGTAAGGTTGCACAGCCAATTATTGTAATTGCTGTCAATGTTTGTATACCTGTAAAAGTTGAATTGGCAAAAGTTGTCTGATAGATATATTTACAACAATGACAAAAGAAGAAGGATAGCTGCTAAGGCTGCTTATGTACAAACCAAACACCTCATGAGACTTGTTTCCTTGGTTTCGGGAGTTAGAATCATTATTTCATGGGACATCCCAGTAAATTGGCCAAATAACGTATTTAATTCTTCAGTTCTATCTCCTATTTCCTTGTGTAGTGCCTGGGGTCTTAAAAGCTTGCAAGTAGCATCTAAGGTCTCTATTCACCTGGAATAACAGAGATAGAAGGAGTGTCAGGAATAGAAGGAGGATACAGAATGTGTGGTAATTGCCTCCATGAACAACTTTGCCAAGAGACCAGGGATGGTGGATGGTGCCTACCATTACTGAACATTTCGATCAAAGATTCATAGAAGAATGCTGATTACAAGGGGGGAAATGCAGAACAGATTTAAAATTTTCATGGGCTCTAGACTTTCTGAAGCCATGGAGTCTGGATGAATCCCTGAACTATTACCTTGAGATAATCCTTAAACCTTAAACAAAAAATACCCTCTGGAGTCTTCTTAAGACCAAAGAGCAGTTTACCTTAACTAGTAAAAAATAGGTCTGCTGTTAGCATTATGCTCTTTTAAGACCAGCCACTCCTTGGAAGGAAGGCTGGACAATCCTACTTCCGTAGTGATACTGCCTCGGAAACCCAAGGAGGGGTCGCTATGAGTCGGGGCCCACTGGAAGGCACACAACAACAACAACAAGACCTATCTACATGGGATCAAACTGAAAATAGCAACTGGAAAGATTAGGTAGGAACTTTTTAGGGCAATGAGTATGTTAATGAGGGAGGAACAGCTCAGAAAAGGAAGATGAGAGTGGATGGAGAACTTGAGGGTAATCAATGTCACTTAATTGCACATGTGAAAATTGTTAACTTACTATGTGTTTTGCTGTGTATATTCTCAACAGCAAAATAAAATTGAAAAAAAGTAAATCCCAAGCTCTTTCATCAATATTCCACTTGGAGATATGAAGGTCAAAAGAAGGGCAGTCTTACTTGAACACATACTAGTATTAAAAACAAAGATTTTGGTTCATGTTTTGTTTGTGATACTGTTAATGCTCATGTTTTCAGTAATTTAGCCTTTATAAAACCAACACCAAACACATTGCTGTCAAATTGATTTCAGCTCATTGCAACTCCATAAGACAGTAAAACTGCCCTATAGAGCTGCCAAGCTGTAAACCTTTATCGAAGCAGACTGCCTCATCTTTCTCCAGTAGAGCAGTTGGTGGGTTCTTACTCCTGCCCTTTCAGTTAGCAGCCTAGCTCTTAACCCCTCGTTTATTTGTTGTAAAACAGTAGCCCTCCTTTGGCCCTCTGAGATAATTTGAAAACCACAAAACGCACTGTGCCAGGAGACAGCTCAGGGGGCAGGAGAGTATGGAGGGATGGTCACTGGGAAGAGGTAACTATGGGGAGGAAGTGAGAGGGGAGCTGTTGTATTGAGGTAAACTGTGGTCAATGACTTGAGACAAAGTATATGTGAACTGCTGTATGGAAAGTGAATTTGCTCTATAAATCTTCACCCAAATCACAATAAATAAATAAATAAATAAATGCACTGTGCATGTAACAAACACTTCTATTTTTTTTCATTTTTCAGATAATGCCGTATTTGGATAAAGTTCACCTCCAACGATACACAGAAATGCACTCTTTGATCCTTCTTCAATGTTTAAGTTGTTTACACAATATTAATCATAAAGGATGCTAAGCAAGATTATGCATATGATCACAAAAAAATCACTTTAAGTCATGTAAAACATACTACATCTTTATTCATTCCACTCCATTATTTAGACTTTGATGTTTCGAAGGATTTGAGTTATTAAAGATATTTTAAAAAATGAATGACTGAAAAGTTCACTGTAAACCATCTAAAATATTTAAACAATAGTTTGTTTTTATAAATCAGTGGAATATGCTGAGCAGCCTTATCGATCAGGTTGAATGCTATAGTTGCTCAAAGGTAACACTTGCTTCTATCTGCTTAATTACATTAGCTTACTCTATGAGAGCTATGATTTTGATGATTTGAATAAGGGTCATATAAGGTGCTTATAAATAGAGCTTTTTTGTTATATTTCACTGCCCATCCTTATTTTTGTAGTTTGAATTAATAAGCCTGTTGCATATGATAAGCTGAACACTGCCTGGCCTGAGACCCAGCCTCTTCTTTTTTTTTTTTATTTTTATTGTGATTTGGGTGAAAGTTTACAAACTCATTTTCCATACAGCAGTTTGTACACATTTTGTCTCATGACATTGACAGCAATTCCTCACAACGTAACGGCTCTCTTCCCACTTCCTCACTGTAGTTACCACTTTCCTGTGTCCTGACTTCCCAAGCATTCCTGCTCCCCAAGCTGTCTCTCTGTGCAAACACTGCCCTTCTGTTTTCCCACGTTACTTGCTCCAAGGAGTGTTATCTATTGATGTAAATGTTCGCCCCATATGCCTGTCATATTGTTTGGCTGGAAGCCACAGGAGTGAGTTCAGTTCCAGACCTGAAAGGTAACTAGGGGCCATAGTCTTGGGGGTTTCACAAGGCTCCATCAGATCAGTAAACCTGGTCTTTTTTTTTCTTATGATTTTGAGTTTTGTTTCACATTGTTCTACCCTAGCCAGGAACTCCTGCACTGATCCCTTAACCGCCAGCACTATCCAGTTCTTCTGGTCTCATGGACATATGGGCTGAGAATCACATGGTCTTCTAGCCCCTTGGACTAATTGTTTCCATGTGTCTTTGGTTTTCTTCATTCTTCCTTGCTCTGGATGAGGAGAGACCCATCGTTGCATCTATACAGCTGCTTGCAAGCTTTTAAGATCCTAGTCTCTATCCACCAAAGTAGCATGTAGAACAATGTTTTTGTGTAGTATGTTAAGCCAATTGAACTTGAAGTCCCCTGCGACCATGGTCCCTAGCCCACAAGTCCAACTACTCACTCCCTCAGGGTAGTTGGCTGTGTGTGGCCAAGAAGCCACCACAACTTGGCTCCTTCTCAGCTCTACTATGTTGTTGTTGTTGTTATGTGCCATCGAGTCGGATCTGACTCATAGTGACCCCTCCTTGGGTTTCCGAGGCAGTATCACTACGGAAGTAGATTGCCCCATCTTCCTTCCAAGGTAGTGGCAGCTCTACTATACACCCAGGCATTTTTATAGCTCATACAAATACACATGTAGAAACATCATCTGACAACCCTATTCATGGTCATGGCACACTCCCCCCTGCCTAGACACACCTAGTCATTCAGCCTGTCTACCCATCTATCCTATCCACCTGGAGGTCAGTGCTTGCCATCTCTGACAATACAGTATTGTGCATGCAAAAGAGTTCATCTTTGTTGTCTGTACCTCCCATGCACCTCTCTATGTCTTCCTCTTCTTCAGTGCTACTGTATTGATCACTCACTTTTGGTACATTGCCCTTCCCTTCACCAAATCAATAGCTGGCTTTACCTATCTATCACCTTTCCTTCCCTACCACTCCCATCCCTGGTAACTGACAAAGAAAGCTTTCTTCCATATATAAACCTGTCCCTGACTTTTTATAATAGTGAATTAATACAGTATTTGTCCTTCTGTGATTGACTTATTTCACTCAGCATAATGTCCTCTAAGTTCATCCACATTATGCAGTGTTTTGCAGATTCTACAGTATTCCATTGTGTGTATGTTCCATAGTTTGGTTATCCATTCTTCTGTTGATGGGCACTTAGGTTGTTTCCACCTCTTTGCTATTGTGAATAGTGCTATGATTAACATGGGTGTGCATATATCTGTTCTTGTTCTGGCTTTCATTTCTTTAGGATATATACCTAGTAATGGGATTGCTGGGTCAAATGGTGTTTCTAATTCTGACTTTTTAAGGAATCGTCATACTGATTTCCACAGTGATTGGTATCATTTTACAGTCCCACCAGCAGTGTATGAGAGTCCCAATCTCTCCACATCCTTGGCGGGATATGTTATTTTCTGCCTTGAACTTTGCCATTAGTGCTGGGGTGAGATGGTATCTCAGTGTTGTTTGATTTCCATCTCTGTAATGACTAATGATCATGAACATTTCTTCATGTGTTTGCTGGCCGCCTGAATATCCTCTTTGGTGAAGTGTCTATTCATGTCTTTTGCCCATTTTTGAATTAGATTATATGTCTTCTTGTTGTTGAGGTGTTGGAGTTTTATAAATTTTAGAGATAAGTTCCTTGTCAGGTATGTTGTTGCCAGATTTTTTTTTTTTTTTTTCCCCAATCTGTAAGGTTTTCTTTTCACTCTTTTGGAGAAGTCTTTTGAAGCACATAAAAAATCTAATTTTTAGAAAGTACCAATCATCTAGTTTATCTTCTGCTGTCTGTGCATTTTAGGTTATGTTTCATAGTCTATTTATGCATAAATTAGGGCCCCTAAATTTGCCCCTATTTTTTCCTTGAGAAATTTTATAGTTTTAGGTTTCACACCTTTGATCCATCTGGAATGTTTTTGTGTATGGTGTGAGGTATGGCTCTTATGACATTTTTCTCCAAATAGATAACCAGTTTTGCCAGCATCATATGTCAAAGAGGCTATCTCTTCTCCATTGAATGGATTTTGGCCCTTTGTCAAAGATCAGCTGAACGTAGGTCGATGGCTCTATTTCTGGGTTCTCAATTCTATTCCACTGATCTATGTGTCTGTCATTGTACTAATACCAGGCAGTTTTGACTACTGTGGCTGCATAGTAGGTTTTGACATCCTGGAATGTGAGACCTCTTACTTTGTTGTTCTTCAATAGTGCTTTGCTTATCTGAGGTCTCCTTCCTTTTCATATATAATTAGCGATTGTTTTTCCATATCCTTAAAGAATGTTAATGGGAACTGGATTAGGATTTCATTAAATGTATAGGTTGCTTTGGTAGTATTGACATTTTCACAATGTTCAATCTTCCTATCCACGAGCATACTATGTTCTTCCATTTATGTAGATCTCTTTTGGTTTCTTGAAGTAGTGTTTTGTAGTTTTCTTTGTACTGGTCTTTTGTGTCCCTGGTAAGACTTATTCCCAAGTATTTTATTTTTTTGGTAGTTACTGTAAATGGTATTGATTTCCTTATTTCCTTTTCAGCAATCTCTTTGCTTGTGTAGAGGAATCCAACTGATTTTTGTATGTTGATCTTGTATCCTGCCACGATGCTAAATCTCTCAATTAGTTCCGATAGTTTTCTTGCTGAGTCTCTTGGTTTTCTATGTATCATATCATCAGCAAATATGGATAGTTTGACTTCTTCCTTACCAATTTGGATGCCTTTGATTTCCCTTTTGGCATTTGTCAATAAAACCCAAATCCACTGCTATTGAGTTGATTCTGACTCACAGCGACCCCCATTAGGTTTCCAAGGCTGTAAATCTTTACAGAAGTAGATTGCTTCACCTTCCTCCCATGGAGCAGCTGGTGGGTTTGAACTGCTTATCTTCTGGTGACCAGCCAAATACTTTACTCGTTACACCACCAGAGTGCCTCCACCTTTTATTTGGTTGCCTTCTGCCTACAAAGAAATCTTAGATTCCTAAGACAAAACATTCTTATACTGGAAGGCATATGGGTCTGTTAATTGTTCTAAAACACTGACTGAGCTAAGACTGCTGTAGGGCACAGTGTGGATAAGATTCATCAGCATGGATGAAGTATGCTTAAGAGAAAAAAGGTCAGATCTAAAGTTAACTCTTTATCTTTCAAAAGACAAATACAGTGAAACCTGTGAGAGCTGGAACTCAACAGGACTAGCTTGTTTTCCCAAGTGTTGAAAGTTGTCCACCTTTCACAGAGCATAGTCTCACCAGTTCCCTATCACTGTTAGTAGAAAATATTTGAGTTTTCCTTCTCTGACAGGTTACCACATTACACAGGTTCCAGCTTTTGTAGGTTTTACTGTACCTAGAATCGAGAACTGTGAAGGGTTAAAACCAAAACCAAACTCACTACTTTCAAGTTGATTCAAATCATAGCTACCCCTCCTTGGGTTTCCTAGCTGGTATCACTACCTAGCTGGTATCTCTATGGAAGAAGACTGCCCAATCTTCCTTCAGAAGGAGTGGCTGGTGGGTTTGAACTGCCAGCCTTCTGGTTAGCAGTCAAATGCCTTAGGCACTACGCCACCAGAGCTCCCCCTATGAAGGGTTAGCCTGCCACATTTTCATGGCCACTGATGAAAGACTCCTGAGTCAGACATAAACAAGCAGCATGAACCTGATTGAGTTGTTTCCCTTTACTTGTCCCATCAACACCCATAGGGCAATGGGAGCTGCCCAGGTGGATGCCACACACATAAAGGGTTTACCTCACAGGTGAGGAACCTTGAGTTTAGAAAACCCAGCTGTTGTCCTGAGGGAATATCTATATTATACTAGATAGTAAACAAACCTACCTTCTGTTCTAGAGAGGGACATTATCTTCCAAGGCTATTAGTTATACAGACATCTTTAAAGAGATTATCTGGGTCTTTGTACCCAAGCCATTCAGAAACAAGAGAGATCTATGGAGAATTATCTCCCAACACTTAGCAGCCTAAGCAGAGACTATGAAATACAGCACCATTTCTTTGGCTCAATCTAAGATGTATCACAGGAAATATACACACAGTAAAGAAGTGTCACGATATGTGCAATACAATTAAAATTAAGACCCTTCCTAGTCTCATTTCTCCATAACCCCATCCAACCTCCTCTTCTGTGTGCCTTCAGCTTTATGGAACTATCTGTGGTTCTCTGAACTTGCCTTATTTTATCACCTTCCCTTTACCTGGCTAACTTTAATCCTTGCAAAATCACCACCTTCTGGAAGCCCTGCCTCACCACCCTCCCACAAAACCCCTGGCTTAGTTAGGTGTTTTTCCTTTGTCCTCCTCTATATGGACTCTTGGGCTAAAACCAGAAACTGACAAATCACAAAACAATATATATTTTGGCCTCTGCCATCATGTGAAATTGCAGAACTATCTGTTCAGACCCCTCCCAGGAGAGTTTCATACTTTCTGATGCAGATGTTCCTCTCACTAAACACTTGGTGGCAGGCATTTTCCTCCTTTTCTGCTCTGGCTCCCTGCAGAGGTAAGCTCCCATGTCAAGGACACTAATGCATATGCAAGAAGTTTTCTTGTGGCAGCCCTGATAGTCCAGTGGAAGATGGCAGTGTGACTCATCATTGCTGCTAAAGCTATCAGTAGCCAATGGCATCTTCCCTGGTGAGGGTCCTGCAGACCATAGTGGTGGAGGTATATCACTTCCTGGATCTGCAGATGTAACCAAAGCAGAGGCTGACCAAGGTCACTAAGATATAAATGTTGTTGTTATTGTTAGCTGCCAGGAGTCACCCTATCTTATGCTACCCCATGCACAAAGGAAGCAAACACTGCCCTATCCTGATAAGATCTTCAAAACAAAAGGGCCTAAAGCAATACTAGAGCTGGGATGTGAAACCAGGGAAGGAAGGGTATAGGTTGGAGGTTTGAAGACACTCAGTTGTAAGACTATTGCCCAAAGCTGCCCTTTTCTGTCCTCTCTTCAGTGTGATGGGTGGGGTGGGTGAACTGGTTCCACTCAAAGTGCCAGAGGAGCAGAGAGTCTGCAATGTTTACAGTTGGATGCTAGATAGGTAGAGACAAGTATTGATTTGGGTAAAGAGAAGGGCAATGTGCCAAATGTGAGTGATCAACATGGTGGCATTGAGGAAGAAGAAGACATAGAGAGGTACATGGGAGGTACAGACAACAAAGATGAACTCTTCTGTACATACAGTACTGCACTGTCAGTGATGGCAAACATTGATATATGGGTGGATAGGTGGGTGGACAGGATGAACGATTAGGTATGTCTATGGAGGAGGGAGTGTGCCCATGACCACGTATAGAGTTGGCAGATAATGTTTCTACAAGTGTGTTTGTATGTTCTCTAAGAATTTCTAGGTATATAGTAGCGCTGACAAGGGACAAGGTTGTAGTCACTTCTTGGCCACAGCCAGCTACCCAGAGGGAGAAAGTAGTTGGAACTGTGGGCTCGGGATCATAGTCACGGGGGACATCAAGGTCAATTGGCATAACATACTACACAAAACCATTGTTCCACATCCTACTTTGGTGAGCAGTGACTGGGTTCTTAAAAGCTTGCAAGTGGGGAGTTCCGGCAAGATGACAGACTAGGCAGAAGGACTGCACAGACCCTCTTCAACAAAGAAAAGGGAAATCAATCAACACAGACACAGAAGATAATCTTGGACCCCTGAGCCTTGAAGGGAAGGATACAAAAGTGGACTAAACCCCAACTAGCAGAAGAAATAGCGTGAAAATACCAAAAAAGGAGACACACGGAGCTACGGTCTGGCAGGACTTGAGCAACCCTGACGGCAGAGACGACAC
The DNA here is from genome assembly GCF_000298275.1 of Orycteropus afer afer. Lineage (NCBI taxonomy): Eukaryota > Metazoa > Chordata > Mammalia > Tubulidentata > Orycteropodidae > Orycteropus > Orycteropus afer. The sequence continues at coordinate 10,507,383 of NW_006921600.1, forward strand.
AGCTTGGAGATTCCCGAGTGGTGGTAGGACCTAAGAATTAACCCAAAAATCACCCTGCTAGCCAGGGACTGTACGGAAGACTGTGCACGGTGGCTGGGGAACAAATGGAGAAGGTGAAGAGAAAGGTGGGCTGAGCTGTGGACTTTTGCCGGTCTGGAGGACACCGCCATTTTGAAGGTTTAAAAAGTG
>NW_006921600.1:10511146-10518452 GCF_000298275.1 Orycteropus afer afer
CTTGTCCAGAGCCAAGAAGAATGAGGAAAACCAAAGACACATGGAAACAATTAGTCCAAGGTACTAGTATACCATATGATCTTCAGCCTATATGACTATGAGACCAGAAGACCTAGATGGTATCCAGTTACAACTGTCAACCACTCGGAAGGGGATCTATGTAGGAGATCCTGGATAGAGAGGAAGAACAATGTGGAACAAAACTCAAAATCATAAATAAAAAAAAGGACCAGGTTTTCTGGTCTGCTAGAGCCTGATGGAACCCCTGAGACTATGGCCCCTATCTGCCCTTCAGGTCTGGAACTGAACCCACTCCTGTGGCTTCCAGCCAAAGAGACAGGCATATGAGATGAACCGTTACATTAGGTAGATAAACTCCTTGGTGAGATCAATCATGGGAGAACAGAAGGGCTGTGTATGGACAGGGAGATAGCATGGGGGGCAGGAGTCCATGGGAGGGAAGCTGTTGCATTGTGGGAGATTATAGTCAATGTCATGAGACAAAGTGTATGTGAATTGCTGTATGGCAGATGAATTTGCTCCATAAACTTTCACCCCCCCAAAAAAAGTTTACAGTTGAAGATTAAAAAAAAGAAAAAAAGGTCTTATATTATACTTTTTTATTGCAGACCCCTCTTCCTCATTCATAAGTGTATGAGACTGTTTTAGATAACAGTCTGAACAACAGATAACAGACTGTAGTCAGAACCATCCCACTCACGTCTATTGTCCTGGGACCAAAATTCTGTGCCTCAATTTTCCTTTGTCTTGAGTGCAGAGTCATAGGCTTCCTCTGATTTCCTATTTCAAGAATTTATTTAAAGATGATGTAGGCAAGAATGGTCTGGGACATCTTCTTTTCTCCTGCCATTTTCCCCAGCAAGGATACAAACCAAAACATCATCTCTCTCACCCGGTAGTTACACTGACCACTCCGTTTCTTAAAAGTGAGTCTTTCTTGCCTTGGGGCCTGTGATAGTTGGAGTTGTGTGTCAACTTGGCTGGACCACAATTCTGAATGGTTTAAGCAGTTGTGATATGGGTTATTTCTATGATGAGATCAGCTGTATATGTTTCGAGCAGCCAATCCATTGAAAGGGAGTTTCCATAGGGGTGTGGCCCGCTTCCAATATATTTATGGACATCCTGGGAAAATGAGATACTCTTCTGTGGATTGGGATTCTGTTGAGCTGCCTACAACTGTCCATGTGTGAACAATCCACCATTTGGCCTAGTGATCTTGGATTCATCATTTGTTGGAGTCAACAGCCAGTATACTGCCTGCCAACCTTAAGCTTGTCAGCCCCTGCAGCTGTGTAAGTTGGAAAAAACCTCCAGTTTGACATTTGATCCAAGAACTTTGGACTTGCCAGCTTCTATAAGTGTGTGGTAGCTCTGGTGGCATAGTGCCTAAGGCATTTGACTGCTAACCAGAAGGCTGGCAGTTCAAACCCACCAGCCACTCCTCAGAAGGAAGTTTGGGCAATCAACTTCTGTAGTGATACAGAAACCCAAGGAAGGGTTGCTATGAGTTGGATCCGACTTGACGGCAGTGAGTTTGTGAGTTATTTATAAGTGTGTGAGCTATTTTCCTAAGATAAATTTCTTTCTCTCTCTATAATAAGCTTTACTGATTTTACTTCTCTAGAGAAACCAGCCTAATACAGGGCCCTCACACCTGTTCCTCCCTTTGCCTGGGAGTCTCTTTCCCCATTTTCATAGATGTGGCACCTTCTGACTCTTCAGGCCTCAGCAGAGGCCTTTAGTGACCACTGCATCTAAAGTCAGTGGCCTGTCCCAGTACTGTCCATTACAACAGCCTATTTGTTTCCTCAGAGCAATTCTAAAATAGTTTCTTTGCTGACTCTTGGTCTCTTTCACTAGACTGTACCTAGTAAGAGAAGAGAGCCTGGGTCTGTGCCATTCAACACTATATACCATGGCAGTGATGGATTGCGTGTTGCTATGATGCGGAACAGGTTTCAGCAAAGCTTCCAGACTAAGAGGGAGTAGGTAGAAAAGCCTGGTGATCTATTTCCAAAAATTAGCCAATGAAAAGCCTGTATGGATCACAACAGTCAGATCCAAAACCAATCACAAGGATGGTGTAGGACCTGGCAATGTTTCATTCAGCAGTGCATGGGATTGTCATGAATCAGGGGCCACCTCAGCAGCTAACAAGTATTAGATATATCCAGCAGCTGAATCAAACTGACCTCAGCCATTTTAGAGGTTCATATCTACTGGGTTCTTTTGAAAGCTATGGGTACCCTGAAGTGGAGGTAGATTAGAACTCTAGGGCTCCTCCCTTACAACCCACTCTTGTTGGCAGGTTTCAAAGAAAATGATCTCAGATTGAATGCTACTGTGCACGTATTAGTAAGCAGGCAAAAATAAAAGTTATGAAAAGTATTCTATAAGCTTACTGAAATCCCTGCTCTTGCCTTGCTACTCAAAGTGTGGTCCACAGACCAGTAGCATCAACATCATCTGGGAGCTTTTGTACAGTAGCATCAACATCATCTGGGAGCTTTTGTAAATACAGAATCTTGGGTCCCACTTGAAAGACTGAATGAACAAACAGACAACATATAAAAATAGAACTCTGACCCACAACCTGCTTCATCCAGCCCAGGAAGTCAAACCATTATCTTCAGCTACTGGCCTAAGAAGCCAAACAACAATCTCTGTTAACACTGGGCCCAAAATGGCCTCTACTAATAACTGACAGCTTCCTTAATTTTTGTCCCCACTTTTAACTTTGTCCCCTGAAGTGCACTAAAAAAGAAAAACACCCAAACCCACTGCCATCAAGTTGATTCCAACTTATAGTGACTCCCAGTGGGTCTCCAAGGCAGTAAATCTTTATGGAAATAGATTGCCCCATCTTCCTTCCATAGAGGCTGGTGGGTTTGAACTGCCAACCTTCTGGTTAGTGGTCAAATGCCTTATTCACTGCAACCCCTCCCCCAGAGTGCCCCTGATCAAAAGCATGCCCCACTTCTAGTTAGCCTGTCCCCAGCTTCCCTGTACCAATAGCCTCCAATCAGACATTCCTGAGACCTCCCTCTGTTCCACAAGAAAACTTTCCCACTCTCCTGCCTGCCTTTGAGTGTCTGCCAAAAGGGAGTGAAGGTGGATGACTTCCTTGCTATAGCAAGCTCTGAATAAATAAACCAAACTCACTACCATTGACTTGATTCCAACTCATAGTGACCCCCTTTGGGTTTCTGAGGTGGTAAATCTTTATGGAAGTAGATTGCTAGTCTTCCTTCCATGGAGTGGCTGGTGGGTTTGAACTGCCAACCTTCTAGTTAGAGTCATACGCCTTAGGCACTATGCCACCACAGCTCCTTTGTTCATTCTTATTTTTTGTCTATTTCCTACTGAATCAGAATCTGATTTTGAATAAGAGCCTTAGGTAATTTACATGCATATTAAAGTTTAAGAGGCACTGCAAATTTAAGGCACACCCAACACCTTTCCTGAATGGTCCACTGCATTTTCTAGCACGTGGTTCTCAACTCTGGTTGTGCCTTAGAAATACTTGATGAAGTTTTTTGTTGTTGTTGCTTTTTAAATACTGTTCCCCAGACCGTTATCCAAGCAATTTTAAGTAAATTAGTCTGGGTTGAAGTTTAGGCACCAGAATGTATAAAAGCTGCCTTAGCAATTCTAATGTGCAGCTAGGGATAAGAGTCACTGCCTATCTGGACAAATCAGGTGCCAGAATCCACCTTAGAAGCTGAACCATGTACTGGAAGGAACCTAGGCATCAGGCACCATTCTGAAAAATATAGGCCAAACCAAATCAAGCTCACTGCCATGGAGTCAATTTCAACTCATAGTGACCTTGGAACTTGGGTTTCCAAGTATCACTACAGAAGTAGATAGCCCCATCTTCCTTCCGAGGAGTGGCTGGTGGGTTTGAACCGCCAGCCTTCTGGTTAGCAGTCAATACCTTAGGCACTACGCTACCAGAACTCCAGAGCTCCTAGGGTTAGCAAATTTCTACAAAGAGCTAAAGAGTGTGTTAGTCTATATGGGTCACATAGGAGCTCTGGTGGTACAATGTCTAAAGCGTTTGACTGCTAACCAGAAGGCTGATGATTCCAACCCACCAGCTGTGGTTCAAATCCACCAGCTGCTCCACAGAAGGAAGATGGGGCAATCTACTTCTGTAAATATTTGCCACCTCGGAAAACCAATGGGGGTTACTATGAGTTGCAATCGACTTGGTGGCAGTGAGTTTGCTATATGTCATATAATCTCTGATGCAGCTACTCATTCTGTAAACTAATGAGCATGGCTGGTGTACAATGAAACTTTATGAACACTGAAATTTGAGTTTTATGTAATTTTCATGTATCATGAAATATTATTCTTCTTTTGATTTTTCCAACCATTTAAAACATAAAATATATCTTGCTCATGCAAAAGGGGTATATGTTCCTAACCCATATATCTGAGTTTTTCTTATCACCAATGGAAAATTATTATATTAATTAATAAAGCCTCTGATGTTGATCGAATGCCAAGGTTGCTGAGGCATTAATAATAAACGCTTGTGGCCTCCATCAGTCTCTCCAACACAAACCCTGCTAACTGACCACCCCTGGAGTTTATAGTTCATATATTAACTGGCTTCCCAAGCATACAGATTAAAAGGAATTAACACAAATGTGGAGTCCCTGGGTGGTGCAAACAGTTAACATGCTTAGCTGTTAACCCAAAGGTTGGAGGTTGGAGTCCACCCAGAGGCAGCTCAAAAGAAAGACTTGGTGACCTACATCTGAGAAATCAGCCATTGAAAACCCTGTGGAGCACAGGCCTACCCTGACACATGTGGGGTCACTAGGAGTTGAATTGCCTTGACAGCAAACGGTAAAGCACAACATTATCTATCATACTGTTTAGCCTGAAGTATATTTAAACACATTACATGCAGTATAACATTAGCACAATTTCTGCCTATAGTGCTTAGCATTTGTTGAAAGAATAGATATTATAGATGGGAGTAAAGTGACTAAGCAATCTGAACCCCTATCAAAAGTCAAATTACTATATTTACAAAGAAGAGGGCTGCTAAATGCTGAGGAGAGAGCAGAAGAAGTACAGATTGTGTAGTCCCTCTCTGAAGTGGGCATGCCCTGGGCCTGACCAGGAACTCCAGATGCCCCCAAGTGCAGAGGATTCAGACCCGAGGCCCAGGAAGGGCTCCCTCAGGGAGCTCCAGTGGCAGACATGTAGCCTTCCTCCTGCATCTCTCCAGAGTTCTAGAGACTGCCTTTTCCTCATCAGGTTTTTTTCCTCCTGTTGCAAAATGAAATTTGGGGCTCATTAATTCTGTAGATAAATAAAATATTTCATTTACTTTCCTCCTCTAAGGTGGTGTGGTGCCTAAGTGCAGTGTAGTAAATTACTTAGTATGGCTTTTCTACCCATAAGTCATTGTAAACTCAGTGCTGGAATGAGCAACTGAGGAGCTCCTGATTGTAAATGCTATCCACCTGGGTTATTTCTGTTGGGCATGGCACAACGCAATGTTATGGGAGGCTCTCTCTCAGGTGCTTAGAGTTCTGATGCTATGATTGGCTAGTTTGGTCACTCTGCCAAGCTCAAAAGGAGGCCTCCTAGAGGCAGAACTCTCTCTCTCTCTGACTGCTGGTTGAGGAAGACGTGCTGCTGAAAGAGACACGGGCTCCTGAGACATGCGTGCTGGAAAAGAGATGCAAGAGACACGTGTTGCTGAGTAAGACACCGAGGGACATGCACTGCTGGGGGAGAGATTGTGAGAGACTTGGCTGAGAGATGGTGGGCTGGGAAAGAGACTGAGTGTTTTTTCCTGAACTTGAATTGTAACCTGGTGCTTCCCTAATAAACCCCGTAATCTGTGAGTTCTGTGTGGCCATTGCAGCGAATTATTGAACCCAGGAGAGAGGTGATGGATGCTTTGGGAGGAACGGTTGGTGAAAGGGCTGGAGGGAGGCAGCATGTCTGGCCTTGTAGGAATAGGCCTTGGGTTACTGCTGGTAATCCTTGTCTTCCTCTTGTAGGGTTAGAGGAGGTCAGAACATGTGGCCTCTTTGCTGTTTTTGCACTAAGGCATTTGACTGCTAAGGTTGGCAGTTCAAACTCACCAGCCACTCTGCAAAAGGAAGACTGGGCAATCTACTTCTATAGAGATTTGCCCTCTCAGAAACACAAAGGGGGTCGTTTTGAGTCAGGATCGACGTGATGGCAGTGAATGTTATTTTATTTCTTCCTCTACTAATTTTTGTCATATTTATGATTAGAATAAACAAATCCATCTACTCTTTTTTTGATTATAGCAGCAAGGTAGGATAACCATTTATCAATCATGATGTGGAAATATAGATAGGAATGTTTACACCTTAATTACCTTTCAGATTTCTAGATAACAAGACTTTTCCTTAGGATAAAATTAGTCTCTCCTTTCTACCAGCTTTTGAAATTCTCCCAAACCTGTCTTTTGATAGCTTGAGGAAATAATACAGCAGATATTTATGATCAGAGGTAACAAAAGGCACTGATTGGTTTGATAAGCTTTCCTATTTGTTTTGGAGATCACTGAAACTATTATTCTATGAAGATTTTTTTTAGATTAAGACAGATACATCAGAGCAGATAGAATAATTTTGATTTGATTTTTCCTAGAGGCATTGGAGGAGTTCTGGTAACATAGTGCCTAAGGCACTTGACTGCTAACCAGAAGGCTGGCAGTTCAAACCCACCAGCCACTCCTCGGATGGAAGGTTGGGCAATCTACTTTCATAGAGATACCGTCTCGGAAACCCAAGGAGGGGTCGCTATGAGTCGGGTCCCACTCAACGGCACAACAACAACAGAGGTATTGGAAGGAGCTCTGGTGGCGTAGTGCCTAAGGCATATGATTGCAAACCAGACAGTTAGCAGTTCAAACCCATCAGGCGCTTTGAGGAAGGAAGAGAGGGCAATCTACTTCCCTAAAAATTTACTGTCTCAGACACTCAATGGGGGGGGGGGTTGCCACTATGAGTTGGAATCTACTTGATGGCAGTGAGTTTTAGAGGCATTGGAGTAGATTAGGTGAACTTTAGACAACCCTTCCAGATTTGTAACCTTCCAAAAATTACGGGGCATCTTGTTGTTGTTAAGTGCCATCGAGTTGTTTCCGACTCATAGCGACCCCATGCACAGCAGAATGAAACACTGCCCGATTCCGCGCCAGCCCCACAATCCCTGCTATACTTGAGCCCATCATCGCAGCCACCATATCAATCCATCTCCTTGAAGGCCTCCCCCT
>NW_006921600.1:10521373-10526179 GCF_000298275.1 Orycteropus afer afer
TTTATAGACTGAGACAGACTAGGAAGAAGGAAGAGGCCGTCCACTTCTGAAAGAATTGGCCAGGGAAAACCTTATGAATAGCAAAGAAACAGGGCATCTTAGGTGGTTATAAAACATTCCTCCATCCTCTACATGTTCTGTTTTACCTTTGACCTCAGATTCTACTCTGCCTATATAGCCCCAGCCCCTGCCATCCCAACTTTTATCCTTTGTATTAGCTACAACCAAACTCACTGCCATCGAGCGCATTCAGACTAACAGCGAGGTGAGTTTCTGAGGTGGTAAATCCTTATGGAAGTAGATTGTCCAGTCTTCCTTCCATGGAGTGGCTGGTGGGTTTGAACTGCCAACCTTCTGCTTAGCAGTCAGATACCTTAGGCACTGCACCACCAGAGCACCTTAATATAGAGTTATCAGAGGTTGTAAAAGGGTTGCCATTATATTAGAACAGCAGTGATTTCGACTGCTCCCTGATTCATATTAAATACATCACAACCTAGAATTCTTCTAAGTAGATGCTGTCTTCCAAAATGATCTTTTACTGACAAATACAGTATTAGTTAATTATTGTAAAAAGTCAAGGAAAGGTTTATATATGGAAGAAAACTCTCTTTGTTGGTTACCACAGGTGGCAGGGGAGGGGAGGGAACACTGAAAAAAAAAAAAAAAAAAAGCATTGACCCAAAATGACCTTTTATCTTACTGGGCTTTTTTGGTGTCTGGAGGACCCAGGCCAGTGGCCATGATTTGTTTCCACTCTGTGAATTCCACTGGAATGGATCTGGTAGACTCTGGCCCCATGCGCTCAAGAACCAGAAAGGACTAGAAGGGGCCTCTTATCCTCAGCTCTAGCAGGGCATCTTGGGAAATCTACAGGAAAGCCTTAGTAGGCTCCCGGAGAGATTTAACAAGATTAGCAAGGCTACCTGGCATTCTGGAGGAATTGTAAGAAATTTGCTATGTATTTCATTAAGAATTTCATATAGTTCAATGATAATTTTCAGACTCTTTAATTTCTATTAATAACAAATGACTCCAGTTGGGTCCAAGGCAAGAAAGTCAGAGGAAGCAGATGAAAATGGTTTAAATGTAAAACTCTTCTTGCTTTCTGTAGTAAGCTACTGATTTCAGAAACCCCCCGTTAAACTGAACTTTCCCTGGTAATATTTGTTCATCAGTCCAGGAAACTTCTGTTTGGTGATGATATTACATTGATAAGTTTTGCTGTGGTGGTTAGAGTAGCGATGTGAGATACTACCAATCCAGAGAGCAGCGTCGGGCAATGGGGCTGAATGCTTCAGGAAGAATTTGTCCTGTGTGGGTTTGGGGACACACTTCACACCCTTGATCTTTTGTCTGATTCCAAAGAGTGTATTCTTTCTGGCCAAATTAATTCCTGACTTTCCTTCTGAGCCCCCAATGAGAGGCCCTTTATAATAAAAGAACTATTAAATAGGCCGTGAATTGTGACTACTGATGAACTGCAATGCATAACCATCCCTGGGGCTGATGGTGCAAGACCAGCTCTGTGGTTGAGATTAAGGTAGTCCCAGTAAATTCAAAGTGCTCTTTCTCCATCTTGACATTTTAAAATCAGAGAATTAAGGCAAAAATGAATTCCAAAGTGATTTCAAAATGGGAAAGAAGTCATAAAATTAGTATGAAGCACAGGAGTGGAGGAGAGGTGAAGTTTTAGACTTGGAGATGGTGCAGTTTTGAGCAGTGATTGCCTCCTACAGCAGTCATAATTCTTACGTTGCAAGCAACAGACACTAACTTTGACTAATTTAACCAAAAATTTATTAAACCTATTGGGTAGTTCACAGAATGTTGAAAAAGGCCAGAGAACCAGGTATGTAAGCTACAGAGCTAAAAACAATGCCCTATGACAGCACTTAACAACAACAACATGGGGCAGTTCTACTCTGTCCTACATGGTCACTGTAAGCTGGGCTCTTCCTTACAAGGTGGGGGATCCAAATATTGGAAAAATGGATAAAAAGATGAAAACAGTCTGTTGCAGGGTACTCTTTGGGCTGACCCCAAATCAATATATACCCTTCTTGCCATAAGAAGACTTATGAGTTTGATCACCAAGTGCCAGTGTTGATTCCTTAACTGGAATTTTGCTTCCTAGATACTTATCCAGGCTACGTACCTTGGCCCCCAATTTCCTTCTCTTCCTTCCTTCTTTTCTCTGAAGGTCTCTTGGCCACGATTACCTCAGGGTTCCAGTTTTCTCATCAATTATGGTTGTTAAGGATGTAAGGAACAGAAATGAAATTGGCTAATTTAACCAGAAAATCATTTACTGAAGGCTGTTGAATAGTTCAGAAGGAGTTCTGATGGCTAGTGCCTAAGACATTTGACTGCTAACCAGAAGGCTGGTGGTTGAAACCTACCAGCTGTTCCTCAGAAGGAAGACTGGGCAATCTATTTCTGTAGTGATACAACCTTGGAAAACCAAGGAGGGGTCGCTATGAGTCAGATCCGACTCGAGGGCAAGGAGTTTGGTTTTTTTGGTTTATAAATGTGTTCATTTTTGAAGATCTACTATGTAAAATGGGAGCTCTGGTAGTGTAGTACTTAAGGCACTTGACTGCTAATCAGAAGGCTGGCGGTTCAAACCCACCAGCCACTCCTTGGAGGGAAGGTTGGGCAATCTACTTCTGTAGTGATACTTCCTCGGAAACCCAAGGAGGGGTCACTGTGAGTCGGGTCTGACTTGATGGCACATAACAACAACAACTATGTAAAATCTCTGTTTTAGAAAGCTGTTTTTTTTTTTTCCTTCCTATGACAGGTACTTTTTCCAGCATTTCCTATTTATGTAACTTAACAAAATTAATAACCAGGTTTTGATAAGGTTAACTATAGCTGGTTAACTATACATTTCTTAAAACTTAAAAATATAAAACATTATTGCACATAAAGAAGTCAGATATATTTTTAATAAAGTCAGTCAACTTTATTAAAAAAGTAAATAAAAGTGAATGTGACAAAATTCAGACTGCGACTTAAGATTAGTTTATTAACTAGACTTTGGGATTTGGTATTTAATGGTGACAGTACAAACTGCTGGCCTTATAAGTCAAAGATCAATATGAAAACTGTATTTTTCTCTTAAAAAGGAAAGAAAACAGAAGTATTAAAAGTTCAGTTTTACAAACATAGAAAACAAGATTTCTGACAGTATAAGAAACTAGACATTCTCCCTTCACCGGATCACTCCTAAGGGAAGTAAAACAGGTGGTGAAGGATCAAAGTGTAGCCTGCTTCCTCCTCACCACAGTAGAGCTTATCTCTGCCGTGTGGGAGCCACCCTTCCCTGAAGAAATGGTTTCAACTCATGAGGTGGTTCTATTTAACGGAGCAAGATTAGAAGCATCAGTGCTTCCACATCTCCTGCTAGGACTGTTACCTGAAAAGCAACACAAGGCTGGAAGCAGAAACCAGGGTTCCAGGATCCAAGTTAAGAGAAAATATCTCTCTAAAATTGTAATCTTCTATAGCTCTATATAATGGCTTTTTCAGTTCAGATTCTTAATTAGAACATTTCTCTCCCCTCAAATACTGTCCCGTGCAGCTGATTTGGTTTGGTAATTCATGGTTTTGAAGCTATTTCTGGAGGAGCTGCTGAAGCTTCGGAAAAAGTTTCAATGCATTCTGTGTAGTCACTTCTATAACTTCTTCCACTGAGATTCCTTTCACCTGGGCAATATATTCTGCTGAAATGGAAATGTTCCGAGGCTCATTTCGTACCTGAAATAGAAAAAAGCAGACACTAAATTAAACTTGACACCATGTAAATATTTATGGAATAAGTGGTATTTTTTAGCCAGTTGGTACAAATGGTTTACACTTGACTGCTAATCTAAAGGTTGGTGGTTCAAACCCACTCACCGGTACTGCAGAAGACAGGCCTGGTGATTTTCTTCCATTAAGATTACAGCCAAGAAAACCTATGGGGTAGTTCTACTGTGACACATGGAGGTGCCATGAGTTGGAATTAACTTGACTGCAACCAACAACACAAAAACAACTGATGAGTTTTTTTTTTTTTAAATGGGGGACGATGTGAAGGGGGGGCGAAGGACTTGAACTTCAGTTTAGTAGCTGTGGCTACAACACTGATTATAAGTTAATGCTGTTCCTGAAAATAACAGGGTTCTAACAGCACCTAGCACTCGAGACAGTCTATAAATAGTGAACACTTCTTAAGCTGTCTAATACATTAATTGTCTTTTGCCTTATTGCTTACGTGAGCACTTCTAAAGGTCACTGCTCCGCTCCTTGGCCTCTACACCTCACAGGCTATGTTGTTGTTGTTGTTATGTGCCGTCGAGTCGGACCCGACTCACAGCAACCCCTCCTTGGGTTGCTGAGGCAGTATCCATTCAATTCATTGGTCTATGTGTCTATTATTACACCGGCATCAGGCAATTTTGATTGTTGTAGCTGTATAGTATGTTTTAAAATTAGGAAGTGTGAGCCATTCTACTTTGTCCTTCTCTTTCAACATTGCTTTAGCTATTTGGGACCTCTTGCCATTCCATACAATCGGCGCCAATGGAAGTAGAAGTCAGGACATTAGACAACATGTAACACTGGGAAGCTCAGCTGTGAAGGAACTCTTTCAAGTGCTGAGGAGTAAGGATGCCTCCTTGACGACTAAGGTGCACATGACACAAGCCATGATATTTTCAATCATCTTGTGTGCATGTGAGAGCTGGACAATGAATAAGGAAGACCAAAGAAGAGTTGATGCTTTTGAGTTGTGGTGCTGGTGAAGAATGCTGAAAGTAC
>NW_006921600.1:10527004-10537192 GCF_000298275.1 Orycteropus afer afer
TCGGAAACCCAAAGAGGGGTTTGAGTCGATGGCACATAACAACAACAACAACAACAATCACATCATTAAGGTTGGGTAGTACTGACATCTAAATAATATTAAGCTTTCCAATCCATGAACATAGAACATCTTTTCATTTATTTAAGTCTTTTTTAATCTTTTCAGCAGTGTTTTAGTTTTTGTTTTTTCTTTATTAATGGTCATTAAACAAATGTATCTATAACCAGTGATGTTTAGATTTGATGAAATATATTTCATTGTTATTATTAATAAATATTTACTCAGAATGCTAATGTTTAGAGAAATAAATTTACTTAGTAAAAAACCAAACCACAAACCTTTGGTAATATAGCTTAAAAGGACACTGAAGAATGTACACAAAGATTTATATTCAAAGATGCTCAACACTATGTTTATAATAGTATGTGGAAAACTAGAAACAGCCTAAATGACCAATATCAACCTAAATACATTATGGTACATTGGAATATTATGTAGTTATTAAACAAGAGAAAGAAAAATATATTTGTTGATATAGATATTTCACCATATAAAAGTAAGTTATGAAATAATGTATTCAGTTAAATCTTAATTTTATACTGTATATATAGCTAAGCACTAAATAAATGTAAACTCTTATATCCTTATATACACAGATGCATACATATGTCCATATATGGATAGAAAAAAAGTCTAGAAGGATATAAGAATTTACATTTACTTAGTGCCTTTTGTGGGTCAAGCTCTATAGTAAACTTTTCATAGAATTTCTCTCCTTAAAATGATTCCATGATATATGTAGCATTATTATAGCATCCCCTTTTTTATAGATAAGAATGAATCCAAAACAGCTAGTTAAATAACTGGTTGAAGTTTAAACCTGAGCAATCTGACTTCAGAGTTTATGCTTTTAATCACTATATTATACTGTCACCTTTGGATGATGGATGATTTTATTTTCTTGTTTAAAATTTCCCAGAGCAGATATATTTTACTTGTTAACAAAAAGTATATCTGGTCAATAAATATTTATTGAGTGGTTACTACACACAAGGCACTATGCCACAAACTCACAATTTTTGTCAAATCAACTAAACATAAAACTGGGTTACAAAACCATCCAAAATATAATTCTTTTTAGGGAGAAAAATGCTAGGTTCTTTTCCTTCCATTTTATACCAATGAATAAAGCAATTGTGTACCATTCTATTCTATACTCACACAAAAAAATTACTAGAGTTGTGATTCTCTGTTGTCTCATTCTTCTCTTTTACCTTCTTTTTTTAAAAATATTTTAATTTTTTGGTTGATAATACACACAGCCGAATATACATCAATAGTTTCTACATGTACAATTCAAGGACACTGTTTACATTCTTCAAGTTGTACAATCATTCTCACCTTCCTTTTCTGAGTTGTCCCTCCCTTATTAACATAAACTCACTGCCCCTAATCTTGTAAGTTGCTTTTGCCAATTTGATCCCATACAGATCAAAATAAAAGAACACAATGCTCAAGGCAGACATTCTTTATTAGTCGGGCTAAACTACTGTTTGGTTTTAAGAAGACTTTAGGGGTATTTTTAGTTAAAGGCTAAACATCATTGCACAGCAATAGTTTCAGGGGTTCATCTAACCTTCATGGCTCCAGAAAGTCTGGAGTCCATGAGAATGTGAAAATCTGTTCTACATTTTCCCCTTTTTGATTAAGATTCTTCTATGGAATCTCTGATCAAAATGTTCATTAACGCTAATGAGACATCATCTAGTTCTTCTGGTCTCATGGCAAAGAAGGCAGTTATTCATGGAGCCAATTAACCACACATTCCATTTCCTCCCATTCGGTACTCCCCTTCTTCCTCTGTTGCTCCAGATGAATAGAGACCAGTTGCTGTGCCTTAGATGGCCGCTTGCAAGCTTTTAAGACCTCAGCCACTATGCAATGAATTAGGAGATAGAACAAATTATTAGGCCAGTTAACTGGGATGTCCCATGAATCCACGACCCTAATCCTCCAAACCAAGGACGAAATCCCATGAAGTGTTTGATTGCACACATAAGCAGCCCTGGCAGCTATTCTCTCTTTCTCTTGTTATTGTTTTAAATGTATCTACCACACAACTCTTTCCAATACAACTTTTTATAGGTGTACAACTTAATGACAGAAATTCCAGTAATCAGCTGTGCAACCCTACCCTTAATCAATATAATTTTTTTCATCACTGTAAACAGAAACTCAGTACTTCATAAGTAATAACCCCTCTTCTTCCCCTTCCCTCCTGCCCCTGGTAACCACTAAGAAACTTTTGCCTATTCTTGTGTTTTTTTCTGTAAGTGAAGTCATATAATGTTTGTCCATTTATGATTCACTTATTTCATTTAGCATAATGTCTTCAAGCTCCATCCATATTATAACATATACCAAGACTTCATTTATCTGGCTGAATAGTATTCCATTGTACATATGGTATGTTTAGTTAATCCACTCCTCTGTTGATGGGCATTAAGGTAGTTTTCACCCTTTAGTTATTATTTTGATATTCTTATGAGCACATATTTTAAAAGATACATAATTAACTGAATAGTAATAAGCAAAATTCATACTGAAACAATAACCATCATTTATTAATAATCACACCATTACTGTTCCTAAGCCTCTTAAACTTGGATGTTAGTCCTCCTAAAGGGGCAGGCATGGAGACACAGATGTGATGGGCAGACAGAGATGCTTAGTAAGCTACACACTGGGAGAAGACCATAATATAATTAAATAAAGCAGACACTGTAGCTTCCTTTCAGAAAAATATAATTTAGAACAGTATCAAAATAAAAGAGTATGAACTTTAAAATGTGAGTTTTCATGGTGCCTAAGGCATTTGACTGCTAACCAGAAGGCTAGTGGTTCACACCTACCAGCCACTCCTCAGAAGGAAGACTGGGCAACCTACTTTCATAGAGATCCACCTTGGAAACCCAGGGAGAGGGTGTTATGAGTCACAATTGACTCGACGGCAGTGAGTTTGATTTTTTATTTTATAATAACAAAATGAGATACTATAGTAAAGATTTCATAAATAAACCTATGAATACATAAATATTTGTACAGAAAGAAAAAGAACCTCAATATAACATGGCTAATGAAGGAAGAAAATTGAACATTTATTGAGCACCCGCTATAAACCAGACACTGCTAGGTACTTTCACATACATGACTTCATTTACTCTTCACTGGAATCCTTTATTTATTACTTTGCCTATATTTTTAAAATAAAGCAATAGTATCAGAGAGATTAAGTGCCTTGCCTAGTTATATAGCTAGAAGGTAGCAAAGACAGGATTTAAATCCAGGTCTTTCTGATTCTGGACAGCAGGTTTTACTCTACTGGTCTGGCTGTCATTGTTACATAAATAAGAACATGTTCAATATTGAATTTATTCTCCGGAGCATAACAGTTATATTTAGAAAAAACCCGAAATAAAGTTAATATAATCCCTCAACCTAGCATTAAAATAGGATTCCATTGTATTTGTACTATAATGAGAATCAGTTTATTTGGAAATAGGTCAAGTTAAAGAAACAACCTCAATAATGTAGAAATTGGAAAATCATTTACCTGTTTTTCTGGTCCTAGTGCAGGCGAATCTGTTTCTAAGCACAGAGACGTTAAAGGTAACTGTTTCACAAGTTTTTGCTTCTTAGAGGAAAAAAAAGATAGCTGGTTAGTTCAACACATGAGAAATAAAGATGAAATAACCATCAAATCAAATTTAAAACAAGCAGAAGGAATGAAATAATAACACAGAAATTAATAAAAATTGAAAAAACCATAGAGAATCATAGAAACCAAAAGTGACATTGTACTGGTGATTGTATAACAAGGCAAGAAAAACAAATAAAGGGCACACAGATTATAAAGGTTAAAAAAAACCATATTTTTATTCAAAGATGACATGATAGTCTATGTAAAAAAATCCTAAAAGATCTACAAAACCCTACTAGAATAAATCGGTTTAGCAAAGTCACTTGATACCAAGTTTAAGATCAATTGTATTACAATTGTAAAAATCAATTGTATTTCTATATATTGGCAATAAATAGTTGAGAACTAAAATTTTAAAAATGGTACCATTTACAATAACTTACTGCTATCGAGTCGTATCCGACTCAGTGACCCCTCCTTGGGTTTCTGAGGCTGTATCTCTACAGAAGTAGATTGCCCAACCTTTCTTCTGAGGAGTGGCTGGTGGGTTTGAACCGCCAGCCTTCTGGTTAGCCATCAAATGCCTTAGGCACTACGCCACCAAAGCCCACACCATTTACAATAGCATCAGCAATCTGAAAGACTGAGGGATAAATTTAGCCAAATATGTATAAGATTTGCATGTGGAAAACTACAAAAAATTGATGAGAAATCAAGGAAAATATAAATAAATAGAGAAATATACAGTGTTCATACCAATCCTCCCCAAATTGATCTATAGATCCAACGTAATCCCAGTCAAAATCCCAGCTGGCTCTTTTTAGAAATCATCAAGCTGATTCTGGTATTTACATGGAAAAGCAATGGATCTACAATGGCTAAATCAATTATGAAAATGAAGGACAAAGTTGGAGGACTCACATTACCTGGTTTCGAGAATTATTATAAATCTATAGTAATTATGACATTGCCGTATTGGTATAAGGATAGATATACAGATCAATGGGACAGAATAAAACTGTTAGAAATAGAACCCCCTCCCTCTCCAACCAATATAAGGTTAATTTATTTTCAAAACCGTGCCAATGTAATTCAGGGGAGAAAGAAGAGTCTTCAACAGATGGTACTGGAACTGGACCTTTACAGGCAAAAGCCAAACAAAAAGACTACTGACTCAAAACTCGTATTATATATAAAATGTTTCATAGAGCTAAAAGTAAAACCTAGATCCATAAATCTTCTAGAAAAAAAAGAGGAAATCTTTGTGACCTTGAGTTAGGCAGATTTCTTGGATATTACATCGAAAGTGCAAACTTTAGGGGAAAAAAAAAAGGATAACCTGAACTTCATCAAAATTTAAAATCTATGCTCTTTGAGAGAGAAAAAATGAAAAGACTCAGAGAAAATATCTGCAAAACACATAGCAGAAAAAGGACTTGTATCCAGAATATATAAAGAACTCTACCAACTCAGTAATAAGAAAACAACATAATTAAAATGAAGCAAAAGGTTTAAATGGTATTTCACCAAAGAGGAGGTATGGATGTATAGATAGTAAACAAGCAAATGAAAAGATGTTTAACATCATTAGTCATTGAGGAAATGCAAATGAAAACGTTAAGTGATGGCTACTACACATGTATTAGAATGGCTGGACAAGAAAAACAAAAACAAAAACAAACCACAATGCCTAGTCCAAGGGTACAAAACTGGAACTCTCACACATTGTTGGTAGAAATTCAAAACAGTATAGCCAATTTGAGTACCACTTTGATTGTAAAGCTAAACATACATTTACCATATGACCAGCAATACTTGTAGGTAGTAGGCCAAGAGAAATGAAAACATATGTCCACAGGCTGTCTGATAATGTCTATAGGAACTTTATTCATAACAGCCCTCAACCAGAAATAGCTTAAATGTCCATCAATTGGCTAACAGATAAACTCTGGTATATCTGTACAACAAATACTACTCAGCCTTCAAAATGAATAAACTATACATGCAACAACAGGGGTGAATCCAAAAGCATTAAGCTGAGAAAAGGCAAACCCAGAGCCTATATGCTATATGATTCCATTTATTTGACACTCTTGAAAAGGCAAAAGTATGGTTTGGGGACAGAAAGCAAATCAGTGGTTGCCAGAGAGTGGGGATAGAAAAAGTGGGTTGGTTAGACAGTTTCATAAAGCAACTTTTTTGGGGGATGAAGGAAACAGTCTCTATTTTGAATGTGGTAATGATTGCATGACAGTTTAAAGTTTTGTCAAAACTCATAGAATTATATGAAAAGTCAATCACTACAGGCAAATTTTTCAATAAACTTGACTTTAAAAACAACTAAAAAACTATAAAACAGACAAATGATGGCTGATGAGATACTGGGGAAAAAAAAAAAGAGGAATTAGCTAAAGTTCTGGTCTATAGTCTACTTAAATTAGTGCTTGAATACTGCCAGAGAACTCTTTGTATTTCACAGAATTTAAGGTACACTAATTTTAACTTTCATTCCGATTTTAGAGATGGAAAAATGAATGCCTGAAAGTAGATAAAATATGTTAAAGTACCTAACATGACATCTTTTTATTTTTGAGATAAAATTCACATACCATGAATATTCATGCTTTTAAAGGTATATATAGTTCAGTGGTTTTTAGTCTATTTACAAAGTTGTGCAACCATCACTACAATGTAAGTCCAGTACATTTTAATTATCCCCCCAAAAAACCCTGTACCCATCAGTAGTTACTCTCTATTCTTCTTTCCCCTAGTCCCTAGAAATCACTAATCCACTTTCTGTGTCTGCAGATTTGCCTATGCTGGACATTTCATATAAACAGAATCATACAATATATAGCCTCCGGGGTCTGCCTTCCTTTACTTAGCATAATGTTTTAAAGGTTCATCTATGTTTAGCGTGAATCAGTACTTCATTCCCTTTTATGGCTGAAAAACATTCCATTGTGTGGATATATCACATTTTGAGGGCATTATTCTTTCTACTTTTCAGCTAATTATAAGTACCAGTGCTAAGAACATTTGTTTACCAATTTTTGTGTGGACATGTATTTTCAGTTTTCTTGTTTAAATATTTAGAAGTGGAACTTCTGGGTCATATGGTAACTCTTTCATTTTTTGAGAAACTGTCAAACTGATTCCCAAAGTAGCAATACCGTCTTACATTATTACCAGCAATATGTGAAGGGTCCAATTTCTCTACATTCTCAACACTTTTGATACTGTCTGGCTTTCTGATTATAGCCATCCTAGTGGGTATAAAGTGGTATCTCCTTGTGGTTTTGATTTTCATTTCTCCAAAGACTAACAATGCTAAGCACATTTTCATGTACTTATTGGTCATTTGAATAGAGAAATGTTTACTCAAATGCTTTGTCCATTTTAAATTGGTTTGTCTTTTCATTGTTGAACTCTAAGAGTTCTTATATATTCTCAATAACTAGATTCCTATCATATATATTATTTGTAAATATTTTCTCCCAGTCTGTGGGTTATCTTTTCTTTCTTGATGGAGTTCTTTGAAACACAGATGTTTTTAATTTTAATGATGTCCAATTCACCTATTTTATTTTTGTTGTTGTTGCTGCCTCTGGTTTTAGTGTCAAATCTAAGAAACTATTGCCTAATCCAATATTACCAAGATTTACACCTGTTTTCTTCTAAGAATTTTACAGCTTTGGCTTTTACAGTTAGATCTTTAATCTATTTTATATAGTATCAGGTAGATAACAAAGATTAATTTTTATAATGCAATTAGAATAGTATAATGAGTATGTAATAAAAGCATGTATTCTAAAATGATTTCACAAAATGTCAGATGAGGATTAATGAAAGAATTTACCTGTCCACTTCTTATAATAGAAGGAGGAATAGAGAAGAAATACCCAGCTCTTACTCCCTCCATGGCTATAGATGGCCGACCGTCAAATGCGTGTAGCAGCACCTTGTCAGCACCTCTCAAAAATTAAAAGATAAATCAGAGAGTTCCATTTCATTTTCTTAACAGGAGGTTTTCTCATCAATCAAACTGAACAACAAAGATCACAGCTTTTAAGTAAACGTCCACTATTATGATATGAAGTTGAGGGTCTAGAGCTACTAAAATGTACATAAACGTAGTATCTAGATAGCAGAATAAGAACTATAGTAAATTCTTAATCCTCAGAATAAAATTATTAAAGAAAATTGAAATATAAATTTTTAAACAATTATTTAAACTTCCTGTACCATTGAACCTTTTCTAGAATTTGTGAGCTGTCAAATTATTGTTCCTAAGATTTTTAAGCAGTAAAAATGATTTTCCTAATAGAAATGCCAGTGGAAGGAGAAATAGGAGAGTGAAATGACTCACAAACTTAAGTCAGAGATGGCTTCCTGAAACCATCTCTAGCCCTTTTCATGCTGCTCAGCCTGCATAAAAACTATGCTTTTCAACAATTCCAGAAAGGTTGTTTCCATCACTGAAAATCACAATGCTTTTCATTTGCATTGACATTTACTTCAGTATTTGACAGCGTTTTTCAAATGGTAGGTATGAGCATTAGTAGGTTATGACCATAAGTGAGTTACAAAATCAGTATCATGGGTCACAACCACAGTGTGCAAATGTGTGTACTATATGTGTATAAACACATTTACATATATGTGCACACACGTATATATTCTATTGTTAAACTTTCATCAGTTTTTCACAGGTGTAAATACTGAGTCTCAAAAATATTTCTTATTGTGGGTGGTACTTAAAGCAGTTTAAAAATAATTCTGTAAGATATGTTTTCACTTTAGGAACAATAAGATCCAGTTTTACTCTATGAAGATGTAAGTACATTTTAGGTATGATAGCTACAATCTATATAATACTGTTTTCTGAAGCAGCAACCAGAAAACACACAAAACAGTGATCCAATGTCAGGACTGCATTATTGTCCTTCTTTGTCCTCAATTTTCCTCTCCCTCATTAATCTGCTAGTTAAGCTGATTAAGAAATTGCAACTGATAAATTTTTAATTAAAGAATATAATTTATTTGCTCCAATTTTTCATTTGCTCTCTCCTAGCTTCATAACTAGGAGCTCTGGTAGCATAGTGGCTAAGACAATTGCCTGCTAACCAGACGGCTGGCGGTTCAAACCCACCAGCCACTCCTCGGAAGGAAGGTTGGGCAATCCTACTTCCGTAGTGATACTGCCTCGGAAACCCAAGGAGGGGTCGCTATGAGTCAGGTTTGACTCGACGGCACATAACAACAACAACAACAGCTTCATAACTAGGAGCTCTGGTAGCGTAGTGCCTAAGGCATTTGACTGCTAACCAGAAGGCTGGTGGTTCAAACCCACCAGCCACTCCTCAGAAGGAAGGTTGGGCAATCTACTTCCATAGTGATACTGCTTCAGAAATCCAAGGAGGGGTAGCTATGAGTTGGGTCCAACTCGACGGCACATAACAACAACAACAACAACAACAACAACAGCTTGATGACGATCATAATCACACCAAAAACTTTGTAAACAAGAACCTGACTTGCAAAATCACCTTAGTTGATTCCCACGTCCACCCTTGCCCATTCCCTTTCCATTAAGAAGTCTAATTAAAACACAGCTTGCTCTATGAGAATATGGACTGGAATTGTCATACTTAAGCATAAAGCACATTTCTCTCTGGAACCCAAATACCTTGCTCACGTAAGAGGTTGATGGTGGGTCTTCCAGCTGAGCGTGAGTGGACATTTCTATTTAAAAACAAAAAGGACTTAGGTCTGAAAATTAATATGACAGTAAAATCTGCAAAGGGCAGAACGTGTGTAAGGGCAAAAACCTATAAAAGAAGGAAAACAAAAACATTTTCTACTAATAGAGACCTATAGAAAAGTGATAATACTGCAGCACTATGAAAGGCAGAAACCTTGTGAGATCTGTATAAACAAGGTAATCCCAACAAGTTCCGACTCTCACAGGTTTCACTGTATTTTTATTCTCTCAATTACATTCAGAGAGAAAGAAACGCAGAGATTGTTTCAGGAGGATCGCTTTGATCATTATTTGCTCTATAGCTATTATGATAGAAAGATGATTAATTAACCCACAGAGGCAAATTTAGTCTTTTGGCTAACTGGATCTGTCTGATCAGGACTTGTCTTTGTCCTTCCTTCTGTTCATCAGTGCTGGCAAATCGGGGGGAGAAGTCTAGTCCAACCTATAAGAGAAAAACAAAACAAAACTCAAAAGAGATGCTATAGATCAATGCTGACAATGAAAATACATAATGTCAGCATATATAACTTTACATTTTTTGGTAGCCACATTAAAAATATTTAACAAGAGGTGAAATAAACTTCAATTACACATTTCATTTAATACTGCATGTCCAAAATATTATTTCAGTATTTATTTTATTTATTTATTTATTTTTAAATTAGGATTTGGGTGAAGATTTACAGAGTAAATTCACTTTTCATACAGCAGTTCACATATA
>NW_006921600.1:10546774-10557270 GCF_000298275.1 Orycteropus afer afer
CTTCTGTGTCTGTGTTAATTGGTTTCCCTTTTCTTTGTTGAAGAGGGTCTGTGCAATCCTTCTGCCTAGTCCGCCATCTTGCCCCGCCTCCTAGCTATTTCAGTATTTAATCAACATAAAAGCTTACGAGTTTTATATATACATATATTTTTTTTCTTTTTCTGTACTAAATCTTTGAAATTTGCTGTGTGAATCAGGACAGTCACATTCTGAGTGTTGAATAGTTGCATGTGGCCACTGTATTGGACAGTGCAGGTTTTATTACACTTGATCCGAGACGTGAGGGACAGAGCAGATTTTAGACAGCTGCTTTTCTTGATATTATTTTGACATACATTGTTATAATCTATATTCTAAGTATTATCCTTTAATTAGAAACAGTATTTTTTACCTAGTGATTAAAATAGTTCACAATTATTTTATAGTTCATGTAAATTACTTGAATTAAAAATGTTTCTTAATTATTAACTTGACTCTATTTAAAGGAGGTTGCAGCTTGAGCAAACTAAGCTTTTAGTGAGTATTTTTTATAAACTTTAAAGGCTTAATCTTTAATATTTTTCCAATATTTTCCTTATTTGCATTACTGTATTATATAGAAAATATTGTGGCCAAAGGCTCATTGAAGCCTAACTCTGTATTGTTCCTAGGGCATTGGTTCAGTATTCAATAATTCAGTGCCTGGGGAGATTTTATAAAACTTAACTATCACGAACAATGAGAAACTACTACATATTAAAATACTATCGGAAGGAAGATGGAGCAATCTACTTCCATAGTGATACTGCCTCGGAAACCCACGGAGGGGTCGTTATGAGTCAGGTCCAACTCAACGGCACATAACAACAACAACGACATGAAGGTAGTTTTCTCCCTTTAAGATAAGCCCATGGTGAGACTTTCTATTGTTTCATTCCCAAACTCTTTTGCTTATGGAGAGAGTATCAATAAATTATTACTACCATCCACTGCCCTCAAGTCAATTCCAACTCATAACGACCCTACAGGACAGAGTACAACTGCCCCAATAGGTCTTCAAGACTGTAAATCTTTACAGAAACAGAGTACCTCATCTTTCTTCTGTGAAGTGGTTGGTGAGTTCCAAGTGCTGACCTATTTGGTTAGCAGTCAAATACTTTAACCACTGCATCATCAGAGCTCCTTGGATTAATACTCAGTGTACTAGTAAACATAGCTAACCAAGTAAATTATATTCACCAGTACTAAACTAAAGATTATTTTCATCTGTCATATTTTTGCCCGGATTAGAAGTCATGATTGGCTAATGGGTGTTTACCTCTCCAATTGCCAACAATCGATCCTTGTAATTTTCAATAATGGGCAAAGCTACATCCAAATCCTGAAAGAAAGAAAGTACATTCTTAAAATGGAAGGAAAAGAAAACTGGTATTTCATGAACATCTCTTATAGAAACTATGCTATGCTGGGTGCTTTGCATGCATTTAATCCTGTCACCACTCAGGAAATGAGGGACAGTAATCCTTCTGTGATGGTGCACACCTCTAACTGGGAATTTGTGTAGATACATATGCTAAATAAACTCATTCAGGTTACAAGAATATGACTTTGTATGAGTATTTCCACCTAAACTACCCTCTTCTGTTTAGGACTTCCCTAATTTAAGAGGATTATTTTAAATTTTAGATTTCCTGGAATAGCTAAGCAAGAGAGAGGACAGCCACCAGGGGTCACCTTTGTAGATAAGTTTTTGGCCATGTATTGTGTTGAGTTCTTCTCTTAGAGCACAAATGATTTGTAAGTTTTTAACAGTGTTAATCCCATACATTCTTTAAACTGTTTTCATTTAT
This sequence comes from Orycteropus afer afer, assembly GCF_000298275.1. Taxonomy (NCBI): domain Eukaryota; kingdom Metazoa; phylum Chordata; class Mammalia; order Tubulidentata; family Orycteropodidae; genus Orycteropus; species Orycteropus afer. Next base: position 10,548,604 of record NW_006921600.1, read on the forward strand.
TTCTGCTATCTTTACAGTCCTGCTGGGCCTATTTTTATTTTAAAGGTTCAACACTATAAAAAATGAATATCCTATATATAGGCACTCTGGTGGCATAGTGCCTAAGGTATTTGACTGCTAACCAGAAGGCTGGCGGTTCAAACCCACCAGCCACTCCTCGGAAGGAAGGTTGGGCAATTTACTTCTGTAGTGATACTGCCTCAGAAACCCAAGGAGGGGTTGCTATGAGTTAGATTCGACTCGATGGCAGTTGAGTTTGAGCACTATCCAAAGTTTTCCAGTTCGGGTACTAACTGCTGATTGTCTGTCTGCCTGCCCCCATCTAGAATCTAGGTTCCACAAGAGGAATCATATTCACTGTAGTGCTCAGAGCAGTGCCTGGCATGCAGCAGGTGCTTAGTAAACACTGAGTGACTGACAGACTAAATGAATGCCTCTTAATCTTGGGCTTCAGCTCTGCTTCCTGCTCTCAGCCCACTGAAGCTGGAGACTTTTCTTCACTCAGCTGCTGGCTACTGAGGCTGACAAGCCCAAGGCTGATAAGGCACAGTTCCGATATTACCAAACTACACAGCAGGCCATTAATTCAAGTCCTTTGAAAGTCCCATGGTTGGCAGAGCATGGCAGGCTGCTGAACAATGACACAGCTACATGCAGGGTTCAAGTGTACCATAAGCTAGAGACCATTTCTAAAGCTGTTTCTTATGTATGGGAAGCAGACCACAGCCCTAAAGCAGCTACTCAGTTGCTCCTATAGGTTCCAGCATGGAGTAAATTACCAATCTCACCATGGGGAATAACTCCATTCAGCTATCCAGCCACTCAACCAGGCCCAGCCAAGTTAACACACAAACTTAACCACCACAGCTATCTTTTTTTTTTTTTTTTTTAACAAAACAATATGATAACATGAGAAAAACTGTGAAAAAAAATTCAATAATGCCACCAGATCATCATAGCTGTATCATTTTTGTATTTTTCTCTCTAGTCTTTTCTTAATAGAACATACTTTGCATGGTAGTCACTCACAGTGACTAAACCATCTGGTATTCTGCTTTTCCCCTCTATATTATACTGCACATGTTTTCCAAATTGCTACATAAATCTTGTAATCCTCATTTCCAATAAATGAAGTATATTTAATACTTTACAGGCTAACTAGTGATTCATTTATTTCTTAACCTCTAGGCTCTTTCCAATTTTTCTTTATCATAAATAATGTTACAACAAACATCTTTGTGAAAGATCGTATTTCCCCCTTTCACATTATTTCCTTGGACTAAATTAGAAAAAGGATACTGAGTCAAAAGGTATTATCATTTTGTACAGGTCTTGTTGTATCGTGGCTGTTACCTTTAATGTGACACTTCTTTGGTCTTCTGGTGAAAATCCTTGAACTGGGTGGATACCCAAGCATGGCAGGATAAATCCACTGTACCTAAAAATGTGGGATGAAGTAAGAAAGCAGGCAGGGATAGCAGACTAGCAGACTACAAGATTCCTCTGAAGAACAAGTAGAATCTCTTTTTAGGGGTATGTTAAGGTGCTTTTTCCTTCTCATTCTCTTTGAAAATGGATAATATTTGATATTATAAATCTGACACTGCATAAAAGCAACTCTTTAAAATCTTCATTAGAAGTAGCACCTTTCTGAAAGCTGCATGATCTTTTCAAATTCTCCTGAATGTTCAGCAACTGTCACAAGGGCCGTAACATTGGCCTGAAACAAAAAAGAATAGTCAGAATATTTAAGAGTTCCAAACAACATACACAATATAATTTTAAAGTGTTCTGTGTATTTTAATTATCCCTGTTCACCATGCTGCTTTAATACATAGGCAGTCCCTGGGTCATAAACACAACCCATTCCTAAGTGCATCCTTAAGTTGAATTTGTAAGTAGGTCAAACAGGTATACACAGTTTGTATTTAGCCTTACTTTAGTGAGAAAAAACCCTTTTGAGTTTAAAAGGGTTAAATATTTGAACTCTTTTCAATTATTTAAAAGCTGTACGTGCAGCAATTAAAGGTGACTGTGATAAAGAAGAATGTGTTACAAGTAAGGGTTGGTTTGTTTCAAAGTAAAGGCAAATTTATATAACATTAAAAGGTGAGTACAAGTTGTCTGTAAGTAAGACTCCGTAACCCACAGACTTACTATAATAAAGGGAACTTACTATGTTTCAGGCACTATGATCGATGAACAGAAATGTTACCTCATTTAATCTACACAACCATCCTATGAAGTAAAGTGGTAATGTCTTTTAACTTCACAAGAGAGGAGGAGAATCAACATTAGCCAAAGCTGATTCCTTTGAAGTGGAGGTCAGACATACCACTCTCCAACCTTTATACTAATTTTGACACCAGTTGTTCTTCTCATGGCACTCTTTGTTAGGTTCAATAATTCATTGCAATGGGCGCACAGAACTCACAGACCACACTCACTATTATGTGGTTTATTAGGGAAGTAATAGTCTACAACTCAGGATCAGGATCAACTTGAAAGTTAACAGAAACAACTCAGGAGACAGGGTACAGCTCATCAATACGAATTTAAGAAATGACAAATGGACCAATTTGTTCCACACTGCTGGCATACGTGGTGGCTGAAAGCACAGGTTTTAGATCCAGACTATGTTGTCTTTCTCACTTTATTAGTGGTATGTCTTTGAACTTTTTACTAATCAATAGGCCTCAGTTTTCTTATCCATATGATGGGGGATGGTTGGCTAGAAAATAACTTCTTCAGAAAGTTGTTGTGAAACACTGAATGAGATAAAGCACATAAAGAGCTTGGCATAGTGTCTGACACACAGTAAATACTCAACAAATGCTAGTTACTAACTGCTAAAGAAACATCAGCATAGTATATCTAAATTTCAATCAGTTTTATTTGAAGTTAGTAAAATAAGGCAATTGTAGATACTGACTTACCTTCTTGGCTTTCTCCAACACATCATCCAGATCCTAAAATAAGTGTAAGTAATCACAATTATTTTAGATGAATAAGTAACTTCCCTTTTTCTGTGTGAATCAATGTAATGGAGGCACCATAACGAATGACAATGATAGCAAGGAATAGGGTGGTGGCTAGAGAAGAGTCTACATGGATCCCCTACCTGTTTATATTTACTCTTAGTAAAATCTGGGCTTCTGTTCCCACTCCACTATTATCAAATATAAAGGAGACCTGTATTTCCTCCTTTCACTGTACCCCTTAACAATGTTTGGAACCCCTCACTTGCCTACTCCTTCCTTCTTGAAGTGCTTTTCACTGTTGGCTGCTGCAATATCATTCCCCTTCTGCAAACATCACTGTCTCACTACAAGCAGATTGCCTAACCTTCATTCTGAGGAGTGGCTGGTGGGTTTGAACTGCCAGCCTTCTGGTTAGCAGTCAAATGCCTTAGGCATTACACCACCAGAGCACCCCACTGTCTTACTAGGTGTTACTTTTCAGTCTTCTTGGCTGGTTCTTCTTCCTGTGACTTCGGGGTTCTCTGGTCCTCCTCTTAAAAACTCAATTGCCACTGAGTCGACTCCAACTCACAGTAACCCTGTGTGGGTCAGGGTAGGACTGAGCTGTAAGGGGTTTTCGATGGCTGAGTTTTTGGCAGTAGATCACCAAGCTTTTCTTCTAAGGCACCTCTGAGTGGACTTGAACTGCCAACCTTTCGGTTAGCAGCTGAGCGCATTGACAGTATGCACCACCTAGGCACTCCTGTTCCTCCTTTTATGGGTATAAATATCATCATTATGCCAATGAGTCCCGAATATTTATCTCTAGGTATAGCTTTCTACTGAACCCAGGATTCACACTAAAAAATTACTGTATGACATCTCCAACATGTGCCGAATCTAACTTTATTTTCTCCCACAAATCTATTTCTTCCTTCTCCCCCAACTTGTCTTCTCTCGGTAAACAGCACTACCATCTTCCCTGCAGCAAAAGCTAAAATCTGAATCACCTTCTATTCTTTTCTTTCCCTTACTCTAAACATCTATTAAAGAGAGAAACTGAAGACCAAAGTTGACAAATGCCTCTGAGCACATAGGAAAATTCACAAAGGTCTCTGACCATTGTGGAATGTACCAAAGTATAAACAGAAATACAGGAGACACAGTGACCATAAAGTCACAGAAGTCTCTAGTTGTGACAAGACAATAATAAACTTCCTCCAAATGTATCTTGTACAAAGAATCCAAGATAAATATGCCAAAGGTTAGTAAATGTTTAATTTCCCACTCCACATTTCCTCTTTTCTCCTTAAAAAACTCACTGTAATTAGCCTAAGACAAGCCTTCCTGTATTTCTGAAACAGAAAGGTCTCCTTGCCTGCATACTGATTAACTGCTTGAATAAATCCTGTATACTTTACTAGTTCATTTTGTGCTTTGACAGTTTCTAGTATCAGAAGTGGGATCTGGAGATGCCCAAAGACTACTTGCTGCTGGTGGGAGATCAGTTGACAACACCCACTTGGGTCTTTTTGGTCCCTGTTCCTTTGGCACAACTAAGGAACTTGGGTGAGTCTCCCCTGGATCCAAGCTCTTCCTTTTGTGTTGAGTTCTCTGGGTTCAGACCTCAGAATTTTTGAGTATCTATTCCTAGGTTACGTGAACCCCCCCTTCTTGACCCATCAGACGGGGAGGAAATCGTGTGTTCTCAGTGCCCCAGGGTCAGCTGCTTTTGCAGATCCTTCTTTTATTTGAAGTTCAAGTACAGAGATGGGCTCATTTATTCAAAAAATGCTCTGCTGCCTCCTAAACTTCCATAGTCTATATGTTCATGCATCATGAAAGAGCTCTGGAGTAAAGAGAGCCTCACTGTTGTTGTCATGTGCCGTTGAGTGGGGTCCGACTCATAGTGACCCCTTCCTGGGTTTCTGAGGCAGTATCACTAAGGAAGTAGATTGCCCAACCTTCCTTCCGAAGAGTGGCTGGTAGGTTTGAACTGCCAGCCTTCTGGTCAGCAGTCAGATGCCTAAGGCACTACACCACCAGAGCTCCTAAAGAGAGCCTCAGATGGCTTAACAAACTCATGGCCGTCCAAGTACAACAGCTCTAGCACACCCATAAGAAGCCTCCTTTCCAAAGATCTCAAATTCCACCTCCTAGCAAAGATGTTTGGAAAATTTGGAAAAATTATCATCATCTATAGCTTCATGCTGACAGGACTCTGAGGAAAAACCTAGTCAACTCGTTTTCTTGCTATCATTGAACTCTCAAGGAGAACTGACTTGATAATAATTGGGGAGAGGTGTTTGTTAATAGATATTGAGGATTCTCTCTCCACCATAAATCCTGCCACATTTATCCAACCCTTTCCTCAGAGTAACAATACCATGTCTGTGGTAGGTATGTCTAACCAAAATAAAAACTGTCTCTCTCCTTGCCACCAACAAACATAGGATCTTGACCACACCTTTACGTTATGTGAAACTATCCCTGCTTACCTTATGGGTAGAAATCTGTTGGCTAAAATGAACTGTTGTTGTTGTTTGCCATCGAGTCGGCCCCGACTCATAGCGACCCCTCCTTGGGTTTCCGAGGCAGTATCACTACGGAAGTAGGAATTCCCAACCCTCCTTATAAAATTTTTTGTTAGGTACCATTTAGTTGGTTTCGATTCATATGACAACAGAACAAAACACTGCCCGGTCCTATGCCATCCTCACAATCGTTGCCATGCTCGGGCCCATTGTTGCAGTCACTATGTCAATTCATCTTGTTCAGGGCCTTCTTCTTTTTCACTGATCCCTAATTCACCTATCGTGATATCCAGGGAATTAGTCCCTTCTGACAACATGACCAAAGCACGAGAGATGAATCTGGGAATTCTCACCACTAACAAGTATTTCGGCTGTACTTCCTCCAAGACAGATTGTTTTGCTCTTCCTGTAGTCCATGGTACATTCAATATTCTTTGTCAACACCACAATTCAAATGCATCAATTCTTCTTCTGGCTTCCTTATTCATTGTCTGGCTCTCACATGCATGTGTCGCAATGTCACAAGTGAAAATATCATGGCTAGGTCTGGCTCACCTTAGTCTTCAAAGTGACATCTTTGCTCTTTAATACTTTAAAGAGGTCTTTTGCAACAGATTTGCTCAATTCAATACATCGTTTCATTTCTTGACTGCTACTTCCATGAGTACTGATTATGGAACAAAGTAAAATGAAATTTTTGACAGTTCAATCTTTTCTCTATTTATCATAATGTTGCTTATTGGTCCAGTTGTGAGGATTTTTTTTATGTTGAGACGTTAACCAAACTGAAGACTATAGTCTTTAATCTTCATCATTAAGTGCTTCAAGTCTTCTCTGAATCATAGGTTGTTAATGAGTCTTCCTCATATAGTCTAGCTTCTTGGATTGTATGCTCAACATACAGATGGAATAAGTATGGTGAAAGAATACAACCCTGATGCACCACCTTTTTAAGCCATGCAGTATCCCCTTGTTTTATTTGAATGACTGCCTCTTGGTCAGTGTACAGCTTCTTCATGAGCACAACTAAGTGTTCTGGAAATCCCATTCTTCACAGTGTTATCCATAATTTGTTAGGATCCGCAGTTGAATGCCTTTGCATAGTCAATAAAACACAGGTGAACATCTTTCTGATATTCTTTGTTTTCAGCCAAGATCCATCTGACATCAGCATTGATATCCCAATGTTTCATGCCCTCTTCTGTACCCAGCCTGAATTTCTGAAAGTTCCCTGTCAATGTACTACTGCAAATGTTTTTGAATTATCTTCAGCAAAATTTTACTTACGTGTGATATTAATGATACTGTGCAGTAATTTCTTCATTCTGTTGGATCACCTTTCTTTGAAATGGACATAAATACGGATCTCTTCCAGTTGGCTGGCCTGGTAACTGTCTTCCAAATTTCTTAGCATAAATGAGTAAGTGCCTTCCATGCTGCATCCATTTGTTGAAACACTTCAATGTATATTCTGTCAATTCCTGGAGCCTTGTTTTCGCCAATTCCTTCAGTGCAGCTTGGACTTCTTCCTTTAATACCTTTGGTTCTTGATTCTTTGCTACCTCCTGAAAGAACTTAACACTGACCAATTCTTTTGGTACAATGACTGTATATTCCATCCCCGCCCTCATCCCTATTAAGCAACAAAGAAAGTTTCATTCTATATATAAATCTTTCCTTGACTTTTCGCAATAGTGGACTAATACAGTATTTGTCCTTCTATGATTGACTTACTTCACTCAGCAAAATGTCCTCCAAGTTCATCCATGTGATGTGGTGTTTTGCAGATTCTACATTGTTCTTTAGGGTTGCATAGTATTCCATTGTGTGTATGTACCATAGTTTAATTATCCACTCCTCTGTTGATAGGCACCTAGGTTGTTTCCATCTTTTTGCTATTATAAATAGTGCTGTGATGAACATGGGTGGGCATATATCTGTTTTTGTCCTGGCTCTCACTTCTTTAGGATATATACCTAGTAATGGGATTGCTGGGTCCATCTCCCCCCACCCCTCAAAAAAAGTTTTATTGTGATTTGGGTGAATATTTACAGAGCAAATTCATTTTCCATACAGCAGTTCATACACTTTTTGTTCCATGACACTGACTGCAATTTCCCACAATGTTAACAGCTCTCTTCCCACTTCTTCCCTGTAGTTCCCTCTTCCCTGTGTCCTCTCCTTTGCATTCCTGTCCCTTGAGCTATCTCCCTGTGCAAATACTACCATTCTGTTCTCCTATGATTGATCATTCTGAGGAGTCTATCTACTTGATGTAAATGTTCACACTATATGCCTGTCTATTATTTGGCTGGACGTGAGTTCAATTCCAGACCTGAAGGGTAATTAGGGGCCACATTCTTGGGGGTCTCACCAGGCTCTATCAGACCAGCAACACTTGTCTTTTTTAAAAATGATTTTGAGTTTTATTCCACATTGTTCTCCCACTCTATCCAAGATCTCCTGCACCTTCCATCTCCTTTTGATGCTTCCTGCATTGTCCAATATTTTGCTCACAGAATCCTTCAATATCACAACTCAAGGCTTGGAGTTTTTTTTTTTTTTTTTTTTTCTTTAGTTCCTTCAGCTTGAGAAATGCTGATTGTGTTCTTCCCCTTTGATTTTCCAATCCTAGATCTTTGCACATTTTGTAACACCTTACTTTGTCCTCTCGAGCTGCCCTTTGAAATACTCTACAGTTTATTTCATCATTTCTTCCATTCTATGGAAGAATGGAGGTTTAAGAGCAAGTTTCAGAGTCTCTTATGACATCTATTTTGGTCTTCTCTTTCTTTCCTGTCTTTTTAATGACCTTCTGCTTTCTTCATGGGTGATGTCCTTGATGTCATCCCACAACTCATCTGGTCTTAGGTCATTAGTGTTCACCACATCAAATCTATTCTTGAGACGGTTTCTAAATTCAAATGGTGTACACTGAAGGTCATATTTTGGTTCTTGTGGACTTTTTTTTAAGGAGCTCTGGTGGTGTAGTGCCTAAGGCATTTGACTTCTAACCAGAAGGCTGGTGGTTCAAACCCACCAGTTACTCCACAGATGGAAGCTGGGAATCTACTTCCACAAAGATTTATTGCCTCAGAAACCCAATGGGGGTCGCATGAGTCAGAACTGACTTGATGGCAGTGAGTTTGGTTTTTTTTTTTTTTTTTTAACTT
>NW_006921600.1:10561625-10589128 GCF_000298275.1 Orycteropus afer afer
GTCCAAGATTATCTTCTGTGTCTGTGTTAATTGGTTTCCCTTTTCTTTGTTGAAGAGCATCTGTGCAGTCCTTGTACCTAGTCCGCCATCTTGCCGGAACTCCTATCAATATATCTTGATTGCATGTTTGGTCAATTTCAGATGGCCAAAGTTGGTAAAAATTTTCAGTTTTTTCATCTTTGGCTTTAGTGGTTGGTCTGTAAATTTGAATAATAGTAGTACTGACTAGTCTTCCTTGTAGGTATATGAATATTATCCTATCACTGACAGTACTGTACTTCAGTATAGATCTTGATGTGTTGTTGTTTTTCACTATGAATTCAAAATCATTTCTCTTTGTCATGCCTGGCATAGTAGACAGTGTAACTGTCCATTTCAAAATGACCAATAGCAGTCCATTTCAGTCACTAATGCCTATGATATCTATCTTTATGCTTTCCATTTCATTTTTTAGAATTTCCAATTTTCCTCAATTTATTCTCCATACATTCCCTGTTTCAATTATTAATGGATGTTTGCAGCAGCTGTTTCTTCTCATTTCAAATTGTGCCCCCCCAAAAAATGAAAGTCCTGAAAGCTTTACTCCATTCATGTCATTAAGGTTGCCTCTACTTTGAGGAGGCAGCTCTTCCTCAGCGGTATTTCAAGGCCTTCCAATCTGAGGGGTTCATCTTCTAGTATCACATCAGAGGTTTCCATGCCATTCGTAAAGTTTTCGGTGGCCAATTCCCCGCTCCCCCCACCCCCAGAAGTGGACCTGCCCACATGTTTCTTCCTAGTCTGCTTAATGAAGAAGCTCTACTGAAACCTGTCTACTGTGGGTGACCCTGCTGGTATTACAAATACTAATGGCATAGCTTCCAGTATCACAGCAACATGCATGCCACCACAGTACAACAAAGTGACACACAAGTGGTCAAAAAATTTACACTCAGAATAATCCAGGACATATCTGAACATCGTGATGTCAGGACACTACGCATACTATAAGACCAAAAGACTATCCTACTGAATAAAATGCAGAATCTGTTGATGATCTAACTGAAATACCTGACTCTCTATGGGCAGCTTCCTCCACTGTTGTAGGAAAGATTATATGTGCTAACCCCACTAAGATGCAACCAAACCAAACCAAACTCATTGCTGTCCAGTCAGATCCGACTCATAATGACCCCTCCTTGGGTTTCCAAGGTGCTATCACTACAGAAGTAGATTGTCCAGTCTTCCTTCCAAGAAGTGGCTGGTGGATGCAAGTAGGTCCCAATGAACCCTTACTGTGCCTGCCTCAATACACTCTTAAGGCAAAAATTATAGCCAAACAGGATCTAATTTCAATAATTAGTGACATAATTAATCAAAATCTCATTATTCCTTGCACTTGTCTGTTTAACATCTCTGTATTCCCGGTTAAAAAACCTAATAGTAGAGAATATCAGTTTGTCCAGGACTTAAGCCTATTAATAAGATTGTTATTCCTAGATTTCTTTTTGTCCCAAATCCAACACTTTACCTTCACAAATCTCTAAGGACTCAAAAATGTTTCACAGTAGATTTGTGTGTAGGCTGGTATTCTGGTAGATATGGAAATCCAGTATGTATTTTCTTTTACTTGGAAAAACCAGTATACTTGGGACAGTAATGCCTCAGAGCTTTTCTAAATCTCCTACTTATTTTTCTCAGTCCCTTCACAATAATTTTAAAGATCTGGAAAAAAAAAAAAAGATTAGAATTTCCAAAATAAATCTACCCTTATACAATATGTTGATGATCTTTTACTATGCTCTCTGATCAAACAATTGACTCAGTTTACTTATTACAGCAGCTTGCCTATAAGGGACTTTAAGCCTTTAAAGATAAACTATAATTTGTCCTTCAAAAGGTTCATTATCTTAGTCATGCTTTATATGCAGAGCTAATCTCTCTTTTCCCTAAGAGACTCCAGACTATCCAATCTTATTCCTGACCTTAAATCAAGAGACAACTCAATGGATTTTTAGGCTGGCAAGATTCTGTGGAGCTTGGATTCCAAAGTTTTTGAAGATAGTTACTCCATTGTTCAAGCTAACAAAAACTTCTGTGCTTGAACCAATACACTGGGAAAAGACTCATGAAAAAGCTTTTGCAAAAATTAAAAGGGCTCTACAGACTCTTCAGGGAGCTCTGGTAGCATAGTGCCTAAGGCACTTGACTGCTAACCAGAAGGCTGGTGGTTCAAACCCACCAGCCACTCCTCGGAAGGAAGGTTGGGCAATCCTACTTCCGTAGTGATACTGCCTTGGAAACTCAAGGACGGGTCGCTACGAGTCAGGGCCGACTCAACAGAAAATAACAACAACAACAGACTCTTCTGGGAGCTCTGGTAGCATAGTGCCTAAGGCATTTGACTGCTAACCAGAAGACTGGTGTTTCAAACTCACCAGCCACTCCTCAGAAGGAAGATTGGGCAATATACTTCCGTAGAGATACAACCTCGGAAACCCAAATGACCCAACAGCAGTGAGTTTGTTTTTTTTACAGACTTTTCTGGCTCTAGGCTTGTCTAACTGTTCACTAACTTTCTTCTTATTTGTACTTAAAAAGCAGAATCAAGCCTTAGGGGTCCTTATGCAGAAATCAGGGCTTTGAACTGGTTCAATCAGTTCAATCATGGCTGACGCAGCAAAACTGGAACAGACCTGAATTTGTAAAATTAGGATGTACTGGAACAATAACTGTAACAGGAAAAATTATAGTTGAAACTCTGGAATGGGAGGCTTAGTAGAGGTATAGTGAGCCCTTTCAGTAGCCTGAGGTGGGCGAATGGATTATTGCCAGGAGACAATGTGTGTTGTGGAGAGCAATGCACATTGAAAGTGGTGTAGTAGGCTGTTGTTATCTTTGAGCTAGACACTGTTGTTCTCAACTCAGCTGGTCAAGAAATTTCATTGCTATGCATTGTGCACGCTGCCCTTGTTTTCTACGAGGGAGGTTAATTTTCTAGAAGGATGTCAACCTGTAATTTTCCTCCTTCCAGTTACCATTAGGGAGACCGACATTTTACAAATTCAGGTCTGTTCCCATTTCACTTCATTAGCCATGACTGAACCAGGAAGAACCAGTTTGAAGACCTGACAGAAACAGGTCTCATCATAAGCCTGTGACTAATTACAGCCTTCAAGTAGACCCTGTGGCCAACGCTTATCTTCCTTTTTTAAAGTTTGTAGCTGTGGCTGCTAAAATAGTAGAGACCTCTTCAGATATAGTCCAGAGAAGTTGCTTAACTTCAGAAGTATTTCATGCTGTTGAGGCTTTGGTCAATATTGAACACACTGTTCTGCAAATAAGCTTATAACTTATGAGCACCTTCTTTTGTCCCTATGTAATATTAAAATTACATGATATAATATCTTCAATCTTGCTACCCCCTTCTACACTTTCCTGAGGATTTAGAACCTCATGACTACTTGTATAATATATCTCAAGCATTAACTCCATAGCTTGATTTGTAGGAAATCTCACTTAAAAATTCTGATTTGACATTTTATATAGATAGGGCCTACCTTAAAACTACTCAGAATTCTTATCAAGCTGATTATGCTACAGTGAACTAACATGAATTAGGTGAAAGAAGACCAGTCCCTGAATTTGCTTCAGCCTAGCAGGCAGGATTGTATGCTCACTTGGGCTTGTGAGATTGCTAAAGGAATGTCAATATGTATAAACCAAACAAAACCTACTGCCATCGAGTCAATTCTGACTCATAGTGACCCCCATTAGGTTTCTAAGGCAGTTAATCTTTATGGAAGTAGACTGCCCTGTCTTTCTTCTACAGAGTGGCCAGTGGGTTTGAACTGCCAACCTTCTAGTTAGCAGTCAAATGCTTTAGGCACCGTGCCACCAAAGCTCCTTGTCAATATGTATACTGACGGTCAATACACATTTGAGTAGTTCATAATTTTAGAATGCTGGGGAAACAATGAGGGTTCCTTACTTCTGTAGGGACGCCCATCAAAAATGGAAAATTAGTGTACGAATTACTTTAGGCCTTATTACTACTTGCCCAAATAGCTATAATTAAAATAGAGGCTCACACCTGCAAATCAATACCAAGGTAATCCCACAGCTGATTTTCATGCAAAAAGAGCAGCCCAAGAAAGTCGGGTCTGACTCGATGGCACATAACAACAACAACACAAAGTATAAAAACAATGTCTAGCATCAGATGACGCCCCTCTTAAGTTTTTAAATTTAAGGCAATTGGATGAAAAACAAAAGAAAGAACCAGAATTAGAAAGATAAAATTAGAAAAAAATAAAGGTTTTTGTAATTTTAAAAAGGAACTTTTGGGAGAGCCTTGAGATCACTTGGTTCTCCCAGAGTTCTCAATATTCCCTTTGACAAAGGCTCTACATTCAACCTCTAATCACTGAGTTGATAAAATGCTCCAAATTGTATCTATATACTAGAAGGGGAAATTGCATCAGTATTGCTAAACAAATCTATGATCAGCGTGTAATTTGCCAACCACATAATCCTAGAAAAATATTTAAAATTGTCTCAAGGAAGACTCTTTTGATCTTTTAAACATTTATAGATAGACTTCATCCAATTACTTTTCTCAATGGGATAGAACTATATTTTTGTAATATTTATCACCCCCAATCTTCTGGAAAAGTAGAATGAACTAACAGAATCTCAAGCTAGCCAGATTGTTATAATTCACTGGACTGCTTTGTCCAAAAGTAATCCCTTTGATCCTTATTGCTATTAGATTTGCACCATTTGGAAAAATTCGCCTGATTCCTTATGAGACAGTTAGTTACCAGATGGCCTATGCCTTTGCATATTATGACAAACTCTGTTCCAGTAATAGACTTAATATTGTCAAGTTTTAATGTAATATTCCCAAGGTTATTCCCAACAGGTATAAGAAGCCTCTGAAAAAATTGCATCCTTTTCTGAGGAAAACCAGATAAGTCACAATCTTAAATCCAGTGATTACGCTTCCTAAAACATTTTTTTTTTAATTGTGATTTGGGTGAAAATTTAGAGCAAATTCATTTTCCATACAACAGTTCATATACACTTTGTCTCATGACATTGACTACAATTTACCCCAATGCAACAGCTCCTCTCCCACTTCCTCCCAACAGTTACCTCTTCCCTGGGTCCATCCCTCCATGAACTCCTGCCCCCTAAACTGTCTCCCTGTGCATAAACAGCCCTTCTTTCTCCCATGATTATTCTCTCCAAGGAGTGTATCTACCTCAGGTAAATGTTCAACTCATGTGCCTGTCTTTGTTTGGTGGGAAGCCATAGGTGTGTGTTCAATTCCAGACCTGAAGGGCAGCTAAGGGTCTCAGGGGTTTCACCAGGCTCTATCAGACCAGCAAACCTGATTCCCACCACCTTTTTTTTTTTTCCCCAAATGATCTAAAAACATTTCCAATGCAAGGCTGCATTAAAATCACATGGAAGAGATCTTATTTGATCCGTCTTACTACACACATGATAGCTAGCCTCCAAGCAGTCAATCTTTGGGTACCCACTTCTTAGCTAACATGAGCCCCTTCATATTCATGGACCTGTTAACCTCTCTCTGATCTTAGGGTAAAGATCTACTAGGATAAAATCAAGCCGCAGGAGCAGATGACCCTGAGGTAGACAGCTTAACCCAAGATCCTTGGAATAAGAAGACTGCATGATATGCACTGTTTCCACCCATGGTCACAGATCAAAATGATAAATACTATTGTTTTCTTTCATCTTATTCCCTCTTGTAACCACCTTTTGAGAACATAACTTCTTTGTACTCCTTGGTCATCAAACAGCTAATCTCACTAATCAAACTAATTGTTGGGCTTGTGCCCACTCTCCCATTAAACCCCCAAACTGGGATACCCTCAATCACAGTTCCCTTAACCCTTTTGGATTTAGCTATGACAAGTAGCACTAGATACACTCAAGCAGACAGATCTCCTTTCTGGAACGACACTAGCCTTCACCTCAAAAGTCTCAGAGACTGGGATTATTACGATGTGGCAGTGTTAACTACAGGAACTTGGTGTTCTACGACAAACCAAACGGGCATCCAGTAGGCAATAGCGTTTGTTCTGTAACTATTTGGCAAAGCTCTTTTTGTTTTCATGAAACCGATACCCAATGTAATGGTCAAACCCCCTTCTGGAATACTATATGTCCCACTTCTCAAGTGACCCATTTCTCTAACCAGAACCTGTTCTAATGGGATGAAAAATCTGGCAAAGTAAACTGCTAGCTGAATGGCACCAAGATTTTGCACTCAGATAATGACCAATATGGATACGATTCCCCTTTTGGTGTTTATTCTCAGCTAGCTTTACAAGCCATTGCCTCTGCTGCCAGAGGTAACAGGCTGCCTTTTATGGCCTAAACGGACACTGCTTTGTTTGTGGCCAATGGGTTTATAAAGCTTTACCTGCAAATTGTACTGGTTCTTGCTATATAGCTTATGCTATTCCCTATGTATCCATATACAATCATTTACCCAAAGGGAAAACTGGAAATATGAGAGACATGAACAATGTAGAAATAAGAGAACAAACTATTGTCCATTTAGATGCAGCGCTAAGTGGAAGTTGGGAAGAAACTTTAAATGAAAACAAACGTATAGGACAAATAAGCTTAACTCCTGTCTCAAACTGGAATTTCTTGTTTTGGGAGATAAATTAAGATTACATATGGTAATAAGTTAACAACAGAATCAGAAGATGTAATTTTACAAATCAGACAAGCCATCCTTTCTCTATACAAAGAAATATCAGATATTGGTAAAATGACTTTACAGAATAGACTAGCTTTAGATTTTATGTTGGCCTCACAGAGAGGTGTTTGCACTCCAATTGGGTCACAATGCTGTGTATACATAAATGATACCAAGCAAGAAACTGCCAAATTGCCCAAAGTAAAACTTGAAACTCCACAGGACTTATTCTCTGGCTAAATCTTGGTTCCTAGGGTCCTTGGCTCAAAGAAACTTTTCAAACATTGAGCATTGCCCTCTTAGTCACTATCACTATTAATTGCCTTCCTCAAATGCTTAATCTTAAATAAATGTACTTGAGCAGCTGCTACAACCACAAATGAGAGTTCCCATCACCAGTCAACAGAAAGAAATGGAGTAACAGAACAGATTTCAGATTACTCCAATGAAGATTTTAACTAAGCGATGATTGAGATTTTTTGGTCATGCTCTCAGTAATATTACTGACCAAAAGTGAGAAAAATTTAGTTAAAGAGAAACTGAGGACCAAGATGACAGACTACTCTCTGTACATAGGAAAAATCACAAAGGTCAGTGACTGCTATGGTATGTACCTGAGAACAGATAAAACAGAAATATAGGAGACAATGGAGACACAGTGACTACATAATTTATAAATCTCCCCTTGTGACAAGAGATCTGCTCACCATATACTTAAAACATTAATTTTGTGCAAAGAATCCAAGATAAATATCATGCCAAAGGTTAGCCAATGTATAATTTTCCACTCCATATTTCTTCTTTTCTTTTTAAAAACTCACTGTAATTAGCCTAAGATGAGCCGTTCTGTTTTTCTGGACAGAAAGGTCTCCTTGTATTTCAGATTAAATGTTCAAATGAACCCAAAATGCCTTAATTCTTTTTGTGCTTTATTTTGACATACTCAAATTTTCACGTACTATGGAGTCTACCTCTAAAATATATCGAGTCCATCTACTTCTTTCAAATTGCCATGTTACCATCATAATACCAAACACCATCATCTTTTGTCTATATACTACAAAGGGCAAAACTGGTCTAGCTTCCACTCTTGCTCTCCTTCATCCATTTGCCACAAAGCAGCAAAAGCATCTTAAGACGGAAACCAGATCTTGTCATTCCTTTTTTTTGCTTATTTTTTTTTAAAAGAAAAATTCTTTTTTAAAAAAGAAAAAATCCAAGTTTCTTACTAACCCACATCTCTTATCTCCTGCAAATCTCTCCAGTCTTGTTTCAGGCATTTTTAGCTCATCAGGCTCCATCCAGCCTTTCGGTAGCTTGAATGTGCCAAGTTCTACCCTATCTGGGAGTCTGTAGCCTGCCTGCTCTCCTCACCACCACAAACCCACCTTCCTGCTTGACAGGCTGTTTTGTCCTTCCAGCCTCAACTTAAGTGTCACCTCTAGAAAGATTTCACCCTAAGATAGATCCTGCTCTTCCTTCTCTATTATCTGCTGCTAGTTTCCAAAGGAGCAGGTAAGACAGTCTGTAATTCTAATTCTACGTGTTCTTTTTGCTTGCGTCGGTCTCCCATTGGAACTGGTGCACGAGGCGATAATACCGAGGGCTGGAAGAGCCATGTTTCGCGGACCGCTGCCAGGGAAAGTGGCGTCTAAGCCAAGAGCTGAGAAGCCCGATAAATAAACAGAAAGTAGGGGAAGGTGGGCTCCAGGAGCAAGTACGACAAACAAGAGCCTTGTGGCCAGAGGGAGCTTACGCCATTCAGGCACAGAAAGAAAAAACTCGTATGAGTGAGGTTAAATAGGGAACCAGGGGCAGGTCCCACAGAGACATAAGGGAGAGCCTGGGGAGGATTTTCAGCTTTGTCTTAAGGGAGAAGAGCAAAGCTAACCTGAGGGGAAAGGACAGGAGCTGCCCGCTCCCCCGAACCCCGCCCTGCCCTCACATACGCGGTCAAAGTGTGGGGCGGAAAGGTGGCAATGACAGTCCACTAGACCGGTGCTCACTGCCCTCATCGCCGCCGCGGTAGCCTGACATGCAACTGCACAGTCGGAACTTCTTAGCTGCGGGAACTTGAGCTTCCGGACGGACAAGTGCTTATTCCAAAAGTAGGACTCGCTCTTCCGCTCACGGAGTCCCCGCCCTTCCGCTCTCTGAATCCCCGCCCACAGTTCAAACTGGAAAAAATGGCGGGGGAGCCTGAGCTGCTTGTCTTCGCCCCTCCACCGGACGAGGAGATTGTGTACGGGACAAACGACCTGGCCTCGGTCTCCGCCACTCCCAGAGAGGACTTCCGGGTGCGCTGCACCTCGAAACAGGCCGTGACCGAAATGCTAGAGCTGTGCGGCCGCTTCGTGCAAAAGCTTGGGGATGCGCTGCCAGAGGAGATTCGGGAGCCCGCACTGCGGGATGCACAGTGGGTACGGGCCCCATCTCCACTCTTTTTTCACAACCTGGGTCTTAGGGCTAAGAACAGAACCCATGACAGACCTTGGCAGAGTTAAGTACCCCAGGCTACTATAGAATTAGCCGCAGAAACGCGAGGGGAAGACGAAAATAAATGCTAATATACGCTGAGTATTACTACTTAGACTAAAAGGCGAGTTGCTTGTGCAATTTTAAATTAAAAAAATTAGAGGAAACAGGTGAAATTAGTTTTAGTACATTTAACGCAATATAGCCAACATACTTCATTATGTAGCAGTATAGAAATCAATGGGATATTTTACATTGTTTTTTCCTACTAAGTTTCTCGTTTTACATTTACAGCACATCTGAATTCGGACTAGCCACATTTTAAGTGGTCAGTGGCACATACAAGCTAGTTTCTACCCTGTTGGACAGTGCAGGCATAGACATGAGGAAGAATCTTCCAGGAAAGGAGGATGGTCCTGGAAGTCAGTCACCGGGCTATCTCTTGTTCTTTCTTCTTCCTGTTTTTAGAACATGACGTGAAGAGAGTGAAAATGTTTTTCCTACCAGTCTAAAACAGATAAGGAAGTTGTCTTGGTTATAAACATTACTATGTAAGATCATGGGAGCTCTGGTAGTATAGTGCCTAGGCATTTGACTGCTAACTAGAAGGCTGGCGGTTCAAACACACCAGCCACTCCTCGGAAGGAGGGTTGGGCAATCTACTTTCATAGTGATGCTGTCTCGGAAACCCAAGGAGGGGTCGTTATGAGTCGGGTCCAACTGGAAGGCACATAACAACAACAATATGTAAGATCATACCCAGGGTCTTATGCACATTTCCCCCTCTTTTCTCAAATATTTCTGCAAAGTTCTGAAGAAGATATTTTTTTTTTTGGAGGAAGATACAGTAAATTGAGGGATTAGTGTCTTTTATAAGGAACATACAAACTATGTATATATATCTACATGTATATATATATTTTTAAAAAAATTAAAAATTTTTTAAAGCTTATAACGCAACATACTTGTGAGTAGGAATGATTCCAGTGCAAACAATAAAAGTAAAGGTTAAGTGAAAGAAGAATTAACAGACACTTCCAGAGTTGTGATTCTATATTCCACTTTTGTACACCCAAACCAAAAATTAAACCCAGTGCCATCGAGTTGATTTTGACTCATGGAGACCCCCCACTGGATTTTCAAGGCAGTAAATCTTTACAGAAGTAGATCACCCTGTCTTGCTTTCACGGAATGACTGGTGGGTTAGAACTGCTAACCTTCTGGTTAGCAGTCAGATGCCTTAGGCACTACGCCACCAGGGTTCCTTTTGTATACAATGGTTTTTATATTTGTTTTATCCTTGTGAGCAAGGCAAGAATAGATATCTCAGTAAATTTCTTAATAGTTTTTTCAGAGAAGTCTATTTTGTTTTACAAATAGATCCTAGAATTTGCCTGATCAAGAAGTCCTAAGGTACGTAAAGCATTTAAATACTCTACAGAAAAAGAGGAGCTCTGCTTAATGTCATGAATTCAAACACTATTTAAATGGGGTGATAAAGTGAATTAGGAAGAGAAAGGTTTGAAGATATGGATTATCAAAGGAATTCATTAGTAATTAGTAGAATAGGTAGAAGGCAGCGATTTTAATTATGCCAGTGTGTCTCTATCTAAAACTGCATAATATAGTAGCACATATTATTAAAAAAAAAAAAAAAAGTATTGATTGGATTGTGCAATAAATACTGTAAAAACAATTTGTGTTTTCAGACAATCCTTGAAAATCTATACACAGAGTAAGGATTTTTATTTTATAAAATTTTTAAGGAAAAGTGTAGAATATAATACAAACTCCTAATGATCAGTCATTAGCTGATCTATACTGGTTGTTTCAACCCTATAGGACAGGGTAGAACTGCACTATAGGGTTTCCAAGACTGAAAATCTTAGAAAAATCTTTAAGGAAGCAGAATGCCCCATCTTTTCTCTCACAGAGATAGTGGGCTTGAACTGCAGACCTTTTGGTTAGCAGCCATATGTTTAATCATTGCACCACCAAACTGAAACCACACTCACTGCCATTGAGTCAGTTAGACTCATAGCAACCCATCCTTGGGTTTCCGAGGCTGTATCACTACAAAAGTAGATTGCCCAGTCTTCCTTCCGAGGAGTGGCTGGTGGGTTTGGACCACCAGTCTTCTGGTTAGCAATAAGATGCCTTAGGCACTACACCACTGCACCACCAGGGCTCGCCTTAGGCACTACACCACTGCACCACCAGGGCTCCTTTATTTGATTTATAAACCAAATCCACTGCCATCGAGTTAGTTCTGACTCATAGTGACCCTGTTGAACAGAGTTGAACTGCTTCTAGGGTTTCCAACGCTATAACTCTGCCTCATCTTTTACCCCTGCAGAGCCAATGGTGTGTTCAAATCACTGCAGACCTTTGGGTTAGCAGCTGTGAGCAATGCTAACCAGCAGGGCTTCTTATTTTACTTCTAATTATATATATACATGGTACAAAATACATTTTCATTGTAAAAAATTTAAACAATAGCACAAAGCAAAAGTCCTTTTGAGTTCCCATTCCCCATAACCTTTCTTTTCTGGGGTTAAGTGTTAACTTTGGGCAGCATTTGAGGTAGGTAATCCTGCACACCTCTTTATAGCTCTATGTATCTTTCTTTTTTCTTAAACATTAATAGTGTCATGCTGATATATTGTTAGCAACTGTTTTTCACCAAAATATCTTTTGACTATTGTCATTGTTACGTAGAGATATACTTTATTCTCTTAAGTGCTGCATGGTATGGATGTGTTATAGTTTATTTAACCATTATCCTTATTTTGAATTTTTGAATTTCATTTTTCCCACAATTTTTTAATATTTCAAACAGTGCCAGAATGAACATTCCTAGTACTAATTTTTTTATGTTTTTGTGACGACAGTGCCTTAGGATGCATTGCTCAAAAAAAAAACCTTACTGCTGTGGAGTCAGTTACTCATAGTGACCCCTCCTTGTGTTTCTGAGGTGGTATCTCTATGGAAGTAGATTGCCCAGTCTTCCTTCGGAGGAGTGGCTGGTGGGTTTGACCCGCCAGCCTTCTGGTTAGCAGTCACATGCCTTAGGCACTATGCCACCAGAGCTGCCAGGATACATTGCTAGAAGTGAAATTGTTCCTTAATAGGGAATATGTATTTAAAATTTTAATGGTCCTACTAAATTCATTTAATGCATTAATTATTTTTTTAAATGTATTAACGAACACTTACAGCCTTACAGAAAAACAGATTAGTATAGCAGATACTACACACTTACACACACATCCATCCCCATATTTAATAGTTACTAAAATTTTTTTTACATTCACTTCAACTAACTTCTACTTTTTGTTGTTACTGATGTAAAGCAAATCCGAGATCACATGTCATTTCATTCCTACATGCTTTAGTATGTCTCCAAAAAAATATAGTTCTTTATAAAGTAGAAAGTAATTTCATGTTTTTCTAAACATGCATGTTTTTTCTCTCTAACATGGCACTCATTCAACAGCATATATAGTACTTGTACTCTGAGGGTCAACCGAGTCCAAACTTTTTAGCTTTCTTTCCTCTTTCATTTAGGAAGTACTTTATTTGTTTTCAAGAATATTCTAAAATTTTGCATCAATATTCTTATGGGTAGCATAATGACTATCAGAGTTAAAATAATAGGTAGAATTGGTGATTAAAATGGAATCTTCACTGAAAATAGTAAATATACTAGTAGACTAATGTGCCACTTTTAAAAAAATTATTTTGTTGTTGAGAATACACACAGCAAAACATACATCAGTTCAGCCATTTCTCCATGTACAATTCAGTGACACCGATTACATTCTTCAAGTTAGGTAACCTTTCTCACCCTCCTCATCCTTTTCTGAGTTGTTCCTCTTGCTAGCAAACTCATTGCCCCTTAAGTTTCCTATCTAATCTTTCTAGTTGCTGTTGTGACTTTTATCCCATATAGATCTTAAAAAAGCATAATACTGAACTGTCACTTTATATCCTTTGTCACAAATATGGACTGATACTTTGCCAAAATATTTGAATTCAGTATTTGAAGTTATTTTCAGTGATTTTCCTGTTGTGAATTTGTTGCAGACTTTTGAATCAGCTGTACAAGAGAATGTCAGCATTAATGGCGAAGCGTGGCAGGAAGCTTCGGAGAATTGTTTTATAGGTATGTGATTTAATTTTTCCTTTTATCATTTCGGAACTAATTTTGTGGCTGATTTTATTTTGAATGCTCTTTTTTAAAATCCCATTTCAGTGTCACTCTTTTTTTTTAATCCTTTATTGTGGAAAAAAAAAAGAACCTAATTTAGAAGGCTATTGAAGTAATAATCTGAGGCTAACAGCACAGTAGATACTTTGATCCCTCATATATTCTGTCTTGCATTCTCAATAGGACTTTTATTTGATCCATTTTCAAAAATATCCATGTCAGCAGTTTATGGGAAAATACTGGAGTAGTAGTCCCAGATAAAGAAATAGGTCCAGAGAATTCCTATGAGTAATACTTTGTAAATCAAATTATGTTTTTACAAGTGGCTTGTAGAATGGTTAATGAAGTACCCTTTGAAGTATAAAGTTTAGCTACAAAAGTACCACGTAAGGTATTTGTAGAAAGCTCTTTTTTCAGACAATGTTTTCCTGGTCCAAAGCAGACTTGATTGTACCCTAGCTTATGGTGTTGACATATCTAAAGAAATCAAAGTTTATGAGAGAATGGTCAGTGTAAGGAGGAAAAAAATTAGTAGAAAAAGAATGGTCAGTGTGGGGAGAGAGTCAGAATGCCCCACTGCCTGCCCAGCAATGTCCAGGAGAAGGGCTACTCTGACAAGAGGGCCAGATGATGTCTATCCCCATGGTCTTGTTATATGGATCTGACCAACACAGTTTGATGTCACAGCTAGTTATTCAGATTTCCCTTTCAATTATCCTTGAACTGCTTCCAAGCCCACCAAGCAACCCTGTGTGGTTATAATCTCTCTTTTCAAAATTAAATACTTTGCCCAGGAGACTTCATTCACTATTAAGTCCTTGGGATTATTATAGTTCTCTCTTCAAAGTCACCGAAGTTCACTTTCTGGTATACTTATTAAAAGAGTAAAAATGGTAGCATCATGTTTTATCAAATATTAGTAGAGTGGTTGCCAAATAGTAGAGGAGAAGTAGAGTATTAGAATCACCTAGGGGTATTTTCAAATGACCTAGCCTTTCACTGTGTCTTTATCTGACTCTTACTCTATGAAAACATTTTGAAATTACCGTTTTGTTTGGTCCCAGGCTACCATATATAGAATAGTTCATCAATTTCTAGATTAAGAAAAGTATTTTCTGACAGGTTGGTAGCTAGGAGAAGTGTGGTTATCCTTAGTTTTTTTCCTTATCTGAGAGGAGATGGTTAAGAGTACTACACTTCTGCTGTCTTTCATGGGCACCTGCTAAATGCCAGGCACTATGTCAAATGTGGTAGTGTAGTGCCTAAGACACTTGACTGCTAACCAGAAGACTGGCGGTTCAAACCCATCAGCCACTCCTCAGAAGGAAGGTTGGGCAATCTACTTCTGTAGGGATACTGTCTCGGAAACCCAAGGAAAGGTCGCTAAGAGTCAGGCCCAACTCGATGGCACATAACAACAACATGTTAAATGTTGGGAAATAGATGAAAAGACATGGTCTTCACATTTTAGGAACTCATTGCTCATGGAAGGAAATGGGTATGGAATCATTTTTCTTTTTGGGAAGTGGGAGAGGATCTGACAGAGTAGGTAATTAATCATTTATTTATTTTTGTTTTCTTTTTCAGAGTAGGTAATTATTTGATGCATTTAATAAATGAGAGTGTGTTAGACAGGAAGGAGATGAGAAGGATATTTGAAACAGAATACAGCACAACAGAATGATGTTTGGGAAATGTCAGAAGTAAATTGGGAAAACTAAAGGTAAATGTGGCCAGAAAGATAGGTTGGAGCCTTTTTGTAGGATATGCTGAGGAATTTGCACTTAAGCAACAGGAAACCAGTGAAAGTTTTAAAAGTAGAATTACAGGAAAAAAGATTGTTATTTTAGAGAGCTAACTGCTTGTGAGGGGTGGGTTGGAGAAGAGGGAAATCCAAGGCAGGCAGACCTTAGGGAGATTATTGCAGTAGTCCAGCAAAGGATGAAGACCTGCACTCAAGACAGTGGGAACAAAGGAAAAGACACATTTAAGAGATGATTTGCCAGGTTTGCTGGTCTGATAGAGCTTGATGGAACCACTGGGACTATGGCCCCTAGCTGCCCTTCAGGTCTGGAATTGAACCCACTCCTGTGGCTTCTAGCCAAACAAAAGACAGGCATATGAGAAGAACATTTATATTAGATCGATACATTCCTTGGAGAGCTTAATCATGGAGGAATAGAAGGGCTGTTTATGCACAGGGAGTCAGCTCGGGGGCCAGGAGTGTATGGGAGGGAAGGACACAGGGAAGAGAACTATGGGGAGGAAGTGGGAGGGGAGCTGTTGCATTGTGGGAAATTGTAGTCAGTGTCATGAGACAAAGTGTATGTGAACTGCTATATGGAAAGTGAATTTGCTCTGTAAACTTTCAGCCAAATCACAAATTAAAAAAAAACAGATTACTTGGGATTAATAGGTACTATACATACAAGCACCAAGTAAGTTTCAAAATGGCAGAAGTTTTTGTCTGTTTTGTTCACTGAGATTTTCAAGTATCTGGCACATGATATCAGCTATAAATGAATGAATAAGTGAATGAATGAACACACGAACAAACTGATGAACATGTAAGTGAAACCATACATATTTTCTCTGTCCTTGTAACTATCGTGAAAGGACTTGATTCCAGAAGGTAGGACCAGCCACATTTGATATTTAAAATGTAAGCTTCTTGAGAGCAGGGACTATATCTGTTTTTATTATCTCTGTTGTCAGCACTTAGCTTGGCACAAGGAATCCACTAAATACTTGTTAAATGAATGAATGAATCTTTCTTGCTCAAATTTGCTTATAAATGTCAGTTTTGTAGATTTATCAATAGGTGGCGCTAATAAATCGTTTTCCTCAACATGGAAGTTTTAGCTGGAAGGTTTTTTTTTTAGCTGATTATAAAATATTGCATAATGGAAGCATTGATGGTTCAGTGGTAGAACTCTTGCCTTCCATGCCAGGGACTCAGGTTGAATTCCCTGCTGATACACCTCATGTGCAGTCATCACCTCTCTGTCAGTGGAGATTTGCATGTTGCTATGATGTTGAGCAGGTTTCAGAGGATCTTAACTAAGACAGTAGGAAGAAAAGGCCTGGTGATCTACTTTTGCAAATCAGCCAGTGAAAACCTTATGGGTCACAATTGTCCGATTTGCAGCCAATCATGAGGTTGGTGCAGGACCAGGCAACTCTTTGTCCTATTGTGCATGAGGTCACCATGAGTTAAGGGCTGACTCCATAGCAGCTAACAGTGACAACAAAAGAGTATGTTATTCTTTTCAGGCTAATGGTTGGAGGGTACATTTTAACTTTTTTAATGGATAAATTAAAATTTAGGGTGGATTGGATACTGCCTCGGAAACCCAAGGAGGGGTCGCTATGAGTCAGGTTTGACTCGATGGCACATAACAACAACAACAACAACAACAACTTATTTAAATGAGTATCCAAAGTAAGAAATGACCATATCTCTCATAATACCCGCAAGAAACAGTAGTTAATTGAACTCAAATTATTTTTTGTTACATGAATGAAGGACTACATCTGATATATCTAATTAATCTCTATTGATACGTACATATATATGAATATATGCCAGAAATATCTCAAAAAAATATATAAAATATGTAATATTTTAGACATTTCCCTACTAAAGGTTTTACTCAATAAAATAAATAGGTCTACTTCTAGCATACACTTTAACACAGCAAAACAGGTACGATGTAGACCAGTTAAGCCAAGGACTTAGCTGTTTACTATTTGTAACTACTTAATATTTGCTGTCCTGAGTGGTGCAGACAGTTAATGTCCTTGGCTGCTAGCTGAAAGGTTGGTGGTTCAAGTCCACTCAGGCATCTTGGAAGACAGGCCTGGCAACCTACTTCTGAAAAATCAGCTATTGCAAACCCTCTGGAGCACAGTTTGACTCTGACACACACAAGGTTGCCATGAGTCAGTGGCAACTGCTCACATATTTAATATTCTTTAAAATGATTTTCAAAATAAGGTTGGTGGATCACCTCAGTTGTTTCATCTTGATTTCTGGGTCCCATCCGAGACCTATTGAATCAAAATTTCTACACTTCTAACACTTTCCCAGGTAATTACTTGTTCTGCTAAAATTTGAAAATCACTGTGTTAAAACATAGTAAAGGATCTAATAAAGGTTTAGCTAAATCAAGGAAACTCTAACATCACCCTGTCTTTCTGTTTTCCCACAATCTATCCAGTTGAGTCCTGTTTCAAATCTAGATACTCCATTCATTTTTACTGCCACAACTTTGGTTCAGCCCATAACAATTTAAAAACTTATTAGCATCTCTGGAATTAAATGTCTTTGCAGTCTAATTCTTATTTTATCATCCTTTTCTTCATTTACTTTATCCTACAACCATTTAGAACTTTTCTCTAAGTTCTAAACCTCACACACTCTCTGGTCTTGCTGTTTCCTAGCATTCTTTATCCAGTGGATTTACACTTAATTTCAAGGCCCAGCTCAAAAGTCACTTCCTCTGTAAGGTCCTAAATTCCCCAGGTACAGTTAATGTTCCATTGTTCTTTTTCTTGATAGTATTTTGTTTATACCTCTGTTGCATTTGTCAAGTTGACTTGAATTATCTGTCTCTTCTTCCAGTGGACTGTGAGTTCTTAGAAAGCAAAAGATCATGTTATTTTCATCTATTACTTTGATTTAAGCCTGACTTCCATACTCACTGCCATCGAGTTGATTCCAACTTATAGCGACCCCCTTTGGGTTTCCGAGGCAGTAAATCTTCATGGAAGTACTTTGGGTTTCCGAGGCAGTAAATCTTCATGGAAGTAGATTGCCTAGTCTTCCTTCTATGGAGTGGCTGGTAGGTTTGAACCACCAACCTTCTGGTTAGCAGTCAGATGCCTTAGGCATTACACCACCAGCTCTCCTTTGACTTGCCATATAGGTACTCAATAATTGATTTTCAGTTAGTATATAACTTAGTCACCAACGTGGAGGCATCCATTAACTTGACATGTTTGTTTTTCTTAATTATTTTATGTTTACTAAATGTAATTTTATTTACATCACATTTCCACATAGAATGTAAACAATGTAGCATTTTAAGGAATTTTTTAGTTAACCACTTTTTTTTTTTCCTGAAATAGATTCTGACATCAAAGAACTTGAAGATCAGTTTGATGAAATCATAGTAGATATAGCCACAAAACGTAAGCAGTATTCCAGAAAGATCCTTGAATGTGTCATCAAAACCATAAAAGCAAAACAAGAAAATCTGGTAAGATGATTTATTTTTAAAATTAAAATCCAAGAATAGAAAACTAATATTTGCTCTATAAACTTTTACCCAAACCATAACGAAATATTCAAAAATAAAAAAGTATAGTCCATGTGGAGATAAATGATACCTTTTGTCATTGTCTTTCCTGCCTCAATAACTGCTGTTTGCTCTTGTAAGACTTTTCTGTTCTAAGTCACACTGGGTTTTAAACATACCTGATAGTAAAACAGAAATTAAAGATGAAAGACTCCAAATGCCTTTATAATTCTGAGACCAGGAAAGGAAAATAAATTTATCTTTCAATCCTTTTCTTCCTATTTGTCGTTTATGTTTGGCACATTATTTATATGTGTTTGTATGTTTTGGAAGATTTGCTGGTTAAATTGATGAAGATTTAACAGATGGAGTATCTGTTTATAACACTGAAATTTTCTTTATAAATTAAATTGTATGTAATTGTTTGGCTCCAGAAGTCATGACCATCCTGGTCACAAGACCAGGGAGGACCAGTCAGCTCCCTCAGTCTGAGGTTTTTAGACAAGCAGAGGAACAGGCTTGCTGCTTTATAATGACAGCTATTCATGACCATCCATACTACACCCCCATCTTTTCAGAATTATTATAAGTGGAATAAATCCATCTCTAAATCAAAAGTAAACAAAATGTCCACAAACAACTTAGGTCAGGATGACATTGCCCCTCAGGAGCAAACATGTTGCTTTTAGATTTTCCTCTACTATTTGTCCTTAGTATTTTTTCTCCCTGATTCAAACTTTACCATTTATTTTATCAGTTGATTTCCTATAGGTCCTTTGTGTTACTTTTTTTTTTTTAATTTTTATTGTGATTTGGGTGAAAGTTTACAGAGCAAATTCACTTTCCATACAGCAGCTCACGTACACTTTGTTTCATGACATTAACTGCAGTTTGCTACAATGCAACAGCTCCCCTCCCATTTCCTCCCCATAGTCACCTCTTCCCTGTGTCCTTCTGTCCCATGCATTCCTGCTCCCTGAGCTGTCTTCCTGTGCATACCCAGCCCTCCTTCTGTTCTCCCATGATTGATCTCTTCAAGGAGTGTATCTACCTAATGCAAATGTTCAGCTCATGTGCCTGTTTTTTGTTTGCTAGAAGCCATAGGAGTATGTTCAATTCCAGACCTGAAGGGGCAGCTAGTGGCCATAGCTTCTCAGGGGTTCCACCAATCTCTCATCAGACCAGCAAACCTGGTCCCTTTTTTTTTTTTTTTTTTAATGATTTTGAGTTTTATTCCAAATTCTCCCTCTCTGTCCAGGATCTCCTACATAGATCCTCCGAGTTGTTGTA
Source organism: Orycteropus afer afer (assembly GCF_000298275.1). Taxonomy (NCBI): domain Eukaryota; kingdom Metazoa; phylum Chordata; class Mammalia; order Tubulidentata; family Orycteropodidae; genus Orycteropus; species Orycteropus afer. Next base: position 10,581,622 of record NW_006921600.1, read on the forward strand.
TTTGTCCTTAGTTTTTGAAGTTAATCTAATTTCACATATAAATTCATTTCAGGAATTGTCTTAGGGCAATAAAGGCCAGGCTTAATATTTTATCTGAAACATTTTAGCCATCATTCCATATGGGAAAAAAAATTGTAATTAAAATTTTTAATTTATTTTTCTCTCTGGCAGTTAGTACTCAAAGAAATAGCCCCTTCTTTTTTAAGTTTCTTCAGGAAAGATGTTTGAAACGTTTTTATTTTCAAGTCTCTCCCATCTCCCTCCCTACTGCCTACTTTCCCCATATTCCACCTCCTCCTCCCCTCAACAAAACAAAACACTGGTAATCAGTACTGCATAGCAGAATGAAAGTTGGCAAGCATAGGTGCTGTGGTGGAAGCTTAAATGTAAAATGGATGAAGTAAGGATATTAAACACAGATTTTATCTTTTTTTTTTTTTTTTTTTAAAGTAATCTTTGGGCTTCTATTAGCTTTGGGCAAGAGTGAAAAGGAACACTTTTCTCATTCCTTTTGCCTGAGTATGGATCTCACTCTTATAGTTCTGGAGTATGATAAGATATATCAGTTTCAGTATGCTGACATGGTTGTCTAACCACTTTTTTGGGCTCAGAGTTCTGAACATTTGATTGAACTTTTCAGAAACTCTGAACTTTAAATATGAAATTCTATTTGTCTTTAATTTGCTTGGTTGCATTTTCAGATTATTTTTTATACTGCTTTTCTTTTTCTTTTTTTAAGCTGCATTTCTTAGCATATGCAGTAGGTGGCAATACTATAAAAGCTGTAAACCAGTCTGGTTTGAATGGTCATCTATTTTCCTTTCCCTACAGAATTCAGGATCAAATATGTGCATGTGTGTGTGTGTGTGTGTGTGTATGTACATATATATATGTGTGTGTGTATACACACACATATGTACATGTTTGTGTGTGTATATATATATACACGTACATATATGTTTTTTTTTTGCAAAAGTATAGTACTACTGACTGTATAGTATGTTTGTTTAAATTAGCTGAAGGAAGTGCTTACATAAGGCATTAAGCAATTAAATTGTTATTATCATCTGTTTTAATTTGTATTTTGTTTAGAAGCATTACCACCCTATTGTACATCCACTGGACCTAAAATGTGACCCTGATACAGGTGAGTCAGTATTCATGTGACAGAAATAAAGTATCATTATAATTTTTATAAATTTGTGATATTCTTCTAGTGATGCCAGCATTAAGGATACCATCCCTCTGAAACTCTAATCCACTACCAGACATCCATTTTTAGCTCTTCATTTAGGATTATGAGGACTTAGTCTATACCTACTAAATCAAAATCAGAATCTCCATGATAAGACCCATGAATCTGTACTTTGATAAAAGTCTCTCCTGACTTAGACTATTAGAACACCTTCCCATCTCTAATTTCTATTAAAGGTATCCATTTTTGCATTACAGACAAAGTTACACTATTAAAGCTCTCTCTCATTGTATCACTCCCCTATATAATAACCTTCAATGGTTTCTCATTGTTTACAAGTAAAATTCAATTAAAAAAATATAACATTGAGCTTGTGAGATATGCACACTTGTTACATCTTTGAACTCAATTCTGTTTCCATTTGGATGCATCCTCTAAAGTAGGGCAATAAAATTGATACAGATTCACTTATGTAAAATCAGCAACAGAACTGACATTGCTGAAAATGGGGATCATAGATATTTTTAAATGGTTTGATTCTTACATTTTTAAATTTGTAACAGTAATCCTAGGAGACCTTTTGGAATTTGCTTTTGGCACTCAAAAGTGCTATTTCTGAACTGTTAGAACAAACAAGCAAACAACTAATTCCTTGGTTTGTTTGGATGAATTATATATACTTTAAGTACTTTGTTTTTGTTGAATCCTGAACTACTTTCAAACTGCCCCCAAGTTCTTTTAAGTAAATGAGATGAACGAAGGACAAGCATAAAGCTACTCTGAAATTTATGAAATTTCAATGCTCAATGTGTTTGACAGTAAAATTGACCTAGAACCAAGGTCATGGTTCACTAAAAGGGATGTAGTTATTGTTGTTAGGTGCTGTTGAGTCACTTCCGATTCATAGCAACCCTGTGTATGTCAAAATGAAACACTGCCTGGTTCTGCATCATCCTCACGATCGTTACTACTCTTGAGCTCATTGTTGCAATCACTGTGTCCGTTCATCTCATTGAGGGTCTTCCCCCTTTTTGCTGACCCTCTACTTTAGTAATCATGATACCTTTCTCCAGGGACTGGTTCTTTCTGATAACATGACCCAAGTATGAGAGACAAAATGTGGCCACTCTCACTGCTAAAGAGCATTCTGGCTGTACTTCTGAGACAGATTTGTTTATTCTTCTGAAAGTCTGTTGTATTTTCAGTATTCTTCACCAGTACCACAATTCAGATGCATCAGTTCTTTAATATTCCGTATTCATTGTCCAGCTGTCACGTGCATATGAGGCCATTGAACATACCATGACTTGGCAGTTATACCTTAGTCTTCAAAGTGATCTTTGCTCTTTAACACTTTAAGGAACTCTTCTGTAGCAGATTTGCCCAGTGCAGTATATCATCTGATATCTTTGTTTTGGTTTTGAACAACATAAAAGTAGTAATTGAAGCTTGTGGTATTGCTGCCGGGAACTGCGGGTCCTGCTCTGTGTAATTCCATCAAGCCAAATGACAAGACCAAGTTTGGCAAGTTGAAAGTGGATTTATTTCATTGGTCAAGGAAAGGAACAGCCAGGCTGTGTGCCATCAAGACTGCTTAAGTGAATAATGGGTTCAGCAGTGTTCCTTATACAGTTTACAGCTAGGAAGTACATACAATTACATCAGCAATCATGGTTATGCATATTACACAGGCACAGTTAGACAAACATAGGCTGTCATATATCACATGTTTAAAAATGGCAGCTCTAACTCCCCTGGGTAGAGAAGTTAATATCTATGAGGCACTTAGTAAAGCAAAGATTTCTTTAGTACATCAAGATGATGACCAACCTGGTTAGAACTGCTTTGTCTGGGACTTTTCAGGCATTCAGGGCTATTCATCAACATGTGAATCAAATTGAGTGAGCAGTGGAAATTTACCAAGCTGTAGCCTAAACTTGCCTGGTATCATAATACACTCAAGTATTACTTTTTAGATACAGTTAATTCTCCTCTAAAGAAACTTTTTTTTTTTCTTTTTTGTAATTGTAAAAGGGAAGATTTTCTACTTAAATGACCCTTTGAAGCCATAGATAATTTTTAGTCCCATCATTACAGTTACGTAATGGTAGTGGAAAGTTTTCTGTATCAAATGATTCTGACTTCAAAAGTAGAGTGTCAGGGAAATAATTAGAATATCTTTTGGACAATTTTTTTAAGAAATAATATTTTGTTAAGGTTTTGGTGGAAGTTTACACAGCAAGATAGGTTCCCATTTGACAATTTCCACAAAAACTGTTCAGTGACATTACAACAACGCAACATACTGTCGTCGAGTCAGATCCGACTTATAGCAACCCCTCCTTGCGTTTCTGAGGTGGCATCACTATAGAAGTAGATTACCTAACCTTTGTTCTGGGGAGTGGCTGGTGGGTTTGAACCGCCAGGCTTCTGGTTAGCAGTCAGATCTCTTAGGCACTATGCTGCCAGAGCTCCCTCAGCAACATTAGTTATATTTTTTACAGTGTGTCAGCATTCTCTTTAATTGTGCTCTGGATGTTCCATTTTTAGTACTCTAGTTATCATTTGGACCAATTTTGAAGACTTCTTGTTCATCATACCCTATAGTATTTATAAAGCTAGAATATAGTGTCAGTTTGTTGAGGACAGCAAAATTAACTTATAATTATCAGTATCATATTCTTGGGCAAATCACTTGTCATCTTCAAGCCTCAGTCTCTTTATTAGTAAAATAATAAATTTTAGACTTGGAGCCTGACTCTGGGTTTTCCAGCTCTGTCACTAAATATGACAAATGTCTTGCCTACTTAATCAAAGTTATAGTATGAATCAAATGAGATAAGGGACTCTATAAAATGTAACTAAAATAATACATAAGTAATAGTTTGTAAAGTGATGTTTTTATAATAAACCATAAAAACCTGCTACAGTTGATTTGATTCCTACTCTTAGCAACCCTATAGAACAGAGTAGAACTGCTCCATAGGGTTTCCAAGGCCATAAATCTTTACATAAGCAGGCTTCCACATCTTTCTTTCCTGGAGCAGCTGGTGAATTTGAACCACCAATCTTTCAGTAGAAGCCAAACACTTTGACCACTGCATACCAGGGCTCTTTTTATAATAATCATTCTATTCAAAATTGCAGGATACCTTATAATTCTTATAAATATACCTAACTGATAAAATCACATGAAACTATTGTTTGATAGCTAGGCCAATTGATATAGTTCATAAAAATAATGTTCTACATCCTAGTTAGGGGAATAGCATCTGAGGTCTTAAAAGCTTGTGAGCAACTAAGATACAACTATTAGTCTCTTTCCCCTCTGGAGCACAGGAGCATAAAGGAAACCAAAGACTCAAGGAAGAAATTAGTTCATAGGACTAATGACCCATGTAAACCACTGCCTCTTCTATCTTGAGACCAGAACGAGAGGTGCCCAGCTTCCACTACCAACCTTTCTGACCAGCAACACAATAGAAAGTCTTGCATAGAATGGGAGAAAAATATAAAACAAAACTCAAATTCATAAAAAAGACCAGACTTACTGCACTGATAGAGACTGGAGGAACCCCCAATACTCTTGCCCTAATATACCCTTTTAATCTGGAACTGAAGCTACTCCCGGAGGACACCTTTTAGTCAATAATAGATTGGCCTGTAAAATAAACAAAAATACTTGTGAGGAATGTGCTTCTTTAAACAATCACCTGTATGAGACCAAGTGGTCAACATTTACACAAGAGCAAAGATGAGAAGTTAAGGAGGGCTAGGAAAACTAGATGAGTGGAAATGAGATAGGCAGGGTGGAAACTGTGAAAGTATTGATACATTACCCACTGCCATGGAGTTGGTACTAAGACACAGGACATTGGGTTTCCAAGGCGGTAAGTCTTTACTGAAGCAGATTGCCTCATTTTCCTCCCACAGAGCAGCTGGTGGGCTTGAATTGCTAACCTTCTGGTTAGCAGCCAAATGCCATACCCATTATGCTATAAGAGCTCCTTGCTGACACATGGGGATTGTAATCAATGTTAACAAAACAATTTGAGTATGACTTGTTAAATGGGAATCTAATTTACTGTGTAAACTTTCACCTAAAACATCATAATGTATTATAAAAAATAGATGGGAATCTTAGAGGACAATGGATTTATGTTAATGGAGAAGGGACAACAGAAAAGGAGGATGAAAATGGTGGCACAACTTGGAGGTTGTAATCAATGTCACTGACTTGTACATATTGTAACTGTTGAGTTGGTATATGTTTGGTGGTGTATATTCTCAACAGCAACAACAACAACAAAATTACTAAAAAAAAAAAAAAAAAAACACCACAAAACTAGTTAAAATGGCTTAGAAGGGATGTGAAAAGTGTAACTGTATAGGACCTCAAAATCTAAATAGGTTGCATGGGAAAGCTTTTGGAAACCTCTAGAAAGTTGTTTTTGTTTTTGGCTATTGTGGTATCAAGTGGTATCAGATTTCTTTGAAAGCTGACACTTAATGAGGATTGTCTGGTTTTCAAAATGTAATACTTAGGCAATGCATGTAACATTAGTTGAGCTTAGTTATGTCAGGATCTTTGAGAAAGATACAAAGATAGAGCAGACAAGAGTATACCCATACTCTACTTTTGTCTGAGTGGGAGAAATAAGAGATCAGCATAAAATAGGATTCTTTCATGCCCTCTCTCTGTTTCCCTCCTGTTTTCCCCATTTCAGGAAATGGTACCTCTACCTATGTATTGCTCTCACCAGAAGGCAGCCTTGAGTCTGCCTTATGCCTGACCCCTTATATCCAACTCATCAGCAAGTTCTGTAAATTACTCTTTGAAATATAATCTCACATCATCTTCTTCTATCTCTATTACCATCTCTATTTTAGAGTAACATCACACTAGCTAGGATTTCTACAAATACTTCCTAAAGTGCTTCCTGTTCTTACTCTTGCTCTCATCCATTCCATTCTGCATACATCAGAAACACCCCCACCCCCTGTTAGGAGCTGAGAGCTTAACTACCACGAGGGATCCTTTTTGAATATTTCAGATGTACAGAAAATAAGGAATAACCTAATGACCATCTTTTACCTGTCATTTCATTTTTAAGGACTATTCACGTTTTGCCATACTTGCCTCATACGTTTTTAGGAACTAAAATGTATGGATAGAGCTGAAACTTTCTCGTACCTCTTCACCATCCTGATAAACGCCCTCTCATCTCAGAAATTATCAGTATCCTGAAGCTGTGTGGATTCTTCTGATTCATGTTTTTATACTTTTACCTTATAGGTTGTATTTATAAATAATACATAGTGTTTCTTTTTAAATTTTTATATAAATTGTGTCATACTGACATCATTCTGCAATTTATTCTCCCCTCAATATTGTTAAGATTAGTCTGTGTTATGATAACATAGTACACCCTTCATTTAGCTATTTTATAATATACCAACATATCCCTGTTTATCCATTTCTCTACTGAGAGAAACTAGGTTCTTTCTCTTTTGGCTCTTCTAAACAGTGTTGCAGTCAACATTCCGTCACCTGTCTCTTTGTATGCTATAAATATGAGTAGATTGCTGGAAGCAGAATTTCTAGGTCAAAGGCTTTGTTCCTGTTCAGCTTTATTGCATCATTTAAACTTTACTACTACCTGTTGATTGAATTGTGTCCACCAAAAATATGTGTTGTAAATCCTAACCTCTATGTCTGTGGTTGTTGAAAAAGGAATTTGCAGTGAATTTGTGGATGTTGCAAAATTCTATCATGCAATCTCTGGCTTCATTTCCTTCACTGAGGCCATATTTTTCCAATTACCACTGATTCTTCTTAATTAATAACCTGAAATTCGAGACCATCTGAAGGTTAGATTTGACACATTGAACACCAGTGACTGAAAACTGTATGAGTTGTGGGCTGACATCAGGAACATCATACATGAAGAAATCAAATGGTCATTAAAAAGACAGGAAAGGAAGAAAAGACCAAAATGGTTGTCAGAAGAGACTCTGAAACTTGCTCTTCAACAGAGAGTAGCTAAAGTGAATGGAAGAAATGACAAGATAAAAGAGCTGAATAGATTTCAAAGGGCAGCTCAGAAAGACAAAGTAAAAAACCAAAAGGGAAGAACATGCTTGGCAGTTCTCAAGCTGAAAGAACTGAAGAAAAAATTCAAGCCTCAAGTTGCAATATTAAAGGCTTCTATGGGCAAAATTGGGAGCTCTGGTAGCATAGTGGCTAAGACACTTGCCTGCTAACCAGACGGCTGGCGGTTCAAACCCATCAGCCACTCCTCGGAAGGAAGG
>NW_006921600.1:10589948-10606005 GCF_000298275.1 Orycteropus afer afer
CCTGAAGGGCAGCTAGGGGCCATAGTCTCAGTGGTTCCACCAGGCTCTATTGGACCAGCAAACCTGGTCCCCACCTTCTTTTTTTTTTTGCAAAAGATAATTTGAAAACGATTGCAACAGGGTATTGACAGGGAACTTCCAGAAATGAAAGCTGGGTTCAGAAGAATATGTGGGATGAGGGGTATCATTGCTGATGTCAGTTGGATCTTGGCACAAAGCAGAGAATATCAGAAAGATGTTTACTTGTGTTTTGTGGTATTGTGTAGATCATAATAAATTATGAATAACTTTTCAAACAATGGGAATTCCAGAACACTTAATTGTGCTCATAAGGAACCTGTATATAGACCAGAAGGCTGTCATTTGAACAGAACAAGGGGATAGTGCATGCTTTAAAAATGGAAAGGGTGTACATCAGGGTTGTATCCTTTCACATACTTACTTAGTCTGTATGCTGAGCAAATAATCCAAGATGCTGGACTATAGGAAGAAGTACCCAGCATCGGGATTGGAGGAAGACTCGTTAACAACCTGTGTTATGCAGATGGCACAACCTTGCTTGCTGAAGGTGAAGATGATTTGAAGCACTTTGATGAAGATCAGAGACTACGTCTTCAGTACAGACTACACCTCAACTTAAAGTAAACAAAAATTCTCACAACTGGACCAATAAACAACATCACGATAAATGCAGAAAAGATTGAAGTGGTAGGGATTTCATTTTCCTTGGATCCACAATCAACACCCATGGAAACAGCAGTCAGAAAATCAGATGTATTGCACTGGGCAAAGAGGCCACAAAAGACCTCTTTAAAGTATTAGGAAGCAAAGATGTCTCTTTGAAGACTAAGGTGCACCTGACCCAATCCATGATATTTTCAGTCACCTCATATGCACGTGAAAGCTGGACAATGAATGAGAAAGACCAAAGAAGAGTTAATACCTTTCCAACATACTACACAAGAACATTGTTCAACATCCTAATTCGGTGTGTAGCGACTGGGGTCTTAAAAGCATACAAGCAGCCATCTAGATGCAACAATGCATCTCTCCTAATCCAAAGCAAAGAAGAATGAGGGAAAACGAAGATGCATGGAAACAATTAGTCCAAGGGGCTAGTGGACCATGCATCCTCAGCTTGTATGACCATGAGACCAGAAGAACTAGGTGGTCCCTGGATACCACTGTCAGCCACTTGCAAAGGGATCCTGCAGAAGATCCTGGATAGAGTGGGAGAACAATGTGGAACAAAACTCAAAATCATTAAAAAAAAAAAAAAAAAAAAAAAAAAAAAAAAAAAAAAAAAAACAGGTTTATTGGTCTAATAGAGCCTGGTGAGACCCCCAAGACTATGGCCCCTAGTTACCCTTCAGGTCTGGAATTGAATCACTCCCATGACTTTCAGCCAAACAGTAGACAGGCATATAGGGTGAACATTTAAGTCATGTAGATACACTCCTTAGATCGATCAGTTGATCAGATCAACCCTGGGAGAACAGAAGGGCAGTGTTTGCACAGGGAGACAGCCAGGGTGGGGGTGGGGGGCAGGAATGCATAAGAATGAAGTACACAGGGAGGAAACTACAGGGAGGAAGTGGAAGGAGAGCTGTTATATTGTGGGAAATTGTAGTCAATGTCATGAAGCAAAATGTGTATGAACTGCTGTATGGAAAATGATTTTGCTCTGTAAACTTGCACCAAAATCACAATAAAAATTTTAGTAAATAATTTAAAAAGAAAAAAAAGGAGTTAATGCCTTTGAATTATGGTGTTGACGAAGAATACTGAAAATACTGTGGATGGCCAGAAAGACAAATTTGTCCTGGAAGAGGTGCAGTTGGAATGCTCTTTGGAAGCAAGAATGGCCAGACTTTGCCTCACCTGCTTTGGTCACGTAGTCAGAAGGGACCATTCTCTGGAGAAGAATATCGTGCGTGGTAAAGTGGCAGGTCAGCAAAAAAAAGGGGAAGACCCTCAACAAGCGAATTGACACAGTGGCTGCAACAATAGGTTTAAGGATTGTGAGGATGTCACATGACCGGGCAGTGTTTCCTTATGTTGTATGTGGGATTGCTATGAGTCAGAGCCTAACAACAACAATGTCTCTAGAGTGGTTGTATCAGTTTACATTATCACCAACAGTATATGAAAGTTCCTGTTTCCCCCATGTGGCAGTTCAGTTTGTATGTCCACTTGGCTAGCCTGGTTGAGTGGCTGGGCAGCTGGATGTAGTATTCCCCATGATGAGACTGGTAATCAACCCCATGGTGGAATGTGCTGGAAGCAGCTGAGTAGCTGCCTTAGGGAATGTGGTCTGCTTCCTATATATAAGCAGAAGCCTTGGGGAATGGTCTCTAGCATATGGCACGCTTGGATCCTGCATGTAGCCTTGTCATTCAGCAGCCTGCCATGCTCTGCTGATCTTGGGACTTACAATGGACTTGAATTAGTGGCCTGCCGTATGGTTTGATAACATTGAAACTGTGCCATTTTATTTGTTGACCTTGGGCTTGTTAGTCTCAGCAGCCAGTAGCTCTCTGAGTAAAGAGATGCCTCTAGCTTCAGTGGGCCAGGAGCAAGAGGCAGAGCTGAAGCCCAAGGTCGAGCGGCTATCACAGCCCCTAGAGCCTGGCACTTTGAACTCAGTGTCTAGCCTCCTGAACTGTAAGAGAATAAACTCCTGTTTGTTAAGGCCATCCCATTTGTGGTATTTTTCCTGTAGAGTGGCACTAGGTAACCAGAACACTCCCATTTTGCCAACAATTGTTATTGTCAGGCTTTCTGTCATTTTAGAGAATTGTCACGAGCAGGAGTTACTAGGAATAGGAGCATTAAAGTGCCTCTGGCAACATCTAAAAGAAAATGAGGGGCATGGTAATAGAAGTTGGAAGAAATATAATCTTTCTAATAAAGTGTCAGAAAGCTAGCTTGAATTGTGTTCTATTTGGAGAGTAGAACTTGTGAGTGATGAACTTTAATATTTAGTAGAGGTGATTTCCAAATAAAATGTTGAAGGCACAGTCTGGTTTCTCCTTACTGCTTACACTAATGTGCAAGAATAAAATGATCAATTGAAGAAGAATTGTTAAGGGGGGAAAATAAAACTCAGAACTTGAAGAATTGGAAAAATTTCAGCCTGCCCATACTGTAAATAATTCCAAAATGTGTTCTGGAAAAAGGGCCAAGGGTGAGACTGGACAGCCTTTTGCTGAAGAGATGAAGTATGTCACTTACGAATCCAATGAATCATCTAAGCAGAAGCCAAGAATAGAGATGAGCTTATCTAGGAAGGAAGGAGCTCTGGTGGTGTAGTGCCTAAGGCATTTGACTGCTAACCAGAAGCTGATGGTTCAAACCCACCAGCCCTCCTTGGAAGGAAGACTGGGCAATCTACTTTCATAGAGATAACACCTTGGAAACCCAAGGAGGGGTTGCTGTGAGTCAGAACCGATGCAGTGGCAGTGAGAGTTTAGGAAGGAAGATACGTGGGTGACGCAAGTGGTTTGCAGTCAGCTGCTAACTTAAAGGTTTGCAGTTTGAACCCACCCAATGACTTCCATTTATAGCCAAGAGAAGAGAACCAGTTTTTCCGTGTTACACATGGGATCACCATGAGTCAGAATTGGCTTGATGGCAACAGGTTTTGTTTTGTTTTTGTTTTTAATCCATGAAGGATCTCAGGAGAACCATTATGTCTGATGGCATAGGTCCCCTTGACATCCACGGAAGTTAGACAAAGTTTTTGAGAATGTTATACTAATAGGAACACTGCCTGCTTGGACTGAAGGGGACAGAGGCAGGATGAAATGAAGGAAGGCTGTCAGACTTCTGGGATTCCCCATACAGGAGATGGTCTGCCCAGAGGGCATGATCTGAGGCTTGAAAGGACTGGGCCCAGAAAGTGAGTCAAGCCATAGATAATTATTCCAGCCCTAGGAAGCGAATACATATGGTTTTAAACAAAAACTATGCTTTTTTGATTTTGATATCAGTGTTCTGTGTCAACTCTAGATGTGGCTAGCAAAGTCTAGAGTTAATCAATATTTTAAGTCCCCTTCTAAGCAAGACAAGACATTAGTACTCTTTCAAAACCAGTTTCTGTTGAGTTGATTCCCAGTCATGACAACCTCATGTGTTTCAGAGTAGAACTGTACTCCACAGGGTTTTCATTGGTTGAGGTTGCAGAAATAGATTGCCATGGCTTTTTTCTGAGGCTCCTGAATCAGGTGTACTCAGACATCCAACCTTATAGGTAGCAGCTAAGAGTGTTAACCATTTGCACCACCCAGTGTAGTTGACCTACTGAATAAACTCCCAATTTTCCTTATTGCTTGTGTCTAGAATTTTAGTTCTTTTTTTTTTTAAAGCAATTTAACAGATGCTGTCTTTTGTACTTGATGAATTATCCAAAAAACCCCACAAAAACCCAAATTCTGTATTTACTGTTTGTTCTGGAATCTCATGCCTTTTTTCTGGATTTATTTTCCTGCATGCTGACGTATTTGTTTAGGTTACTTGGAGCAAAGTTTGTGGGTATTAACTCTTTTGGTCTGTTTCACCCTTGTTCTTTAATTTTGTTTTATTGAATGACAATTACTGTCATTCATCATACTGAATATATTACACTGTTATCTTTTTTGTAGTAAAATATATATAGCAAAATGTGCCACGTTAGCCATTTTTTAAGTGTACAATTCAGTGGCATAAATTCTATTTATAGTGTTATGCAACCATCACCACTTTGTTTCTAAAATACCTTTTTATCACCTGAAACAGAAATTCTGTACCTATTAAGCATTAATTCACCTTACCCCTCTCTCCAGCCCATGGTAACCACTGATCTTCTATCTCTATGCATTTGCCTTTTTCAATATTTTTAATAATGGGATCATAGAAGATTTGCCCTTTTATGTCTGGCTTATTTCACTTAGCATAATGTTTTCAGGGTTAAAGCATGTTGTAGTGTGCATCAGCAGTTCATTTCTCTTTCCACCAAAGAACCAAACTCACTGCCGTCAAGTTGGATCTGACTCATCGCGATCCCTCCTTGGGTTTCTGAGGCGATATCACTACAGAAGTAGACCACCTAACCTTCTTTCCGAGGAGCAGCTGGTGGGTTTGAACCGCCAGCCTTCTGGTTAGCAGTCACAATGCCTTAGGCACTACGCCACCAGAACTCCCTCATTTCTCTTTAGGGCAGAGTAATTTCCATTGTATGTATATGACATTTCATTTCCTTCATTCATCAGTTGATGGACATTTGGGTTATTTCCACTTTTGGACTATGATGAATAATGCTGTGATGAACATTGGTGTACAGGTATCCCTTTGAGTCCTTGCTCTCAAGTCTTTTGAGTATACAAGTAGTGGAATTGTTAGGTCATATGATAATTCTGTGTTTAACTTTTTGAGGAACTGCTAGACTGCTTTCCATAGCTGTCGCGCCATTTTATATTCCCACCAACAGTTGACGAAGGTTCTTGTTTCTCTGCATCCTTGCCAACACTTCTTATTTTCCTCTCTTTTGATAATAGCTATCTTAGTGAGTATGAAATGGTATCTTACTCTGGTTTTGATTTGCATTTCCTTAATAAATAATGAATGTTGAATATCTTTTCAAGTGTTTATTGGCTATTTATATATCTTCATAGAAGTGTCTGTTCAAGTTCTTTGCCCATTTTTTAATTGTGTCTAGCAATTTATTGTTGAGTTGTCAGAGTTGTATTCTGGTTAATAAATAAACACTTACTAGATATATAATTTGGAAGTATTTTCTCTTATTCTGTGTAGGTTATCACTTTGTTGATAATGTTCTTTAATGCACAAAAGGTTTATATTTTGATGAAATCAGTTTATGTATTTTTTCTTTAATTGCTTATGTTTTTGGTGTCATGTAATTAAGAATCTACTATCAAATAAAAGGTCTTGAAGATTGACCTCTGTTTTTTCTAAGAGTTTTACGGTTTTATCCCCTATATTTAGGTTGTTGATTCGTTTTGAGTTAATTTTCTTATGTGGCTTAAGGTCGGGGTCCAACTTCATTTTTATGCATGTGGAAATCCATTTGTCCAATCACCATTTATTGACAAGACTTCTTTTCCCATTGAGTAGAGTTGGCACCCTTGTTGAAAATCATTTGGCAGTAGATATGTGCATTTATTTCTAGACTTTCAGTTCTGTTCCATTGGTTTATATGTCTTGTCCTTACACTATTACCACATTGTTTTAATTACTGTAATTTTTATTATTGTGGTAAAAATATATACAATAGAACATTGAACAATTTATTTATTTTAGTGACACTGATTACATTCTTCATGTTGTACAACCGTTATCACTACCGTTTTCCAGATCATTCTAAACCAGTCATATAAACTCAGTGCCCCCCAAATAAAAACTTTCCCTTTTCCCCTCCCTCCTATCTTTGGTAACCACTAATAATCTTTGGTTTATATTTGCTTATTTCATATAAGTGAGATCATGCCATGACATTTGTCTTTTTGCAACCGATTTATTTTACTCAGTGTAATGCTTTCAGGTTTCATCCATACTGTAGCATGCATCAGGACTTCATTGCTCTTTATGATTGAGTACTGTTCCATTGTATGTACCACATATTGTTAATAATTTCATCTGTTCATGGATGTTTTGGTGGTTTCCACCTTTTGGGTATTGTGAAAAACACTGAAGTGAACATTAGTATACCAGTTTCTATTTGTGTTCCTGCTTTCACTTCTAGATATTTACCTAGGATTGGCATTGCTGGGTCATATGGTACTTCTGTGTTCAACTTTTTGAGGAACTCCCAAATTCTTTTCCATAGTGGCTGTACCTTTTTACATTCCCACTAGTAAGAGATGAGGGTTCCAGTTTCTCCATAACCTTCCCCAACATCTGTGATTTTCCTTTTTTTTTTTTTTTTTTAATATCTTTGCCATTCTAATGAGGGTGAGGTGGTCAGTTAATGTAGCTTTATAAAACCACCACACCCACTGCCATTAAGTCAGTTGCAACTCATAGCTTTTGAAATCAGGAAATGTGAATCCTTCTACTTTATTCTTTTTCAGGGTGGTTTTGGCTACATCATTATCTTTTTTTTTTTTTTTTTTTTAGGATTTGGGTGAAGATTTACAGAGTAAATTCACTTTTCATACAGCAGTTCACACATACTTTGTCTCATGTCATTGACCAAAATTTACAATGCAGCAGCTCCCCTCCCACTTCCTCCCCATAGTTACCTCCTCCCAGTGTCCATCCCTTCATACTCTTCTGCACCCTGAGAGGCCCATTGTCTGCCAACCCTGTATATGATCTTGGATACACTCTCCATTTAGACATACATAATTGTTTAGCTTGTTCACCCATCTATCCGTCCCTATACCCATGTTTGCTTTCATTGACAACTCAGTATTGTATTTGCAAAGGGGTTCATATTTGTTGTTTGTACTGCCCATGTAACTCTCTCTGTCTTTCTCATCCTCAATGCTGCCATATTGGTCACTCACATTTGGTACATTGCCCTTCTCTTCACCCAAATCAATATTTATCTCTATCTATCTAACAGCATTCCCTCCCCTTCCCTCCCACCCCTGGTAACCAACAAAGAAAATGTCCTCCAATATGTAAACCTTTCCTTAACTTTCACAATAACGGACTAATACAATATTTGTCCTTTTGTGACTGACTTATTTCGCTCGGCATAATGTCCTCCAAGTTCATCCACGTTATGCGGTGTTTTGCAGATTCTACATTATTCTTTAGCGTTGCATAGTATTCCATTGTGTGAATGTACCAAAGTTTGGTTATCCATTCCTCAGTTGTTGGACATCTAGGTTGTTTCCAAGTTTTGGCTATTGTAAATAGTGCTGCGATGAACATCGGCGTGCATATATCTGTTCTTGTTATGGCTCTCACTTCTTTAGGGTATATACCTAGTAATGGGATGGCTGGGTCAAATGGTATTTGTATTTCCAACTTTTGAAGGAATCGCCATACTGCTTTCCACAATGGTTGTACCATTTTACAGTCCCACCAGCAGTGTATGAGAGTCCCAATCTCTCCACAACCTCGCCAGCATTTGTTATTTTCTGTCTTGTTGAACTTTGCTACTAGTGCTGGAGCAAGATGGTATCTCATTGTTGTTTTGATTTGCATCTCTCTAATAGCTAATGATCGTGAGCATTTCTTCATATGTTGGCCGCTTGAATATCCTCCTTGGTGAAGTGTCTATTCATACATCATTATCTTTTGGCACTTTTTTTTTTTTTTTCTTAACAGCTTCATTGAAGTATAATTCACATACCTTACAACTCACCTATTTAAGGGTGAAATTCAGTGACATTTAGTATAGTCACAGAGTTGTGAGACATCGTCACAATCAATTTTAGAACTTTTCATCACCCCAAAAAGAAACCTCACATCCCTCAGCCATTATACCCAATAACCTCCATCCCTACACCCAGCCCTGGGTAACCAGTAATTTATTTTCTGTGACTTTGGGTTTGCCCGTTCTCGAGATTTCATGTGTACACACACACACACACATATGCATGCCCGCACACACACGCACGCACATACAGATACATGGAATCATATAATATATGCTCTTTTGTGACTAACTTATTTAACTTAGCATAATATTTTCAAGGTGAGTGTAAAGTAGTTTCTCACTGATTTGCATTTCCCCATGGGTAAATATTTGAATGTGTTTTCCTATGCTTATTAGTATGACTTTCACTTTATTCAGTTTCTTTTCAAAGTGTCACCTCATCAGAGGTCTTCCCTGGCAACTTCCCTGGTATCACATCCCCTTACCTCCTTGGTCATGCTCTATTCTCTTTAGCATTCATTATTTTTATTACTAATCTGTGATATTACAGCATCTGTTTATTTTCTTGTCTCCTCTCCTCTTCCTTCCTTCTTCCTCCACTATGCTGTAAGCTCCCTGCAGGCAAAGACTTTGTTTTTTACACTTCTCTATCCATAACTTTAAGATCATTATCTGACATGTTGTTGTTAGATGCCATTGAGTTGACTCCAATTCATAGTGACACTATGTACAACAGAAGAGAACACTGCCCAGTTGTGTGCCATCTTCTCAATCCTAGCTATACTTGAGCTGATCATTGGAACCACTTTGTCAATCCATCTTGTTTAGAGTCTTCTCCTTTTTCACTGACCCTTCACTTAACTGAGCATGATACCCTTTTTCAGGGACTGATCCCTTTGGACCACATGACCAAAGACAAAATATGTGAGACAGTCTACCCATTCTTATTTCTAAGGAGCATTCTGGCTGCACATCTTCCAGGACAGATTTGTTCATTCTTCTGGCAATCTATGGTATTCTTCGCTAAGACCATGATCCGTGGGCATTGACTCTTCTTTGATCTTCCTTATTTATTGTGCAGCTTTCACATGCATATGAGAATATGAATGTACCATGGTTTGGGTGAGGAACACCTTAGTCTTCAAAGTAACATCTTTGCTTCTTAACATTTTAAACAGGTCTTTTGCAGCAGATTCGCCCAGTGTAATAAAAACAGATTTCTTGATTCCTCCTTCCATGTGTGTTGGTTGTGGATCCCAGGAAAAGGAAATCCCCAACAACTTAATTCTTTTCTCCATTTATCCTGATGTTGCTATCAATTCAGTTGTGAGGGTTTTTGTTTTCTTTATGTTGAGGTATAATCCATACTGAAGACTGTAATCTTTGATCTTCATCAGTAAGTGCTTCAGGTCACCTTCATTTTCAGCAAGCAAGGTTGTGTTGTCTACATATTGTAGGTTGTTAATGAGTCTTCGTCCAATCCTGATGCTGGGTTCTTCTTCATATAGTCCAGTATCTTGGATTATGTGTTCAGCATACAAATTGAGTAAGTATAGTGAAAGAATACAACCCTGACACATACTCATCTTGACTTTAAACCATGGAGTATCCTTTTGTTCTGTTCAGATGAGTGCCTCTTGGTCTGTGTACAGGTTCCTTATGCGCACAATTAAGTGTTCTGGAATTCCCATTCTTTGCAATGTTAGCCATAATTTGCTATGATCCATGCAGTAGAATGCCTTTGCGTAGTCAATAAAACACAGATAAACATCCTTCTAGTATTCTCTGCTTTCTGCCAAGATCCATCTGACATCAGCAGTGATATCATCCCTCATCCCATGAGTTCTTCTGAACCCAGCTTGAATTTTGGAAGTTCCCTGACAGTATACTGCTGTAACATTTTCAAATTATCTTTAGCAAAATTTTATTTGCATGTGATATTAATGATACTGTTCAATAATTTCCACATTCTATTGGATTACCTTTCTTTGGAATGGGCACAAATAAGAATCTCTTCCAGTCAGCTGGCCAGATAGCTGTCTTCCAGATTTCTTGGCATAAATAAGTGTCTGCAGCACTGTATCCATTAGCTGAAACATCTCAATGGGTATTCTGTCAATCCTGAAGCCTTTTCACCAATTCCTTCAGTGCAGCTTGGACTTTCTCTTTCAATACGATTGGTTCTTGATCATATGTTACCTCCTGAAATAGTTGAACCTTGATTAGTTCTTTTTGGTACAGTAACTCTGTGCATTCCTTCCATATTCTTTTGATGCTTCCTATATCATTCAGTATTTTGCCTGTAGAATTCTTCTATATTGCAACTTGAAGCTTGAATTTTTTCTTCAGTTCTTTCAGCCTGAGAAATGCCAAGCGTGTTCCTCCCTTTTGGTTTTCTAAATCCAGGTCTTTGCACATTATAGTACTTTACTTTGTTTTCTTGAGCTGCCCTTGGAAATCTTCTCAGCTCTTTTATCTCGTCATTTCTTCTACTCACTTCAGCTACTTTTCTTTCAAGAGCACATTTCAGAGCCTTTTCTAACATCCATTTTGGTCTTCCTTTCTTGTCTTTTTGATGATGGTTTGCTTTCTTCATGTATGATGTTCTTGCTGTCAGCCCACAACTCATCTGATTTTCGGTCATTGGTGTTCAATGTATCAAGTCTCTTCTTCAGATAATCTCTAAATTCAGGTGGGATATAATCAAGATTATATTTTGGCTCTCATGGACTTGTTTTAATTTCTTCGGCTTCAACTTGAATTTGTATATAAGGAATTTGATGGTGTTGTTCCACAGTCAGCTCCTAGTCTTGTTTTGACTGATGATGCTAAGCTTCTGCAACACCTGTTTCCACTATGCAGTCATTCTGAGTCCTGTGTATACGGTGTGGCAAGGCCATGGGTATAGCCACCCTTTATGTTGTTGGAAAAAAGTATTTGCAATGAGTAAGTTGTTGGTCTTGTAAAATTCTGGCATGTGATCTCCAGAATCATTTCTATCACCAAGACCATATTTTCCACCTACCAGTGGTTCTTCTTTGTTTCCAGCTTTCACATTTCAGCCACCACTAATCATCAATGCATCTTGATTACATGTTTGGTCAATTTAAGACTGCAGAAGTTGGTGAAAATCTTCAATTTTCTCATCTTTGGCTTTAGTGGTTGGTGCATAAATTTGAATAACATTAATATAATTAATAATATTAACTGGTCTTTCTTGTAAGCGTGTGGATATTATCCTATCACTGACAGGACTGTACTTCAGGCTAGATCTTAACATACTCTTTTTTCTTTTTTAAATTGTGATTTGGGTGAAAATTTACAGAGCAAATTCATTTTCCATAAAGCAGCTCACATATACTTTGTCTCATGACATTGACTACAATGTCCCACAATGCAACAGCTCCCCTTCCACTTCCTCCCCATAGTTCTCTTTCCTGTGTCCTTCCCTCCCATGCACTCCTGGCCCCCGAGCTGTCTCCTTGGGCATACACAGCCCTTCTATTCTCCCATGATTGATCTCTCCAAGGAGTGTATCTGCCTAGTGTAAATGTTCAGATCATATGCCTGTCTTTTGTTTGGCTGGAAGCCACAGGTGTGGGTTCAGTTCCAGACCTGAAGGGCAGCTAGGGGCCATAGTCTCAGTGGTTCCACCAGGCTCTAGCAGACCTGCAAACCTGGTCCCTTTTTTTTTTTTTTTTTAATGATTTTGAGTTTTGTTCCACATTGTTCTCCCACTCTTCAGTCTATCCAGGATCTCCTGCGTAGATCCCCCTCTGAGTGATTGACAGTGGTAGCTGGGCAACATTTAGTTCTGGTGTCATAGTCATATAAGCTAAGGATCACATGGTGTACCAGTTGCTTGGACTAATTGTTTCCATGAATCTTTGGTTTTCTTCATTCTTCTTTGCTCTGGACGAGGAGAGACCCATTGTTGCATCTAGATGGCTGCTTGTAAGCTTTTAAGATCCCAGTAGATCTTGACACATTCTTTGTGATGTGATGCTGTTCCTCTTCAATTTGTCCTTTCCAGCATAGTACATCGTATGATTGTCTGGTTCAAAATGGCCAATATCGGTCCATTTTAGCTCACTAATGCCTAGGATATCGATCTTTATGCGTTCCATTTCATTTTTGACAACTTCCACTTTTCCTAGATTGAAACTTTGTACATTGTATGTTCACATAATTTATGGGAGGAAAACAGATGCAAACATTCATTTTGAATTGTGCCCCATCAGCACATGGAGGTCCTGAAAACTTTACTCCATCCTCGTCATTAAGGTCGGGTACTTTGAGAAGGCAGCTCTTGCCCAGTCTTATTTTGAGTGTCTACCAACCTGAGGGGCTCATCTCTGGTACAGTATCAGACAGTTTCAGGGCTAGTCATAAAGTTTTCCAGTAATATATCCAAACATTGTTTCACTGCTGTTTATAAGGTTTTCACTGGCCAATTTCTTGAGAAGTAGATGGCCCTTTCTTCTCCCTAGTCTAACAAAGTATGCTCAGTAAACATTTATTTAATAAATGCACAGTTTTATAATAATGGGATCATATTAATATACTTTAAAAAACTAAACTAAAAAACAATAATACCATTTAATTTTATCCTTTATATTTTTGACTTCTTCCTCCTCTCTCATCTGCCACTGTTTCAGATACCTATTCACTGTTAACCTGGTATAAATTAGTTTCAAATAATACTTATATAATTAATGAATGAGGAAGCCTGCCAAAGAATTGATGCAGTTGAATTGTGGTGTTGGTGAGAACTATTGAATGTACCATGGACTGCTAGATGATTGAATAAGAAGTATAGCCAAATACTTGTTAAAAGTGAGAATAGCCAGACTTCGTCTCTCATACTTTGGTCGTGCTTTCAAAAGGGACCAGTCCCTGGAGAAGGATATCATGCCAGTTAAAGTAGAGGGTGAGGGAAAAAGGGGAAGACCCCCAATGAGAATGATTGGCACAGTGTGTGTGATGTTAGGCTTAATCATGGCAAGTATTCTGAGGATGGTGCAGGACCTGGCAGTGTTTTGTTTTGTGGTGTATCGGGTCAGTTTGAGTCAAAACTGACTCAGTGGCACCTACCAATAACAACAACAGCATAATCATATGACCAGAAGACTAGGGATGTTCTTTCAAGATCATGATCATTAATAGGAAGAGAGCAGGGCATTTTTAGAAACTATTCTGTATGAGTTTATAATGGTAGCATGTGGTGATGTGCATTTGTCAAAACATACAGGTACAACACAAAGAGGGATCCCTAATGTAAACTGTGGGCTTTAGTTAATAAAAATGAATCACTATCTGCCCATCATTTGTAACAGATACACCACAGGAATGAAAGATGATAATAGTAGGGAAAACTGTGTATAAGGAGGAGGAGGGTATATGGCAATGCTATACTTTTTGCACAGTTTTTCTGTAAACCTAAAACTGCTCTAAAAAATAAAGTCTGTTAAGTTAAACAAAAAGACAAAAAAGCAGATCCATCATTACTTAAAATCCTAAAGTCTTTTAATGGCTTTAAATATATATATATGTATATGTATATGTATGGGAGCCCTGGTAGCATAGTGGCTAAGACACTTGCCTGCTAACCAGACGGCTGGTGGTTCAAACCCACCAGCCACTCCTCGGAAGGAAGGTTGGGCAATCCTACTTCTGTAGTGATACTGCCTCGGAAACCCAAGGAGGGGTCACTATGAGTTGGGGCCAACTCGACAGCACATAACAACAACAACAATGTATATGTATATGTATGTTGTTGTTGTTGTTATGTGCTGTTGAGTTGGACCCGACTCACAGTGACCCCTCCTTGGGTTGCCAAGGCAGTATTACTACGGAAGTAGATTGCCCAACCTGCCTTCCGAGAAGTGGCTGGTGGGTTTGAACTGCCAGCCTTCTGGTTAGCAGTCAAGTGCCTTAGGCACTATGCTACCAGAGCTCATATGTATATGTATATGTATATGTATATGTATTGTGTGTATACACACGTGCATACACACATATACCAGAACAAAGCAAACTCACTGCCATCAAGTTAGTTACAACTCATATGACCCCATATGGGTTTCCGAGGCAGTAAATTTTTACAGAAGTAGATTGCCCCATCTTCCTTCTTCTGTGAAGCTGGTGGGTTTGAACCATCAGCTTTCTTGTTAACAGTCAAATGCCTTAGGCACCACACCACCAGAGTTCTTTGTGTGTATGTGTGTAAATGTATATAGGTATGGACATATGTATATATATGGAGTTCTGGTGGTGCAGTGCCTAAGGCATTTGACTGCTAACCAAAAGATCGGCAGTTCAAACCCACCAGCCACTCCGTAGAAGATCTGCTTCCGTAAGGATTTACTGCCTTGGAAACCCAATGTGGATCACTGAGTCAGAATCAACTCAGTGGCAGTGGGTTTGGGTTTTTTTTTTTAATTTATTTTTTTAATGTGTAGTGTATATACTAAAAACCAAACTCACTGCCAATGAGTTGATTCTGACACATAGCGACCCCCATTGGGTTTCCAAAGTGGTAAATTTTTCCAGAAGTAGATTACCCTATCTTCTTTCTGTGAAATGGTTGGTGGGTTTGAACTGCCAGCCTTCTGGTTAGCACTCAGATGTCTTAAGCACTGTGCCACCAGAGCTTCTTGTGTGTGTGTGTGTGTGTGTGTGTATATACACACGTATATACATATATGTGTATACACACACACGTGCTTTTTGTGTGTGTGTGTGTGTACACACACACACATACATATATGTATTCTTATATGGCTCCTCCACACCTGTTCAAATTCATTTTGGGCACTTTCCTACCTCCTATAGTCCCATCTTTATAATCTGAAAGTGCCTCCTTTCACACATATTTCTAGTTTGTCATCTTCTCAGTTTTCTTTCTCACTTGAATGCTATCTTCAGAGATATCTTCCCTAACCACCCTGGTTGTTTCCCTTCTAAGACCAATTTGTTCATTCTTCTTTCTGGAAAACCCAAACCAACTGCCATCAGGTTGACTCTGACTCACAGCGACCTTTTAGGACAGAGTAGAATAGCCCCCATAGGGTTTCCAACTCTAAATCTTCACAGAAGCAGACTGCCTACTCTCTTTCTCTCCTGTGGAGCAACTAGTGGATTCAAACCACTGACCTTTTGATTGCCAGCAGAATGCTTTAGCCACTATGCCACCAGTTTCCTTGATTCTTCTGGCAGTCCATAGTATATTCATTATTCTTCACCAACACCGCAGTTCAAGTGCATCAATTCTGTCTTCCCTTTTCATTGTCCAGCTTTCACACACATAAGATGATTGAAAAGACTGTGACTGGAGTCATGTACAGCTTAGTCATCAAAGTGACATCGTTGCTTCTTAAAACTTAAAAGAGATCTTTTGCAACAGGTTTACCCAATGCCTTATGCATTTGATTTCTTTCTTTTTTTTTTTTTTATTTTTATTTTTTATTTTGATTTGGGTGAAGATTTACAGAGCAAATTCACTTTCCATACAGCAGTTCACATATACATTGTCGCATGTCACTGACCACAGTTTACCACAATGCAACAGCTCCCTTCCCACTTCCTCCCCATAGTTACCTCTTCCCAGTGTCCATCCCTCCATACTCTCCTGCCACCTGAGCTGTCTCCCTGTGCATAAGCAGCCCTTACTTCTCCCATGATTGTTCTCTCCAGGGCGTGTGTCTACTTGAGGTAAATGTTTAATTC
>NW_006921600.1:10609865-10614894 GCF_000298275.1 Orycteropus afer afer
TTCAAGGCTCAGGGGTCCAAGATTATCTTCTGTGTCTGTGTTAATTGGTTTCCCTTTTCTTTGTTGAAGAGGGTCTGTGCAGTCCTTCTGCCTACTCCATCTTGCCGGAACCTGCATTTGATTTCTTGACTGCTGCTTCAGTGGACATTGCTTGTTGATCGAAGTAGAGTGAAATCATTGGCATCTTCAGTTTTCCTATACATCTATCATGATTATTTGTTCAGTTGTGAGGATTTTTGTTTTCATCACATTCAGGTATAATTCACAGTGATGGTCTTTGACTGTCATTAATAAGTGCTTCATGTCATCCTTCTTTTCAGCAAGGAAGGGTGTGTCATCTGCATATTTAGATTGTAAGGAGTCTTCCTCCATTGTTGCTGTGTTCTTTTTCATATAGTCCAGCTTGGATTATTTATTCACCATACAAAATGAAAAAGTAAGGTGAAAGGATACAACCCAGCTATACATGTTTTCCAGTTTGAAACCATGCAGTATCCTCCTGTTCTGTTTGAATGACTGCCTCTTGAGCCACATACAGGTTCTGTATGAGCACAAGTTAAGTATTCTAGATTACACATTCTTTGCAGTGTTATCCATAATTGGTATGAGCCACACAGTCTAATGTCTTTGTGTACTTGATAAAACACAGGTAAATATATTTTTTATATTCTCTCCTTTCAGCCAAGATCTGTCTGACATCTGCAGTGATAACCCTCATTCTGCTGCAGTTGTTTTTGAATTGTCTGTTTCTTTGATACCACTTAGTATAATATATAAGCACTTGGGTTTATTTTTTTGCTTATGGTCTCTCTCTCTCTCAAAAAACTGAAAGCTCCATGAGTTTATTTTACATTATATTTGCATTATGTATAGCTAGCATATAACACCCTGCCCAGTAAATACTTAATGAATGTCTATTACTCGTCCATGGATTCAGTTATATTTATTGAATGTCTACAGTTTGCCAGAACTGTTCTACATGTGGGAGATACAATGATGAACAACACAGAAAATGTTCTTGCTCTCATAGAGGAGAAAAGTAGTAACAAATGAAAAATAAGAAACATTGCTGCTATGGCAAGTGTTTAAGTGATGGGAACTGCTTTTCTGAGGAAGTGACATTTAAGCTGAGATCTGAATGGCAAGAAGGAATTTATCTTATGAAGGTAAGAGCGGTAGGAAGAGCTAAAACAAAGTTCTTAAGTCAATAATGAGCGTAAATATTCAGGAACGTAAAAAAGACCACCGAGTCTATAGTGGAGCCAAAGGAGTAAGTGGTTATTACAAGATGAGTTCAAAGATGGGCGTGAAGCAAGATAACACAAGCTAGGGTAAGGAGTTAGAAAGTGGTGGCTTAAGAGAGAGATGATACAGTACAGAAGGAGACGGAGGGGTGCAGAGTAAGTTGGTGCAGAGGATTATGTCTGCTGAGCCAGGTGGATTCAACAGATCTTTAAATTTAAGCAGTGGATTATCTTCCAGAAAGTCATTTAACTACTTAGTTTTTGGTTTCATTTTTACCAGGGATGTGACTTTCCAGTTTATAGTTCTAATTCTTGGCTTTAGTTACCTCTTTAGAAACCAGTACTATCCAGGCAGCTTATGCAGTACATGCTTACTTGTTGATAGTCATAGAATACATTGAAAATTGAAAGGAAGCACCAAGTTAATGCTTTTTTGCTGAATTTCTGAATTTGCACAGGCTTTTGGAAGTTCATGTTTCCTAGTTTAGTCAATACACTGACCTGAAAGCAAAACTGAGTTGATTACTCAATTTCTCATTTCCACTTTTTCATTTCCCTATGTTTCAGAAAGCAAGCGACTAGGGAAGGCAGTGTTCTCAAGGGTGCCTGACTTCCACATTTTTAAGAGCAAACGGTTTTTTGGGGGTTTGTTTTGTTTTGTTAAATATCATTATAGGAGTCTACTGATTAGCTATCTACCAATAAGATGTAATTCTCATTTGTAAATTACAACCTTTTATAATCCTGTTAATAAAAGAAATAATTGCTTTCATATTGTCTTTTAAAAAATGTTGTATTTGAAATTAATTGAAGAGACTCCCTTTCTTTCCTGTCCTTCACTAACCATGTAGGATGGCAAGGAGCTATTTTAAGCTTCTCTACAATAGAACTTAAGATACTTCCAGTTCTTTTGCTGACCCTACAGGCAGAGGACTTAGAGGCAGTTCTTCTTTCCTAATCAGTCTCTCTTATGCTATTGCTAGAATATTTGTAGGTAGCTATCCACTTAAAATGGTTTTGTTTCCAAAATTCACATGTAACTCTGAGCTTTGACATTTGAAATGTATCTTACCTGAAAAAAAAAAAAAATCTTGGTGATGTCAGATGGTACCTAACAATGAAAGCAGCAGTTATAGATGAGTAAGTTCAAAAGCTAGCCGATAAAGATCTAATTAATCTAAAATATAGCTGAAACACTGTACCTTTATGATTTTAAAAATTATGAGAAAATTATGTTTCCAGTGTACATTAGTTCCACTATGTGATGTTTAAATGGGCCTTTATTGGAAGTAGTCTAGACCACTAAACACCATTGTTTGTGGTAAGAAGGGTAAATATTGGTGCTGTGAAGATGTTCCCATTAATGCTTTAAAGAGAAAGAGAAGTTTTGGCATTGGGAATGCTTCTGGAGGAAGATCATTTCCATATCTTGCATGGCATGAACCAGCCATCCGCATGTGAGACATTCTTAAGTCAAATGGTTAAATATTGCTAATGTCTGTATACTCTTACCAGTTGCCATGCAGTTGATTCTGACTCATGGTTACCTGTGTGTGATTTACTAGAACTGTGTTCCATAGGGTTTTCAGTGGCTGATTTTTGGGAAGTAGATCACCAGACCTTTCTTCCAAGGTGCCTCTGGATGGACTCAGTCCACCAGCCTTTAGGTTAGCAGTCAAGCATGTTAACTGTTTATACCACCAGGGACTCCACCTATATGCTCTTAGTTGTTGTTGTTGTTGTTGTTATGTGCCGTCAAGTCAGCCCTGACTCATAGTAGTTACCAAAAAAAAAAAAAACCTCACTGCCATTGAGTCAATTCTGACTCACAGTGACCCCCTTTGGGTTTCTGAGGCTGTAAATCTTTACGGAAGTAGATTACCCACTCTGCCTTCTATGGACTGGCTGGTAGGTTTGAACTGCCAACCTTCTGGTTAGCAGTCACATGCCTTAGGCACTATACCACCAGAGTTCCTTTTTCTTGCTGTTGTTATATGCTGTTGAGTCGGACCTGACTCATAGCGACCCCTCCTTGGGTTTCCGAGGCAGTATCACTACGGAAGTAGATTGCCCAACCTTTTTTCTGAGGAGTGGCTGGTGGGTTTGAACCACCAGCCTTCTGGTTAGCAGTCAAGTGCCTTAGGCACTATGCTATCAGAGCTCCTACCAGAGTTCCTTAGTAGTTACAAAAAGTGAGGGAAAAATAAGTAGAAAAATCTTGAATGAGGAAGTGAATAAATATTTCAAAACTTTCTAAACAAATATTAATGATACTTAGCTCTGGTGGCGTGGTGCCTAAGGCATTTGACTGCTAACCAGAAGGCTGGTAGTTCAAACCCACCAGCCACTCCTTGGAAGGAAGGTTGGGCAATCTACTTCCGTAGTGATACCACCTTGGAAACCCAAGGAGGGGTCGCTAGGAGATGGCTGTGTGTTGCGTTGTCATGTGTTTATCACTCATTCTTTCCCTAACACTTCAACAGAGCTGTAAAAGTCTTAACATGATAAACGCTGCAGATTATCCATCAAAAAAATTTTTTTTTCCTTTGTATATATTCCTCTGGGAGCTTTCTGCCCTCCTGTTCTGATGTGGACTGATTGCTATCTAGGCCTGCTGCAAAGCTTTCATTCTGTCCTTTTCATCATCTCCTGGGAATTTCCTTTACTCCTCTCTCTGTTGGATCATGTTCCCTGGCTCCTGTGTTTTCCTCTTTCTTGAATTACTCCCTTGTTTTGGTACAGCACATCCTTTACCACCCACTTCTTGTCCCCAGCCACCTTAGCCATCCATCACCAAATCCTCTTTTCAGACAACTCTCTTATACCTCCTGTGAAGCTTTTCCTCTCCTTT
Organism: Orycteropus afer afer; assembly: GCF_000298275.1. Classification (NCBI taxonomy): domain Eukaryota; kingdom Metazoa; phylum Chordata; class Mammalia; order Tubulidentata; family Orycteropodidae; genus Orycteropus; species Orycteropus afer. The sequence continues at coordinate 10,613,961 of NW_006921600.1, forward strand.
CAGTCCTGACCGCACCCTGCTTTGTCCCTTCACTTCACTGTTTGTCATAGGCTTGGTCCGTCGTATCTGTTGAGCACCTACTCTGCATGTCAGGCACTGGGTATAACACGAGGGAGTCTGAGATGAAGAAAATGAGGTTCGCATTCCCAAGAAAGTTTCCCAAGGAAGTTCAGAAAAATAAGTAACATCCTGGTTCTCACTGGGGGAATTATCACCCCCTAGTGGCCCGTTTGGAAAAGCGTGGGATATTTTTGGTTACCACAATAAGGAGGATTCAGCTGTCATTTTGTAATTAGGCCTGGGTTATTTAATGTCTTGTATGTCCAGCACAATTTTTAATATGCCATCAGACATTCCTGCGTAAAAATATGTTTACAATTATCTAAGCTTAGAACTTAGTTTTGTATACAAACCCTACGTATTCTTGGCCCTTTTTGCATTGTCATTGCTTGTGCAACAGATGGAGAACAGCTAGTGTTGATCAGCAATGCAGGTTTATAGTCAAATTTAAAAACAAGTAGCTTGGAGTGTCTTAGGAATCCTTTATTAGTCACTGACTGCACTTAGTTTCTAAGAATCCTAGTGAAAGGCTCCACAAATCATGAATATAATTATCAGTGCTGCTAATAATAAAGGAGTTGTGGTGGCATAGTGGGGAAGGCATTTGGCTACTAACCAGAAGGTCAGTGGTTCAAACCTACCAGCTGCTTCGTGGGAGGAAGATGAGGCAATCTACTTCCCTAAAGATTTATAGCCTTAGGGGGAGGAGTATTGCTGTGAGTTGGAATAAATTTCATGGCAGTGGGTTGTTTTTTTTTTTTTTTTTGGCTAATAAAAGAAAACTAAAAAGAATCTCTTGGGTGATAGGCTGTTTTATAAACTATGCAATAACAGTGAAGAATATGAGTGCCTTGCCCTATATATGATAGTAAGA
>NW_006921600.1:10614994-10628627 GCF_000298275.1 Orycteropus afer afer
GGCTGTTTTATAAACTATGCAATAACAGTGAAGAATATGAGTGCCTTGCCCTATATATGATAGTAAGATAAACTTTTTTTTTTTTTTTTGATAGTAAGATAAACTTTCTAAGGTAAATGTTAAAAAGGATTTTGTTCATTATTCTGTGTGTATGCATATAAGGCACAGCTCAATTAATTTATACACACACCCCTACATAACTGCCACCTTGATCTACTTATAAGAGTGTCATCCAGTAGAGTGTCATCCAATTTGGGAAATGTAAGATAAACTTATTTTTAAGTAGTATGATAGTTGTGTTTTTAAAATAATGTACCCAATATGTTTTCATATTTACAGTCAGTACAGTCCACACCATCCAGAATGGTGGAAAAATAGTATGTTTATTTGATTTTATGGTTTCACATTAACAATTGGACCCACTGCTTTAAATTTAGAAGTATTTTACCTGAAAAGATGTGTTGAAGTTGAAGGAAAAAAATATTAAGGGTATTATATGAAAATATAACTAAGATAAGTTTATCTTATTCCCCAACTTTATGGACACCATGTATGATATTTCCAGTACCCATAAAAGCTTCCTTATACCCATTTCTGGTTAATATTCTACCAGAGGTAACCACTATTCTGATTTGTATCATCATAGAGTTGTTTTGCCTGTTCTTGAGCCTTCATATAAATGGATTTATCTTATAGAAAGAATACTGAGCTGAAGAATGTAGAAATAAGCATACATACTGTGTAATTCTGTTTGTATAATATAAGAATACATACATATGAAATTACACAATATGTAATCTTGTTGCAGGCCTTAGGTGGTGCAAACAGTTTGTACTCCACTACTTAATCTAAAAGTTGGTGTGGTATAGTAAATGACATAGTACAGCTTTCCTAGCCAGAAGTCTTTGTAAACTCTATGGTGGAATTTGCCATGTGCAACTGAGTAGCTCCTGATTGTTATCCTCCTGGGGTATTTCTTTTGGGAGCAGCACAGAGCAATCTTCTGGGAAGTTCTCTCTCTCAGGTGTATAGAATTCTGATGTTAGGATTGGTCAGTTTAGCCACTCTGCCAGGCTCAAAAGGAGCCCTCCTAGAGGCAGAAGGAGTCTCTTACTGCCAGCTGGGAGATGTGAGAAACATGCATTGCTGAGAGAGAGACACGAGAGACATGCGCTGCTGGGAGAGAGACGCCGAGAGACATGCGCTGCTGAGAGAAAGACTGAGAGAGACTGTCCGCTGAGAGACGGTGGACTGAGAGAGACTGAACGTGTTCCTGAACTAAAATTGTAGCCTAATAAACCCAGTAATCTGTGAGTTCTATGTGTCTGCTGCAGCGAATTATCAAACCCAGCAGAGAGGTGGTGGGTGCTACGGAAGGAATGGTTGGTGTCAGGGTTGGTGAAAGGGCTGGAGGAGGGCAGCATGTCTGGCCTCACAGGAATAGGCCCCGGGCTACTGATGGTGATTTTGTCTTCCTCTTGTGGGGTTAGAGGAGGTCAGAAGATGAAGCCTTCTTGCCTCCTTGGCAGTTGGCCATTCAGACTCACCACGTGTACCCTTGCAGAAAGTCCTGGTGATCTGCTTCCTTAAAGATTATAGATAAAAGCCTAAGAAAACCCTGTGGAGCAGTTCTGCTCTGTAACACATGGGGTTGCCATGAGTTGAAATTGACTCGATGGCCACAAGCTTGGGTTTTTTTATTTGTTTTGTTTTATTCTTATTTCTACATTCTTTGGCTTATTGTTCTTTCTATAAGATTAATTCATGCTTTGAGTATAGCAGTCGTTCTTACTGTTGTGTAGTCATCTGTTATGTGTCTATAAACAATTTATTCTGTTGATTGTCATTTACATTGTTTTAAAGTTTTGTCTATTATGAATAAAGCTACTATGAACATTCCTATACTTATTTCTCATGGATATATATCTAGAAGTAGAATTGTTGGGTCATGTGTTAGATATATGTTTCACTTTTATAAATACTACTAAGAAGTTTTCCAAAGTGGTTATACCAGTTTACAGTTTCATCAACAGGTGTGAAAGTTCTACTTGCTCCATATCCTCAGCAGCACTTGATACTGTTAGAATATAATATTTATTCAGTGAAAACTGAAAATTTAACAAATGATATTACATCTTTAGGTATATTTGAAATTTTACAATAGGTATTAAGCTGCAAAAAGTAACATTATAGTGACATGAATGGTAGTATTTATTAACAAGCATACATTGTTTAAAAAGAAACATCACTTACTGAGAATTTTAGTTTGCATCTACAATGGGCCTAAACATATATTGATTTGAAAATACATTGCTCTCATATTGTATTATTTATCTATTACTGTGTAGCAAATTATTCTAAAACTTAGCAATTTTATTTATTTACTTATTTTAAGTCAATCATAGGTATTCTTTTTTTTTTTTTTTTAATTCTGATTGGGGTGAAAATTTACAGAGCAAATTCACTTTCCATACAGCAGTTCACATACACTTTGTCTCATGACATTGACTATAGTTTACCACAATGCAACAGCTCCCCTCCCGCTTCCTCCCATCCCTCCATGCACTCCTGCCCCCTGAGTTGTCTCCCTGTGCATAAACAGCCCTTCTTTCTCCCATGATTGTTCTCTCCAAGGAGTGTATCTACCTCAGGTAAATGTTCAACTCATATGCCTGTCTTTTGTAAAACTTAGCAATTTTAAATAATAATCATTTGTTACCTCTTACTATTTCTGAGGGTCAGGAATCTGGGAGCAGTTTACCTGGGTTGTTCTGATTTAGAGTCTCTTACAAGGTTGCAGTAAAGCTATCATGTGGATCTGCAGGCTTCTTAAGTCTCAGCTAGGGCTGGAGAGTCTGTAGGGTCATTCATATGTGTGTGTTGTGGGGCAGTTGGAGGTGGGGGGACGAAAATACACATAAAATTTACCATTTTAAAGTGGATGATCCCCTTACATTTAGTACATTCACAATATTGTGTAGTCCATCAGCACTATTTAGTTCTAAAACATTTTCATCACCCTATAGGAAACCTCTATGCAGTCCATCACCATTATCCCCACTTAAGCCCCCGTAACCACTAGTCTACTTTCTGTTTCTATCAGCCCTCCTATTCTGGATATTTCATATAAGTGGAGTTATATAGTATGTGGCCTTTTGTGTCTGGTTTACTTCTCTGGCTTGTTTCACTTAGCATATTTTTAAGATTCTTTCCTGTTGTAGTATGTATTAGTATTAGTACTTCATTCCTTTTTATGTCTTAATAGGATGTAGTTGTTTTTAGTATTATTAAAATCCTACAGTTCCTTATTGCTCTTCTGTCAAGTTTTATCCATTATCCAAAGTGGGATATTGAGGTCCCCCACTATTATTGTAGGACTCTTTTTCCTTTAATTTGGTCTATGTTTGTTTCATGTATTTAGGGGCTCTGATATTTGGTGCATCTATGTTTCTAATTGTCTATCTTCTTGATTGGTTGACCTTTTATGATACATATTGTTCTTTTTGGCCCCATGTAACACTTCTTTACTTAAAGTCTATTTTGTGGGAATTGGCAGAGCTACCCCTATTTGTCTTTGGCTCTAAAGTGAGTCTCTGGTACATATCTGGTCTCTTTAAGCCAATAAAACTGTGTCCCTCCTAACAGCTCTATACTTGCTTGAGTCTTTAAAAAGTTTCTAGTGAGATTTACTCTTCTGAAAACTAAAGTTTATAGTTGATTTCAGCTCCACTTTCATTTAGAGTAGTGGTAAAATTTCTGTGCCTCTGTATCATTCAATGCAGGTAGTCCCTGCGAATGTCCTACTTAATGTACAACCCATAGTTCTGAACCACCTCCCATAGATACTATTATAGTCAAATGTCAAGACACATACAGTGGTTCATAATAACACAGGTGCTACTTACTTTGCATCAAAACATTATCATTATTGTATCATTATGCTAAAGATATTTTAGTGTATTTGTTTCTTTAATGTTTTTTTATGTGTAGGAAGGTACACTATATACTAAGACAAACATTTGACTAACTGCCATTAGATACAAATCATACCTAATTGCTCTAACATATAAAGTCAATTTAAAGACAGACTTAGGAATGAAACTCATTCATAATCCAGGGACTGCTTATATGCAGTTCTCTTAGAGAGTAGCCGTGAACATTTATAACAAAGATCGGAAGAAAGTAAAATGTATGAGGAGTCTAGAGAACATCAAGAAAGTAAGGAAAGAGAAGCTAATATTACTGATGAGCTATTCCAGAATTGTTTTTCCCCAGAAATTCATCAAGGTGTATCTTCTATACAATGTATAATTGTATACTCTAACTTCAAATACGTTTTACTTTTCTAAGAATAAGATATGAGCTTTTTTTTTCCCCCCCAAATGTGATGCTATTTCTTAGGATGTTAAACACAGTAGTAGGTTTCACACAGAATGAATATTAGGCTTTCCTTTTTTGTTGTTATATGCCGTCAAGTCGGACTCGACTCATAGCGATCCCTCCTTGGGTTTCCGAGGCAGTATCACTACGGAAGTAGATTGTCCCATCTTCTTCCGAGGAGTGGCTGGTGGGTTTGAACCGCCAGCCTTCTGCTTAGGAGTCAAGTGCCTTAGGCACTATGCTACCAGAGCTCCTAGGCTTTCCTTTAGGGGTACACAATCTTAAAATTACTCATAATAGAACTCTTGTTTTCTATCATCTTATGCTATAGCCTTTTGTTTTACTCTCTAGTTTTAATGTTGTCATAGTCTTTTTATTTACCTAGATAAATTTAATAAGACATTTGTTTTAATAGATTACAAAACATTTTAAGAAAGACTAATCTAAGGTGAATAGTCCTAACATTTTCTGTCCAGATATTATCTACATGTCTTTTATGACTTGCTATTAATTTAAAAAAAAAAAGAACTAAAATATACTCTTTGGTGATTTCTTTGCAGCCTCTTGTATGGAAAATTTGAAATGCAGAGGAAAAACAATAGCTAAGGAGATCAGTGAAGCCATGAAGGTAAAAGCTACACTCTGAAAAATTATAAAATGAATAACATGTATGATTTAAGTATTTGCTTTCAAAATCCACATATGTATTAACCTACTGAAACAGGAATTCTCAGTAGTCTTTAAATAGATCTTTAATGAATGTATTAAATGACAATAATGTTCAGAATAATTACCATTTATCAGGTACCTACTATGTGTCAGGTGTTATACCTGGTTTCATTAAAGATTGGCTATATTTTGGGGTTCTGAGTATTAGCAGCCTATCAGGCAGCTTTTGCTAATAATAATAGCTGACATTTATTGAGCACTTAGTGTGGGTCAAATTTTGTGGCTGCTAACCAGAAGGTTAGTGGTTTGAACCCATCAGCCGCTCCACGGGAGGAAGATGAGACAGTCTGCTTTTGTAAACATTACAGCTGTGGAAACCCTGTGTCTAGTTGTCCTCTGTCCTGTAGTGTCACTGTGAGTTGGAATCAACTTGACAGCAGTGGGTTTGGTTTAGTTTTTGGTAGTGTGGTCAGCTACCTTCTAACTTCTTTACATGTATTATCTCATTTAATCCTAACAGTAACCCTGTGAGATATATATTGCTATTTCTCCACTTCATAGATGAGGAAACAAGCAGGGTGAGGCTAAGTTTATTTCCCAAATAAGTAGCTGAGTCAGGATTTGAAACCTGGAAGTCTGGCTCCAGAACCTGTACTCTTAACCACTATACTATGTTTATTATTACTATAATAAACTTGTTTATATCCTTGAAGTTTATTTTATCCTAAACAGGAAAACATTTGGATTTCTAGTAGGTGGAAATTATTTTTAAACTTCAGAATCTTCCCTGTTCTGATGGTAATTCTTTTGTGGTTTGTATTGATCCCACATAATTCTGGTGGTCATGCTTTTCTCTTAGCATGTTCTTTATCAGGGATCTTGGCATGTTCTTTATCAGGGACTGCCAAACTGGTAAGCCAGGCTACATCCAGACCAATGCCCATTTTATAAATAAAGTTCTACTGGAACACAATCATGTCCATTTATTCATTTATTGTCTATGGCTGCTTTTGTGCTACAGTGGCAGAGTAGTTATGACAGAAACATGTGGCCTGAAGAGTTGAAAATAATTACTCTCTGACCCTTTATAGGAAGAATGATCCTTGTTCTTAATGATTGTTGTTGTTGTTGTTAAGTGCCGTCGAGTCAGCCCTGACTCATAGCGACCCCTCCTTGTGTTTCCGAGGCAGTATCACTACGGAAGTAGGATTGCCCAACCTTCCTTCCGAGGAGTGGCAGGTGGGTTTGAACTGCCAGCCTTCTGGTTAGCAGTCAGATGCCTTAGGCACTACACCACCAGAGTTCCCCATTATCCTAAAAATGGTATATAAAAGTTTATTTAGATATTAAATTCTTAGCTCTGAATTTCTGTTGCCTCTTGCTCTGCTAAGTTTTGTTTTACTACAGCTGTTATAGAAATAGAAAATACCTCTTAGTCTTGGTTTACCATTAAAATTTCTCTCCTAAAACTGGTATTTTGAAGGTAAACTTGCATATCCGTGAACTCAAAAAAGCCTTGACTCAAAGAATTAAAATTATAGAGTGTTGTATTTGTCTCTTTGTGTTTGTGTGTTTGAACCTGAGATTAACTTGGAGTATTACTCCTTTTTTTTTTTCCCCAAAAAGTCTTTGCCTGCATTAATTGAACAAGCAGATGGATTTTCTCAAGTTTTAAAGATGCAACCTGTTATTCAGCTCCAGAGGGTCCACCAAGAAGTCTTTTCCAGTTGTAATAGGAAACCAGATGTTAAACCCGAGAGTTTCCTAACACAAATAGAAACCACACCAACAGAGACTGCTGCCAGGAAAGCCACTAACATAGTGCTGAAAAGAAAGAGGACCAAAGACTGCCCTCAGAGAAAATGGTATCCGTTGAGACCAAAGAGAATTAATCTTGATACTTAGACTCCTTTTGTTTATTTTGGGAGTTGAAAATAGATGCTATGAAATAGATTACAGCCTAGACAGGACTTTATTTAAGACAACAAATAACTCTGTAGTGATTCATTTATACAAATGTAGTAGTCTATGCTGGGATATGATATAAGGTATTTCTTTCTTTACCATTTCATCTACAGTAGATGAAAAGCATATTTTTTTAGTATTGCCTCAAAGCCCATCATTGAGCATTCAAAATGCAGACTTTCACTGTCTTTAAATGCCATCAACTCTTGGCTGCCTTGCAGCTTTTATGTAATTTCACGAGTGATGTATTCTGTTAGGTTTCCCTGATATACATCTTTCAAAAAAAGAGCTATGTAATAGTTATCTTTATTTAACATGCTGAAAAACAATGATCACTTCTGTACAGCATCAGGTGGTTTTTTTTTTTTTAAGACAGAATTTGACTTGCCAAATTAGTGTGCACATAAAGAGCACACCATTATTTGTGCAGGGATTACTCTTATGAATTAAAATTGACATGTAGCTAGTGTTTGATGGCCACGCTTTTGTTTTCCAAAGACCTTTTCATTTTTAAACATAATTTGACTTGGGACTGATAGTTTCTTTGGAGGATTTATTGTTACTACTTTATAGATAATTCTAGTTCTGAACTATTTATCAGATTAACACATTGGCAAAGTTGTCATTGTGGGATAAATACATGCAATCATATTGACCTAGTCTACATTCAAAGATGTTTATATATCAAGTATATAATCATTGGTAGAAATCTGAGAAAGCTTTGTCACCTATACTTCTAACATTTAACTGTAGTTTATTAGAGCTCATATTGTGTGTTGTACTTACATTATATAACATAGGGGAGACCATCCAACTTATCAACTGTTTCCCCTTTTGATAACTGTAATACTGTCATCCTTTTCCAAAGGCATTAACTAATCATGAGGCTGGAAAATCTGCATTTCTTTTGCTCACTATGTCTTCCTAATCATAAATATTTAAATTTGATAGAAGGTCTGTTCAATGAAGAAAACATATAAAGCTTCTTCATTGCACTCTATGTCTTTGTGTTACATTGGAGATCTGTATATTTGTACATAGCAGTGTGTCATTTATTAAAATAATGTACAAAGACATCTTGATGCTGTGTATTTTTTTTACTGTGATTTGGATGAAAATTTACAGAGCAAATTCACTTTCCATACAGCAGTTCACATACATTTTGTCTCATGACATTGACCACAGTTCACCACAGTGTAACAGCTCCCCTCCCACTTCCTCCTGACAGTCACCTCTTCCCTGTGTCCATGCCTCCATGTACCCCTGCCCCCTGAGCTGTCTCCCAGTGCATAAACAGCCCTTCTTTCTCCCATGATTGTTCTTTCCAAGGAGTGTATTTACCTCAGGTAAATGTTCAACTCCTATGCCTTTCTTTTGCTTGGCTGGGAAGCCACAGGTGTAGGTTGAATTCTAGACCTGAAGGACAGTTAGGGGCCATAGTCTCAGTGGTTCCACCAGGCTCTATCAGACCAGAAAACCTGGTGGGTCCCCCCCCCCCCGTTTCTTTTTTCCAAATGATTTTGAGTTTTGTTACACATTGTTCTCCCTCTCTATCCAGGGTCTCCTACATAGATCCCCCTCCGAGTGGTTGACAGTGGTAGCCAGGCACCATCTAGTTCTGGTCTCATAGTCATATAGGCTGTGGATCGCATGGTGTACCAGTCACTAGAACTAATTCTTTTCATGAATCTTTGGTTTTCTTCATTCTTCTTTGCACTGGATGAGGAGAGACCCATCATTGTGTTTAAATGGCTGTTTACAGGCTTTTAAGATCCCAGTCACTACTTGCCAAAGTAGGAAGTAGAGCAATGTTTTGTGTAGTATGTTATGCTAATTGAGCTTGATATCCCCTGTGACTATGGTCTCAAGTCCACAGGTTCAACTACTCAGTCCCTCTGGTTAGCTGGCTGTGCCAAGAAGTGACTACAAACTTGTCCCTTGTCAGCTCTACTATACACCTGGGAATTCAGATCATACAAATACACTTATAGGACCATTGTCTGCCAACCCTGTACATGGTCTTGGGTACATTCCCCACTGATACTGTGTATTTTTAAGGGTTGTCTTAGGTATTCTTTTTTAAAAAACTTTTATTGTGATGTGGATGAAAGTTTACAGAGCAAATCCATTTTCCATACAGCAGTTCACATATGCTTTGTCTCATGACATTGACTGTAATTTCTCACAGTGCATTAACTCTCTTCCCACTTCCTCCCTGTAGTTACCTCTTTCCCGTGTCCTTCCCTTCCATGCACTCCTGCCCCTGAGCTGTCTCCCTGTACGTACACAGCCCTTCTGTTCTCCCATGATCAAGCTCTCCAACAAGTGTATCTACCTAATGTAAATGTTCAGCTTATATATGCCTGTCTTTTATTTGGCTGGAAGCCACAGGAGTGGGTTCAATTCCAGACCTGAAGGGCAACTAGGGACCATAGCCAGGCTCTATGTCCACCAGGCTCTATCGGACCAGCAAATCTGATCTGTTTTAGGTATTCCTGACTGAACTTTTAATGTTTGGTAGGTCAGTACCTGCATTTCAGAACATACTAAAATTTCACTTCAAAACTGTTTTGAGGCTGCAGAGCGTTGTTGTTCCAGTACAGTGCTAACTTTTTCATAGCATTAAAATCCCATATGATTTTGTTTCACCTCAGAATCCCCCAAACAAAAGAATTATTTTATTAGATTTGATAAGCTAACATATAAGAAAGTATCCCTTCTCTTTTAAGCAATGCATACTTGGATATATAGTTTAATGCCATGATGTCTAGAATTTGTTCTGAAATGTCAGCAAAAAAGAAGGAAATGGAATAGATTTATAATCAAATATGCCAAAAATCTTGATAATGTTAAATCTGGGCGATGGCTATATTCTTCTGATTTTTGTGTCTGTTTGTAAATTTTATAATTTTTTAAAGGGTTTGCTGTTTTATTGTAAAGCCCCAAACAGCTGAGACTTGAAACCCCTGTGAGAGCCCAAGATTCCCACTCAACAGTTAGAGCAGAGTTTAAAATAGAAACACCAATGGGAAGCACATAAACATGACTGATACCAGTGATGATACTAGGCAAGTATGCACTATAAGAGGAGAAATTGTATTTCTGCATAGGCGAAAGAACTAGCTAGCTAAGAGAATGAAAACTAAAGAAGTCTATAGTTACAGATGATTGAAAAGGTTGAAGGAACAAATAGAAAATAAATTTGGCTTCCTTATGGTTAAAAAGGGAGCTCTAGCAGCACTTGACTGCTAACCAGAAGGCTGGCAGTTCAAACCCACCAGCCACTCCTCAGAAGGAAGGTTAGGCAATCTACTTCCGTAGTGATACCGCCTTGGAAACCCAAGGAGGGCTCACTATGAGTTGAGTCTGACTCAACAGCACATAACAACCACAACATGGTTAAAAAAGAAAAAAAAAGTCTAGATTTCATGGGGTCTTAAAATTCCCTTTGAACAACAACAACAAAAAAAAAAAACAAGCAAACACAGTGGGGTCAAATCCAGTCCCAGAGAAGAAGGAACCTGGTCAAAACAGCTGGTTTCTGATCAGTGGAGGAAAATGTGTTTTCTAAACTTCAGCCATTAGTAATCTACCATCATAATTTTTACCATGTTTGATACCATTTGAACTCTTTTTTCTTAGTTTTTTGTGTTATTCCCATCCTTCCCTATGTCATCCACATTGGATTTGTTGTAACAATACAGAAATGTAAAAAATAGAATGGGCCTTGAAAGTAACTGCTTGAACAATTTAAAATCCCACAAAGGATCATTGAAAGTTCATTAACAATTAGTTACTAGGTACTATGTGTGTACATTCACATCTTTTAAATTTAGGGATATGAAAGCAAGCTACATGAACAAGGTCTGCCCACAAATTTCATCTTTAGGAGGGATTCCCGTTGTAAAACCAAATATAAATTGATGGCTAGATTTCCTTCCTTGTTGACACAATTTCTTACTAACTTGTCCTTGCTTAAGAGGTTATTTCCAAAGTAATTCCTATTCACATTAAGGCTTTTCTGTAAGCACTTAAATAATATTCCAAAATTGCACTAGTTCCTTCGGAGTCTTTCTTAAGCTGAAAAATTTAAATGAAATTTTGTTATATGTAAGAGGTTTTACTGGGTATTTTTTTATGTTTAACAGAAAAACACTCACAGTTTGATATAGTCTGTATCTTTACCTGGGAAGCTCAAAATCCAGCAGCAGTAGTAAGCGACAGACAGATTCAAGTATATTTTTTGTTGGCACTATGCTTGGAGCAAAGTCATCAAGATTTTCTCAGTGTGTCTTTAATTTGTGTGTTTATGATGATGATGAATTAAGACTTCTCATAACCATTCTTACCCAGACTTTATCAAATCTGTGAGTGAATGAAAATTTAGTTAGTAACTCTGGTAAGGAAATATAAGTACATGGGTTTTAGACTCAAAACAGAAAACTAGAGGACAAACAGGTAAAAGATTATGTTGACACATTAAGAACATGGAAACGTGTGGGGTCTTCATTAAACCTAGAATTTGCATCTCTAGAATGTAGTTGAATAAAACATTTCCCAGCTACAGATATGGAGATGAACCCAGTGATTTTTTTTTTTTTTTTTAATTGTGATTTGGGTGAAAGTTTACAGAGCAAAATCACTTTCCATAATGCACCTCACATACACGTTGTCTCATAACATTGACTGCAGTTTCCCACAATGCAACAGGTCCCCTCCCAGTTCTTCCCCATAATTATTACCTCTTCTCTGTGTCCTGCCCCCCTGAGCTGTCTCCCTGTGCATCCACAACCCTTCTATTCTCCCATGATTGGTCCCTCCAAGGAGTGTAACTGTTGTTGTTGTTGTTGTGTTGTTATGTGCCGTCGAGTCAGACCCGACTCATAGCGACCCCTCCTTGGGTTTCTGAGGCAGTATCACTACAGAAGTAGGATTGCCCAACCTTCCTTCCGAGGAGTGGCTGGTGGGTTTGAACCACCAGCCGTCTGGTCAGCAGGCAAGTGTCTTAGCCACTATGCTACCAGAGCTCCCAGGGGTGTAACTACTTAATGTAAATGTTCAGCTCATATGCCTGTCTTTTTGGCTGCAAGCCACAGGAGTAGGTTCAATTTCAGACCTGAAGGGCAGCTAGGGGCCATAGTCTCAGGGGTTCTACCAGGCAGTATTAGACCAGCAAAACTGATCCCCCCCCTTTTTTTTTAAATAATGATTTTGTGAACCCAGTGACTTTTTACCCATCCCCCTTATTAGTTCTGTAATTTTATTATTTAATATATGACTGGATCTAAGACATTATGACTGTTCCATGAATATTTACTGATTGATATCGTGCCTTATAAAAAGCCCCATAGCACTTTTTTTCCCAGGTTTTTTTTTTTTTTTTTTTTTAAATAATAGTGTTTTTGGCAGAAGTTTATACAGCAGATTAGAGTCCCCTTTGACAGTTTCTACACAAATTGGTCAATGATACTGGTGACATTTTTTTTTGTTATGTCAGTATTCTCATTATGTTCTGGTTTTCCGTTTCCAGTACTCTACTTTCCCTGACCCCTTATCTTCTCATCTCTGCTTTGGATTAAATGTTGACTTTTTGGACTCATATTTTTTCAGTAGTCTGTCAATTTCATGGGTACTGTCCTTTACTTTGTGTGTCATTCTGCTTTTCTGTTAAAAGGTGATCTCAGGAGTTCCGGCAAGATGGCAGACTAGGCAGAAAGACTGCACAGACCCTCTTCAACAAAGAAAAGGGAAACCAATTAACACAGACACAGAAGATAATCTTGGACAGCTGAGCCTTGAAGGGGAGGATATGGAAGTGGACTAAACCCCAACTAGCAGAAAATTTGCGGGAAAATACCAGAAAAGGAGACATACAGAGTGCGATCTGGCAGTGATCCTCAGTGATCCTGATGGCACAGAGAGCTTGGAGATTCCTGAGTGGTGGTAGGACCTAAGAATTAACCTAAAAATGAGCCCTGCTAACCAGGGACTGCACCGAGGACTATGCACGGTGGCTGGGAAATAAATGGAGAAGGTGAAGAGAAAGGTGGGCTGAGCTGTGGACTTTTGCTGGTCTGGAGAGTGCTGCCATTGTGAAGGTTTAAAAGTGGTTTGACTATCTTGGATATTTAAAGAGACAGTGTGCTCACAGATTCTTGGGGCTTAAGAACACGTTCTGCTTTCCAGCAACCCCAAGGTCACTTCGGACCTGCAAGACTGAAAAGTTTTTTGATGATTATTCAATTGTAATTTGTGTCTAACTAAATGGGAGACAACAAGAGTCCCCATAAGACACAACTACACCCACACCTCCTGCAACTTCACCTACTGAGCGAGAGCCACTACCTCCTTCTCCATTAATGGGCCAATGATAAAAAACCACCAAGAAGAGCCTGAACTACTCTTGGCTGCTCTTCACAAATAGTTAACAGAGATCTAAATACAACAACGCCACGATGCCTTGGAAACAACAGACCATCACAGTCCACACAAAGAAGCAGGATAAAATGGTAGAAACAAGAGAGCAGGATACAGACACAGAACACATCCCTGAGGAAGAAGCAGCATTGGAACTCTCTGATAAGGAATTCAAAAGACTTATCTTTAGGTATCATCAAAG
>NW_006921600.1:10635597-10729394 GCF_000298275.1 Orycteropus afer afer
TATATATATATATATATATATATAAGGTGATCTCAGGGGATCCCATAGCACTTTAAACATCTCTCATCCCACAGCTGTCTTCTCTCTTATGTTATTTGCACTTTTGTTCTTGTGTTTCCTAATAAATTATAGGTGTCCTGAGTTCAGAGAATACATCTTGCACTCATTTTTATATTCCCATCATTGAACACAGTGCCTGATGCTTGACTAGATGATGATTAATAGTTCCTTGGAATTTATCTTTTAAATTAATATTGACTAGCAGAAAATATTCTCATTAAACCCCAGAATATCCCACAGACTTTCTGAATTTAGACATTAATTATGTTGCAAGAATGAGAAACCAAGTAAACTGTAGCAACAACAAATTCTTTGAAACCTTAGACCAGTGATTCTATAGTTGTCCCCAGCAGCATCAGCATCACTTGAGAATGTTTTAGAAATGCAAATTCTTGAGCCCCACTCCAGATCTACTGAATCAGAAATACTGAGGTTAAGGCCCAGCAATCCTTTAACAAACTCTCCAGGTGTATCTGATACACCCTGAGGTCTGAGAACCACTGCCTAGACCTTCCTTACAAAGATACAGTGCTCATTGCCACTTTGGTTCTCCTCAAAACTGGCTTGAATAATTTTGAATGACAGCAGAAGACAAGAGCAGCAGCACTAGAGAGACTTCCTGAGCTTTGATTGGTGTAGCATGGGTACTGGAACCCACAGAGAAGGGAGATGACAGGGAAAGGATGGCTTGCATCCTTTTGTGTATAAAGTGAATCATCTTTAAAGTGAGGCGAGACAAGTGTTATCATTTATACTATATTTTCAGGAAGACATCTGAGAGGAAGACTCATCTCTCAATGCAGTTGTGACTGCCAAAGAACTCTGGAGATGGTCGCCTAAGCCCAATATTGAAACCACAAACACATCTTTCGACCTTTGTGGTACCAGTGAGTGGTGATGCAGCTGTTAATGTTTGGCTTGGAGAGACAAACTGCAAAAAAAAAAAAAAAAATGGCTTTCTAAGATTAACTCTGCTGAAGCAACTTTGCCAGTTGTGTTGAAGACAGTCTCCAAAATACTACTTCACAGTTTCTGATTTAGGAACCCAGAGTATTTTATCTCCCACAGAAATGTCCTGCTGTTATTGTTTATTGATTAAGGCAGAATAATTTCTCATTAGTGATGAAGCATGTAAGACTTCATCAATCTCCGATATTATAAAATGAATCTTACTTTTTAAACTGCAAGTTCATATCACAGGGGCTGTCCTGATCTAGCTAAAATGGAATTAACTCCAGAGATAACACAGTTCCTGGTTAATGAGAAAACCAGAATACCTAATCTCATATTCCTAACAGAACATGTTTATAAGCATGGGTAGTATACAAGTTTTTGAGATAAGTACAAGAAGTTATTTAGCCCACAGAAATCTTAACCTAGACATTTCTCCCTTGACCTTTATGAGGAGCTGTGCAGAAAACAGTCAATAAAATGAAATTTTTATTTGCTTCAAAAAAACATGATTTCACAGTGCAGGCACAGTTATGGAGCTTCCTAGACATATCCAGAAAACTCATGGGATTGGTTTACTGGGTCAAAAGGCTTGGGACCATAGTCTCAGGAGACGACCTAGTCCATTGGTATAACAGTTCACAAAGATAATGTTCTACCTCCTAGTTTAGTGAATAGTGCCTGAGGTCTTAAAAGCTTACAAATGGCTTAATAGATACAACTATTGGTCTCTACTTACATAGAGCAAAAGAGAATGAAGGAAATTAAAGGCTCAAAGAAGAAACTAGTCTATGGGACTAATAGCCCACATGAACCACAGCCTCTTCTAACCTGAAACCAGAAGAACTAGATGGTGCCCAACTAACACCACTGACCATTCTGACCAGGGACACAATAGAAGGTTCTGAATAGAATGGGAGGAAAATGTAGAACAAAACTCAAATTCCTAAAAAAAGACCATACATATTTCACCAATAGAGACTAGAGAAACCCTGGAGACTCTCACCTTAAGATACTCCTTTAACTTGGATTTGAAGCTATTTCTGCAGGTCACTTTTCAGCCAAGTAATAAATTGGCTTATAAAATAAACAGTACCACCTGTGACTAATACACTTCTGTAACAATTAACTATATGAGACTAAAGGTAAACATTTACCCAAAAGCAATGAAAAGAAGGCGAGCGTAAGGGAAGCTAGATCAATGGAAACAGAATAGAATGGAAATAATGAGAATGTTGACACATAAAAATTGCAATCAATGGCATGGAAAAATTTGTATAAAAATTGTTAAAGGAGAAACTAATTTGCTGTGTAAACTTTCATCTAAAACACCACAAAGTATCATTTATTTTAAAAAAGAAAAAAGCCAATCTCTCTCTCTATGTATAAAAATTTTGTAAAATGTAGCTACGTCTAAGATTGAGTTTATTTGACTTTCTTTTGAAGATCTTGGCTTTCTTTATTCACCTTCATTCATTTATTCATCCATTCAACAAATACAGATTGGACACCTGAGGGAAAAAAGAAAACATTGCCATGAAGTCAATTCCAACTCATGGCAACCCTTTAGGACAGAGTAGAACTGCCCTATAGAGTTTCCAAAGGAGCTGTGGTGACACAATGCCTGAGGCATTGCTAACCAGAAGATTGGCAGTTCAAACCCACCAGCCACTCTGTGGAAGGAAGATGGGACAATCTACTTCTGTAAATACTTGCTACCTCAGAAACCCAATGAGGGTTGCTGTGAGTTGGAATCAACTTGGTGGTGGTGGGTTTGTTTTTTTGGTATAGGGTTTTTGTGGCTGTAAATCTTCACAGGAGCAGGCTGCCACATCTCCCACAGAGTGGCTGGTGGATTCAAACCACTGACATTTCAGCTGGCAGCTGAGTACTCAACCACTGTATGACCAGAGCTACTGTTGGGCACCTACTCAGTTCAAAAGGCAGAGAGGTTAAGAGCATGGGCTCTGAGCTAGATCATCTAGGTTCAAATTTCTGCACTACATTATTACTTAAGTGGCATTAAAGCAACTTAACCTCTGTACTGTTGTTTTCTTATATTTAAATTGGTTTTTTTATATGTAAAATGGAGGTGATGATAATACCTACCTCAGGTTTATTATGAGAATTAAATGTGTACACGTAAAGTCCTTAGATTAGTACTTGACACATAGTGAGCGCTATTATTGTTATTACTTGGTTTGATATAAGATGAAAAAATAAAAAGGACAGATACTGCCTTCAAGAAGCTCATATTCTAGTGAGGAGGATCAGCAGGTGAACAATGCAGCCAATGCTGTGATAGACTTATGCATGGGGAACATTGGGAGAAGTCATGGAAGGCTATGGAGAGGAACCAGCATTTGGGGGTGGTCTTAAATGCTTCGGGCAAATAACTAGGAAAGGACAATCCTAACAAACGTGCAGAGAGTTGTGAGAGCATGGTGGTGCAGTGCCTAAGGCATTTGACTGCTAACCAGACAGCTAGTGGTTCAAATCCACCAGTCACTCTGTGGAAGGAAGACTGTGCAATCTACTTCCATAAAGATTTACCATCTTGGAAACCCAAAGCAGGTTGTTATGAGTAGGAATTGACTCAATGGCAGTGAGTTTGTTTTTTTGGTTTGGTGTATAAGGGGAATACCAGATATGTTTATGCAGGTCATAGCTAAAGGACAGTTCCTAAAGGTAAACCTGAAGAGGTCGGCAGGATCAGCTTTTACAAACTTTGTATTTCTCAGAGTTAGTGATGAGGTGCCATTAACAACCAAAGAAGGAAAAGAAGGTGAAACTCCATTTAAGCCATTTTCTTCCTTATTTAGCATTTGCTCCGGAAAAATGAGAATAAGAGAAAGATAACACTCTTTTGATTAAACCAGAAATTGAGTTTCTCAAACCATAGCATTTGAAGAAAGTGCATGAAGGAAAGATTAATGAATTAGCAGAGCAGAGGAAAATCAAGCCTAAGGGCCTGCAGAGAGAGGGACTGATGAGAGAAATCCAGTTTGTTCCCAGAACAACTGAAGGATGGGCCCACATGAGATAGAGGAGCCTGAACACGAGAGGAGTGTGTCCCTATCCCCCTCCCCCACTCTCAGTGATCGTCCCTGCCAAAAAAAGTTTATTTCCTGGAGAAATTGGAATAAGGAGGTCCTGGAGGGTAAGGGTGAAATTCAGAACTAAAAACAGGGCAGCAAAGTGAAATTCTGCGTCAGAATGCTGGCAGCCTGCCTCACACACATTGGAGGGCCCCACTGTGGAAACCTAGTAAACAATCCACAGAGAGTGATATTTGCGTATTCCTTACCCCTCATAGCCAAGGAGCACTGGTGGCACAATTGTTAAAACCTCAGCTGCTAACTGAAAGTTCAGAAGTATGAACCTATTAGCTGCTGTAGGGGAGGAAAGACCTGGTGATTGGCTCCTATGAAGGTTACAACCTAAAAAACAGTTTTGAGGCAGTTCCATGCTGTCACATGGGGTCACTGTAAGTCGGAATTTACTTGACAGCATGCAACAACAACCACCACAGGTCCAGATGGCCAATCCACTCACTCTACTGTGGAGCCCTTTAGTCTATAAGTCCCTCTCAAAGAGCTTTGAGAAGCTTTTATTTTTTATTTTTTAAATTTCACTCTTAAAATGAATGGGCATAATAAAAAACTGGAAGCAACCCAAATGTCCACCAACAATGTTGTTATTAGGTGCCACTGAGTCAGTTTCTACTCATAGTGACCCTATGTACAACAGAACAAAACACTGCCCAACCCTGTGCCACCCTCACAATCATTGCTATGCTTGAGCCCATGGCTGCAGCCACTGTGTCAATCCATCTTGTTGAAGGTCTCTCTTATTTTCACTGACCCTCTACTTTACTCAACATGATACCCTTCTCCAGGGACTGATCCCTTCTGACAACATGACCAAAGTATGAGAAACGAAGTCTGGCAATTCTTGCTTCTAAGGAGCATTCTGGCTATACTTCTCCAAGACAAATTTATTCATTCTAGCAGTCCATGGTATATTAAATATTCTTCACCAACATCACAATTCAAATGCATCAATTTTTCTGTGGTCTTCCTTATTCATTGTCTAGGTCTCACATGCACATGAGGCTTTTGGAACATACCATGGCTTGGGTCAGGTACACTTTAGTTCTCAAAGTGACGTCTTTGCTCTAAGGTCTTTTGAAGCAGAGTTGCTGAATGCAATACTTCATTTGATTTCTTTTCTCTCTCTCTGTCTCTCTCTCTCTCTCTTTCTTTATTGTGATTTGGGTGAAGATTTACAGAGCAAATTCACTTTCCACACAGCAGTTCACATACACTTTGTCTTATGACATTGACCACAGTTTACAACAATGCAACAGCTCTCCTCCCACTTCCTCCCCATAGTTACCTCTTCCCAGTGTCCATCCCTCCATGGACTTCTGCCCCTTGAGCTGTCTCCCTGTGCATAAGCAGCCCTTCTTTCTCCCATAATTGTTCTCTCCAAGGAGTGTATCTACCTGAGGTAAATGTTCAACTCATATGCCTGTCTTTTGTTTGGCTAGAAACCACAGGAGTGGGTTCAATTCCAGACCTGAAGGGCAGCTAGGGGCCATAGTCTCAGTGGCTCCACCAGGCTCTATCGGACCAGCAAACCTGGTTCCCTCCCCCCCCCCTTTTTTTTTCCTTCCAAATGTTTTTGAGTTTTGTTCCACATCCTCTCTATCAAGGATCTCCTAGATAGATCCCCTTCCAAGTGGATGACAGTGGTAGCCAGGCACCATATAGTTCTTCTGGTCTCATAGTTGTATAGGCTGCTGCTTGGATGGTGTTCTTCTTCATATAGTATTTGGATTATTTGCTCAGCATACAGATTGAATAAGTGGAGTGAATGGATATAACCCTGACATACACCTTTCCTGATTTTAAACCACGAGTATTCCCTTGTTCTGTTTGAATGGTCTATGTACATGTTCCTCATGAGCATATTTAAATATCTTGGAATTCCCATTCTTTGCAATGTTATCCATAATTTGTATTTTGAGTGCCTTCCAAGCTGAGAGGCTCATCTTCTAGCACTATATCACACAATGTTTTCTTCCTATTCATAAGGTATTCAGAAGTGGACCTGGCCATGCCCTCCTTCCTAGTCTGTCTTGGTCTGAAATGAGTTCTGGTGGCATAGTGGTTAAGGCATTTGGCTGTTAACCAGGGATTGGCAGTTCAAACCCACCAGCTGCTCTGAAGAAGGAAGATGGGATGGTCTACTTCCATAAAGATTTACAGCCTTGGAAACCCAGTGGGGGTCATGATGAGTCAGAATAGACTTGACAGTGAGTGTGGTTTGGTTTTATTTATAGATATAAACATATAAATACACACACATACACACACACACATATATACATGTTATTGTTATGTGCTGTGTCAAGTCATCTCCAACTCATAGTGACCTTACATACAACAGAACGAAGCACTGCCTGGTTCTGTGCCAGCCTCACAATCCCTCCTATACCTGAGCCCATTGCTGCAGCCACCACATCAATCCATCTTGTTGAGGCCCTTTCCCTCTTTTGTTGACCCTCCACTTTACCAAGCATGACATCCTTCTCCAGAGAATGGTCCCCAACATGACCAAAGTAGGTGAGATGAAATCTGGCCATTCTCACTTCCAAGGAGCATTCCAGCTGCACTTTTATTCCAGGACAAATTTGTTAGTTCTTTTAGGAGTCCACAGTACTTTTGGCATTCTTTACCAACACCACAGCTCAAAAGCATCAACTCTTCTTCAGTCTTCATTATTTATTATCCAGCTCTCACATGCAATTGAAAATACCATGGCTTGGGTTAGGCACATCTTAGTCTTCAAGGAGATATCTTTGCTATTCAGCAACTTGAAAAAGGTCTTTTGCAACAGATTTGCCCAATGCAATATGTCTTTTGATGTCCTGACTGCTGTTTCCAATGGCGTTGATTGTAGAACCAAGTAATATGAAGTCTTTGACAACTTAAATCTTTTATCCATTCATCATGATGCTGCTTACAGGTCCAGTTGTGAGGATTTTTGTTTTCTTTATATTGAGGTGTAATCCATACTGCAGACTGTAGTCTTTAGTCTTCATCAGTAAGTGCTCCAAGTCATCCTAACTTTCAGTAAGAAAAGTTGTGTTGTCTATGTGTCTCAGGTTGGTAATGAGCCTCCCTCCATTCCTGATGCCACATTTTCTTCATATAGTTCTTCTTCACACAGCTTCTCAGATTATTTGGTAATGAGCCTCCCTCCATTCCTGATGCCACATTTTCTTCATATAGTTCTTCTTCACACAGCTTCTCAGATTATTTGCTCAGCATACAGACTGAATAAGTATGGTGAAAGGCTACAATCTTGATACACTCCCTTCCTGATTTAAACCATGCAGTATCCCCTTGTTCTGTTCAAATGACAGCCTCCTGGTCTATGTACAGGTTCCTTATGAGTACAATGAATTGTTCTGGAATTCCTGTTCTTCTCAGTGTTATCCACAATTTGTTTTGAGCCACACAATCAAATGCCTTTGCATAGTCAATAAAACACAAGTAAACATCTTTCTGTTATTCTTTGCTTTGAGCCAAGATCCATCTGACTGGCATTAGCTATGATATCCTTCACTCCACGTGCTCTTCTGAATCCAGCTTGCATTTCTGGAAGCTCTATGTCAATATACTGCTGCAACCATTTTTTAATTATCTTCTGGAAGATTTTACTTGCATGTGATATTAATGATATTTTTTTGATAATTTCCACATTCTGTGAGATCACCTTTCTTTGGGATGGGTACAAATATGGATCTCTTCCAGTCAGTTGGCCAGGTAGCTGCCTTCCAATCTCTTGGCGTAGCCAAGTGAGTGCCTCCAGTGCGGCATCTATTTGTTGAAACATCTCAACGGGTATTCCGTCAATTCCTGGAGCCTTGTTTTTCACCAGTTCCTTTAGTGCAGCTTTGACTTCTTCCTTCAATATCATTGGTTCTTGATAATATGCCACCTCCTGAAATGGATGATCATCTACCAATTCTTTTTGCTATAGTGACTCTGTGTATTCCATCCATCTTCTTTTGATGTTTCCTACATTATTCAATACATTCCCCATGAAGTATTTCAATATTGCAATTTGAAGCTTAAATTTTTTCCTCAGTTCTTTCAGTTTGAGAAATGCTGAGCATGTTCTTCCCTTTTGGTTCTTTTGTTTGGTTTTGTTTGCTTCTATTATTTCATTATAATAATTAACTTTTTTCTTCTTGAGCTGCTCTTTGAAATCTTCTGTTCAGCTCTTTTATCTTGTCTTCCATTTGCTTTAGCTACTCTCCATTCAAATGCAAGTTTCAGAGTCTCTTCTGTCATCCATTTTGGTCTTTTCTTCCTTTCCTGTCTTTTTAACGACCTTTTGCTTTCTTCACGAATGATGTTCTTGATGTCATTCCTCTGGTTTTTGGTCATTGGTGTTGAATGCATCAAATCTGTTCTTTAGATGGTTGTCTAAATTCAGGAGGGATATAATCAAGGTCATATGTTGGCTCTCGTGGACTTGTTTTAATTGTCTTTGGCTTCAACTTGAACATGCATATGAGCAATTGATGGTCTGTTCCACAATCAGCTCCTGGCCTTGTTTTGGCTGAATGTATTGAGCTTTTCCATCTCCTCTTGCCAGATATGTAGTCAGTCTGATTCCTGTGTACTCTGGCAAAGTGCACATGTATATCTGCTGTTTTTGTTTTTGAAAAGGGTTTTTGCAATGAATAAGTCGTTGGTCTTGCAAAATTCTATTATGCATTATTTCCAGAATGCGCTGGATACTGCATGGTTTAAATCAGGAAGGGAGTGCATCAGGGTTGTATCCTTTCACCATACTTATTCAGTCTCTATGCTGAGCAAATAATCCAAGTAGCTGTATTATATGAAGAAGAATGTGGCATCAGGATTGGAGGAAGGCTCATTACCAACCTGAGATACACAGACAATACAACTTTGCTTGCTGAAAGTAAGGACGACTTGGGGCACTTACTGATGAAGACTACAACAGTCTGCAGTATGGATTACACCTCAATATAAAGAAAACAAAACTTCAGCATTATTTCTATCACCAAGGCCATATTTTCCAACTACTGGTGATTCTTCTTTGTTTCCAAGTTTTAATTCCAGTCACAAGTGATAATTAACACATCTTGATTGCATGTTCAGTCAATTGCAGAAGTTGGTAAAAATCTTAAATTTCCTCATCTTTGGCTTTGGTGGTTCGTGTGTAAATTAGAATAATAGTAATATTAACTAGTCTTCCTCATAGGCGTATGGATATTATCCTATGGCTGACAGCATTGTATTTCAGTATAGATCTTGATACATTCTTTGTGATGATGAATGCTACGCCATTCTTCTTCAATTTGTCATTCCAGGCATAGTAGATTGTATGATTATTTGATTCAAAATGGCCAAAACCAGTCCATCTCAGCTCACTAATACTCAGGATATCAATCTTTTATGCATTCCATTTCATTTTTGACAACTTCCAATTTCCTAAATTCATACTTTGTGCATTCCATATTTCTATTATTAATGGATATTTGCAGCTGTTTCTCATCTTGAGACATGCCACATCAGCAAACGGGGGTCCTGAAGGCTTTACTCTATCCACATCATTAAGATTGGCTCTACTCTAGGAGACAGCTCTTCTCCTGTCATATTTGAGTGCCTTCCGACCTGAGGAGCTTATCTTCCGGTATTATATCAGACAATGTTTGGGGGCTATTCATTAAGTTTTCCAGTAATATATCAGACAGTGTTTCACTGCTATACATAAGGTTTTCACTGGCCAATTCTTTGAGAAACAGATAACCTCTTCCTTCTTTCGAGTCTGTCTTAGTCTGGAAGCTCTGCTGAAAATGGTCCACCATGGGTAACCTTGCTGGCAGTTGAAACACCGGTGGCATAGCCTCCAGCCTCACAGCAACACTCAAGCCACCACAATACAAGAAAGTGACATACATACATATATATATATATATACACACACATACACATACATACACATACACACATAAGCCAAAAAAAAAAGCAAATTTTTTTGTTTGGTTGTATATTTTATATACACACACACACATATACAAACCAAAAACACCAAACTCATTGCCATTGAGTTGATTCCAACTCATCGTGACCTCCATTGGATTTCTGAGCTAGTAAATCTTTACAGAAGATGATCACCTCATCTTCCTTCCACGAAGCAGCTGATGAGTCTGGATATACACATATGCATACACACACAGACACATATATACATATATGCATATATACACACATAAATCATATATACACATATGTATATACATACATACATGTATGTGTGTGTGTATATATATATATATATACATTATATATACATATATATATATAAATAGAGAGAGAGAGAGAGAGAGAGAGAATGTATGTGTATACATATACATACACAGGAGTAAAAAAGAACAAACTGATACATGGAACATCAATGAATCTCAAAGACATTGTACTGAATGAAAGAAAGGAGAAACAGAAGAGGACATACTCTATGAGTCCATTTATATGAAATTGTAGCGCAGGCAAAACTAATCTATGATAGTTACCTCTGGAGAGAGGGAAGAGATTAACTGAGAATAGTCACAAGGGAAAATTTTTGTGGGAAAGAAATGTTCTCTACCTGGTGCTTACATGGATGTACATATATGTAAAATTTCACTGACTTACACAATTAAGATTTCTATATTTTAGTTTATGTAAGTTTTACAAAAATAAATACATAGACAAAAATCCACAAACCAAGATTCTCCAGATGTTTGACAAACACCTCTAGCATCAAAGACAAAGACCAAAAGAATGTGATTCCCACAAGGGCAGCAATCTTTTTTCTGTTCTTGAATATATCTGAAGCATCTAGAATAGTTCATGGTACATGATAGACCCTCAGTGCTTACTAGTTAACTAAATGAATGAAAACAAAAACAAAAAAAAGAAACCAAAGAGAAAATAGGAATGCAAAGGATACAGAGAAGAAAACAAAACAAAACCCCAGAATAATTGCTGTCCTCCAAGGGAGAAGATATTGCATTTGTTACAAACAAACAAACAAAAAACCAGAATGCTATTAGAGAAGAATGGTTACTAAACAAGAAACAGTTCTTGGCAATAAAAAGTAATCAAGTACTTATATTGGCTACAACATGGATGAACCTTCAAAACATTATGCTAAGTGGAAAAAAAAAAAACTTAAAAAAGACTTTTGAATTTTCCATATATGGCCAGAATAGGCAATAATAGAGACAGAAAATAGACTGGTGACTGTCTATGGCTAGTGGTGGTAAGAAGTGAGGAGAGACTGCTAATGGGTACAGAGTTTCTTTTTAGGGTGATGAAATGCCCTAAAATTTCTATCTAAAATTCATAGTAGGGATGGTTGCAAAACTGTGAATATACTAAAAGCCATTGAATTGCATACTTTAAAACAATGAATTGTATAACACAGGAATTATATTTCAATTAGAAAAGAAAGAATATAGTAAAAGTCCCCAGAACTGAAACATACCAAGCAAGTGTCCAGATGGAAAAGTCCCACTGAGTATCCAGCCCAAGAAACAAACAAAAAATGCTCACACCAAGGCACATCATTGAAAAATATTAGAATACCAGGAATAAAGAGAAGTTCCTAAAAGTTACAAAAGAGGCTGAAAAAGATCATAATGGAAGGGATATCAGAATGGCATTCTCCTAGAATCTAGGAGCCTTTGGACCAATTCTTTTGAAACTCTCAGCAAAAATGATTTGTGACTTAGAATTCTATACCCAGCCAAGTTATCATTAAAGTGTAAGGGTAGGCAAAAAACATTCTTGGACAAACAAAATTTCAAAAAAAATAATTTACCTCCAAAGTGCCCTATTTTGGGGCACTACTAGAAAATGTAATCCACTACAAAGGATAAACAAAGAAAGAAGAAACCATGGAGTTTAGGAGAAAGGGGATCTTGGATTGAGAGCAGCAATGACACAACACATGACACAATTCTGCACATCTGGAGAAAAATCTATTCAGAACAGGTTGGGATAATAAGATGTAGGACTCCAGATGAGGTTTTTTTTTTTCTCTTTTTTTAAAAATTTTTATTATGATTAGGGTGAAAGTACACTATGTAGTATGTGCTAAAAAATTTTTGACTAACTGATATTAGATATGAACTGTACCTGTTTCAACTTATATACAAATTTGACTTAAAGACAGACTTAGGAACAGAACTTGTTCTTAATATGGAGACTGCCTGTATATAATATGTTGTTCACATAACATTCAAGTCATATAATGTATTTCACAGAACATATTGTGGACTTACGCAGACTGTATTTCAATATTTAAACAACTGGTATGGTTGTAACAGTGTGACTTTCTGAATATCAGCCCTGAAATCAGATGTAAGAGAGAAAATAATTGAAATGGATAGTCTTGAAAATAGGTGGATCAAGAGACAACACAATATGGCTGTTACTCAGTTAAAAAAAAAAAAAAAAGAAAAACCAGTAAAAAAGTTGAAAGTGATTAACTCCAGGTTAAACCCTAGGTGGAGGAAGTGGGCTAAGGGATTGTTATTTTTTTTTTATAAGCCTTACAGATTTGATTTTTAAATATATATAATATCTGGGTAAAAATAAATATGATTTTTAAATGATTTACAAATTGTAACACAAATGTAAGTGAATATGAATTATCTTCCACATTTTCGTCCATTCTTCATATCAAGGAGAAGAAACAAATTATACCCCCCAAGACTTTAGCAGAGCTTCATTGCACCATCTCAGTATATTTCAGGTGAGTCTTGTACTCTGTCTTAGCCTGAGAGTTTTAGTTTTGATTTCTTTGGTATACTCACCCTGCCCTTGACCATTTTTCACAAATCAATTCTATTTTCAAGGCTTTGTGTCCAAAACTGAAGGAAACATATCTTTCTAGAGAACCATTGAAGGTTTGGGGAAAATTAATATTGTATGCATTTGAACCTTCAGGGGTGAAGAGTCCTCCTGTAATCCATTGGTGCAGCTCTACATTGCTTATGCTTGTGAATGAATGAATGAACTAATGATTTAATGTTGGAGATTGCTAACTTGTCTATTCCTCTAGATCACAATCTTGGGCATTACTGAGTTTACAGCTTATGGTACTCATAATCATTATTTGGAAGTAAGCAATTAGGCTTGCTATTAGGCGGAAAAAAGATTTAAAGGACTAAGGGCCAGTCATTGGGAGAGTCAACTGCAGCCTAAATTAGGACTCCAGAGTCTCCCCACTGTTAGAGATGAAGTCTCCCTGAAGGTCATCAGAGCAGAGAATGGCTTTCAGACCTCTCTACTGAGCCTATGATGCTAGCAGATATATTTGCTCACTGGCCCTCTGTTCTTTGGCTACGTTTTTTTTTTTACCTTCTGGGTGGCCAGATAAAAAAATATGACTCCCTAGAGTCCTCTGCTCCAGCTGACCTGTGTTCCTCTGAAGGATTAGGCAGTATGTATCATCACCATGATTGACTTCATTCAGTTTCACACCTAGTCATGGATTTTTAAGACCTCCCCTGTTGCCCACCCTGTGGGTCTGTGGCCCACATCTTTTGTCATGATGGCATTGGACATCTCTGCCCATTTCTGCCCCCGATGGTACCTTGATGGGTGTACTTTCCATGCAACTCTTCATATAAGGATTTGAGACTTGAGCATTTCATTCTTGTTGTTTCTTCAAAATTTGTCTGAAGTGTTTAAACAACCTAACAAACTCACTGCCATCAAGTTTATTTGACTCATAGTGACCCCTCCCTTGGGTTTCAGAGGTGGTGTCTCTATGGAGGTAGATTGCCCAATCTTCCATCTGAGAAGTGGCTGGTAACTTTGAACCAGCCTTCTGGTTAGCAGTCAAATGCCTTAGGCACTACGACACCACTCTTCCATAAAGCAGCCTATGATTACCTCCCTTCCCCTGCCCTGGGTCCTTACTCCCTGGCTCACCTCAGAAGTCCCTGAGTCTTCCTATCTCTGCCCTTTCCAGCACAGCTGATTCAGTTGCTCTTTCCTGCACCGTGGTTTCTTTGTTCCTACTTTGGAGGCTCCTTTTCTTTTGAGCCATCTTACAGCTGAGCATCTCCACCAGAAGAGTGGACAGGAAAAGGCAGAAGAGAAGAGGCTCTGGCCTGTGTATTTTACTCCCGACAGAAGGTTGGTGGGTAAAAGGTTAAAATAAGTGTATGAATTCTATCTGATTTTTCATATTCTGTAAGCCATGTCTGCCTACCTCTGATCCTCTGAGGCTGTCATAATTAAAAGATAACACTAGCAGAATAACAAAATTGGGTCAACTTGTTGGATACTCTACTCCAGCTCCTACATGCCCCAGTTCCAGAGCCCTATGATATCCTCCAGCCATATGTCAACAATTCTTGTCGTTGTTGGGTGCCATCAAGTTGATTCCAAATCACAGCGACTCTATGTACAACAGAATGAACAATAGTTTAAAATAATTATTCATAATCAAGGAGTCCATGGGAAGCACAAATGTTTAATTGCTCTTCTACTCATTGAAAGGGAGCTCTGGTAGCATAGTGGCTAAGGCACATGACTGCTAACCAGAAGGCTGGCGGTTCAAACCCACCAGCCACTCCTCGGAAGGAAAATGGGGTAATCTACTTCCGTAGTGATACTGCCTCGGAAACCCAAGGAGGGGTCGCTATGAGTCGGGTCCTACTCGATGGCACATAACAACATTCATTGAAAGGTTGGTGGTTCAAACCTATCCAAAGACACTTCTAAAGATAGATCTGGTGACATGTTTCCAAAAGGTCGCAGCCTTGAAAACTGTGGAGTAGTTCAAGTTGGAATCCACTTGGATGTGATGGCAACTGGTTGGTTACTCATAATCACTTCATCTTTTATTCAGCAAATATTTAATGAATCCAAATAGGGTCCTAACCAGTGCTATAAAGATACATGGAGAAACCCAACATAGACCCTGCCCACAAGCAATTTGCCATGGGGCACAGGAGACATCAGTAGCAGCTGGAACCCATTAGGATGGCCAAAGGTTAGGAAAGGGCCAGAAGCAGGAGTGAGCTTGCATTTTTGCTGGGGCTCTTGGAGCCCAGAGGGAAGATGGGAATGAAACCCATGAGTTTTGAGACTTCTATGGAATTAGCTACTTACAAGAAATTATTTTGGAAACTGTGGTAGAGCATGAAGAAATACTGTAATTTGCTGGCAAATCTTGACACCGACTGAAATTTCTCTTTGTTGCAGGCCAAACTCAGTAATTCTTGAAAAGAAAAAAGGGAAAATTTTTCAGATGTGACAAATGATTGCTTCTTGAGAAATGTTTCTTACTAAAATTAATCCTCATTTATTTTTTTCTTTTACACTTGAAGGGATAAAAGTTAAAAAATAAATAAATAAAATAAAACATCTGGTGGTGTAGTGCCTAAGGCATTTAACTGCTAACCAGAAGACTGGCGGTTCAAACCCACCAGCCACTCCTCGGAAGGAAGGTTGGGCAATCTACTTCCATTGAGATACCACCTCAGAAACCCAGGGAGGGGTCGCTATGAGTCTAATCGACTTGATGGTAGTGAGTTTAGTTTTGTTTTTTTGTCCTGGTGATGGACCCACTGACCACCCCCACCTTACTCCCAGGCTGGCCTCCCTGGACCTAATTCTCTGGGGGCTGTGACATTGCAGGCCACTTCAGAGTGAGAGGAAACAGAGGAGGGGCAGTTGGAGATGTGGCGACAAGGGGAGCAAGATCAAGTTTTATTCCCCTCCCACCCATGTTGTCTGGAAGGTGTTACACTCCCTGAAGATGTCATTGGATAGTATAGTGATGTACAGATATTTAACACATCAGATCAAGAGCCTCAGAATTCTCAGAAACTATGTTTTTCTAACAAAGCTCCTTTTCTCTTTCATATCTCTCTATAAATCTGATTTCTTAAAAAAAAAAAAAAAAAAAGTTTAAACAAAACCACAGCATCAGATTTGATCTGGCTACACGAGGCTACAATTTATTTGACTGTTGGTAGTTCAAGATAAAAGATTACCCAAAGAAAAGGGATAAGTTCAATAAAGCCACAACTGTAAAAGTGCAGCAAAATTGGGTGAAGGGTCAGTGATAAATGGTATGAATTACAGTATTTAAAAAGTCATGTACTGTTTAAAACAAGCATATAAAGAATCTACTATATGCCAACAATTGTGCAAAATACATGTAACAACATGTATAACAAATATGTAAAAAAACTAACATAGAATGCTTACAAAAATACCTGGGGGTGGGAGAGGGTATAGTTAGCAAACAAACATGGAGTGAGTGTGTTATTTGTGTGAAAATACCTTCTTACTGAAGGCAATAATAATAAATTATTAGTAATTGCCATGCAATGATAAGGCATTGGTGGTTCAATGATAGAACCCTTGTCCTCCATGCGAGAGAGAGACCCACGTTTGATTTCCAGGCAACGCACTTCCTGTACAGCCACCACCTGTCTGTCGGTGGAGGCTTGCATGTTGCTACGATGCATAAGTGTTAGTAGACCTTCCAGATTAAAATGGACTAGGAAGAAAGGCCAGCTGGTCTACTTCCAAAAAATCAACCAATGAAAACCCTATGGATGACAATGATCAGCTCCATAACCAATCAGAAGGATGGAGCAGGATGGGGCAGCATTTCATTCTGTTTTACATGCAATCACCATGAGTCAGGAGCAAACTCGATAGGAGCTAACAACCACCGCCACCATGTATTTGAGTGCTTACTGTGAGCCAGGAACATGCTAAGAGCTTCACAGACACTATGTTATTTAATTCAAAACAACACATGAGGCTATTATCTTCTCTATCTATCTCTAAAGGGGCCCTGGTGAGGCAATGGTTAAGTGCTTGGCTGCTAACCAAAAGGTTGGTGGTTCAAACCCTCTGCAGGAAAAAGATGGCAGCTTGCTTCTGAAAAGATTACAGCCTTGCAAACTCTATGGGGCTGTTTTACTGTGTCCTATATGATTACTATAGGGTCTCTCTGAGTCAGAATCAACACCATGGCAATGGAAAATAATTTCTCTCTGTCATCAACTCTAATGATGAAGAGATGAATGTTGAGAGCGTGTAGGTGCCCTTGCCACTTTCCCAACAGACTGTAAATTAAGCAGCAGAGCCAGGTCGTCCTGACCCCAAGCCCCACTTCCAACTTCTCCCCTTGCCCAGGGTGTCAGATGCCTTCATCATTACTCTACAACTACCTCTCTGGTTCATTTTTTTTTTTTTTTTCCAATAATGTATAGTAACGTATGATGACAGCAAACACCCTAAATTTCCCAGGAATTAATGAATAGTTAATATTCCTGGGTACCAGCTGCTCTAAGAAATTGCCCAAAGTCATTTAAAGCCATGAATTGTCTTAAAGAGGTTAACATTGTGTACTTTTGCTGTTAATTGCTTGGGAAACAGAAATCATCATAGCAAATCATCCCTTCATTGTAGGAAACAAACAGTCCTGCCTATTCAGAATTGGATAAAAGAAAGTCTGAATCGGTGAAAGGTGAATTAGTAAGGTTTCAAAACAACTTCCAGACAATTGCATCATAAAGTTTTAAGGAAAACGTAAAACTGTATGCCACACTTTTAATTCATTGTCCTTTTTCTTTGGTGGTATATTTACATTTACCTAAATTATGAAAGAAAGCCATCTTAGTTGACTGCTGCTTGAAATTGTAGCTGTTGTCCAAATTTATGTAGTGTCTGTTACAAGGAGAATGTTTTGAAGGCATTAAAGTGATTTAGTTTCCCCAGTTAACTTTGTTCCCTCCTGACCTTTCACTCTAATACTGAGTTCTTGAGGCTTATAATGCCCTGCCTGGAACAGAGGGTGTGGAATATTTGTGAGCCTCAGGGCAAGTCATTTACTAATTTTCAGATTTAAATTCTATTTTTAATTTATAGATATACACATAGACATATGCCTGCAAATTTGTAGAAAGACGTGTTAACAGTGATGACATCTGAAAAGAGCCTTAGGCCAAGAGGGTAGTGTGATGGTGGTCAGACATTCACCCTTTTATAATATATATTTTGGTACCTGCGGTGTAATAAATTTCTTAGTGTGGCTTTTCTAGCCATAAGTCTTTGTAAACTCCATGGTGGAATTTGCTGTGAGCAACTGAGGAGCTCTTGATTATAAAAGTTATCCACCTGGGGTATTTCTGTTGGGAGTGGCACTAAAAATGTTCTGGGAGGTTCCCGTGCTCTCAGGTCTTAGAATTCTGATGTTATGATTGGTTAGTTTGGCCACCTGGCCAGGATCAAAAGGAGGCCTCCTAGAGACACAAGAAGTCTCTCTCCGACTGCTGGTTGAGGAAGATTTGCTACTGAAAGAGACACACAAGAGACACGCATTGCTGAGTGAGACACTGAGGGACACTCACTGTTGGGAGAGAGACTGTGAGAAACTGTTAGGAGAGAGACTGTGGGCTGGGAGAGAGACTGAGCATTTTTCCTGAACTTGAGTTGTAGCCTGGTGCTTCCCTAATAAACCCCATAATCTGTGAGTTCTGTGTGGCCACTGCAGTGAATTATCAGACCCAGGAGAGAGGTGGTGGGTGCTTTGGGAGGAACGGTTGGTGAAAGGGCTGGAGGGAGGCAGCATGTCTGACCTTGCAGTAATAGGCCTTGGGTTATTGAGTGTTGGTACTGTTTTCCTCTTGTGGGATTAGAGGAGGTCAGGAGATGTGGCCCCCTTGCCCTTTCAGCAGTATCATTTGAATTTTCTTAGAATTTAGTATGTTTGTTCGTTTGTTTTTAAAGTTTTTTTTTTGTTGTTGTTATTGTTGAGAATATACACAGCAAAACGTACAGCAATTCAACAGTTTCTACATGTACAATTCAGTGACATTGATTACATTTTTCTGGTTGTGTAACCATTCTCACCCTCCTTTTCTGAGTTGTTATTCCGCCATTAACATAAACTCACTGCCCCCTAAGGTTCCTGTCTAATCTTTCAGATTGTTGTTGTCAATTTGATCCCATATAGACAGATCTTAAAAGAGCACAGTGCTCCAGGCAGACGTTTTTTCCTAGTTAGCTCTGGTAGCATAGTGCCTAAGGCATTTGATTGGTTTGAACCACCAGCCACTCCTGGGAAGGAAGGTTGGGCAATCTACTTCTGTAGTGATACCACCTTGGAAACGCAAGGAGGGGTCGCTATGAGTTGGGTCCTACTCGACGGCACATAACAACAACGTAACAAGCTGAACTAGTGTTTGGTTTTAAGATGCCTTCAGGGGATATTTTGGTTTAAGGTTTAAAGATTATCTCAGGGCAATTGTTTCAGGGCCTTATCTAGACTCTGTGGCTCTAGAAAGTCTGGATTCCATGAAAATTGGAAAATCTGTTGTGTATTTCCTCCCTTTTAATCAGGATTCTAAGGGCAAGTCTGGAAGCCATATTTTTTTGTTGTTTTTAGGTGCCATGGAGACAGTGCCAACTCATGAGAACCTTGTATATAATAGAGTGAAATATTGCCTGGTCCTGAGCCATCCTCACAATTGTTGGTATGTTTGAGTCCATTGTTGGAGCTACTGTGTCAATCCATCTTATGGTGGGTTCCCCTCGGTTTTGCTAACTCTCTAACAAACATGATGTTCTTTTCTCACCATCCTCACAGATCTCCCACACCCTCACTTCTAAAAAGCATTCTGGCTATACTTCCTCCGAGACAGATTTTTGTCCAGAGGAAGGGACTTTCCCATCGAACACATCAAGGATCAGCCCTGGTGCAGTGGCTATATGGAAAGTCCAGGAGAAAAGAAGGAAAGGACCCTTATTCCTTCTTTCTCTGTTGAACTGTGGGAAGATGAAGAGAATGATGCTGGTAGACTCGGAGACTGGCCTCCCCTCTTTGGCTAGTAGTCTCAGACAATAGAGATAGACTAAAAGAAAAAAACAAAGCAGAGATTTCTGTTTGGGACTCTGAGAGGATACCTCCTGGAAGTGCACTGTCCCCCTGCCCTTTGCCCACCACAATGAGATAGGAGGATAAATCAATGGTGTGGTTGTGTTCAGCAGAGAGAGGGCCAGAACTTAGCCAGCCAAGTCTCTTATTGCACATTGGTGTTGGGGGGGTTCTCCAAATGCCAGGTGGAGGATTGTGGGAGAAGCTGACTGAGGTGGCCAGTAGACCTACTGTGGTTACCAGGGGAGTGAAAAAAATCACTGTGCATTTGAGGGCTTCAGAGTGTTCCATTGGTCTGGACATCAAAGTGAAGTCACAGCTGGCTTCAGGGGTAATGCAGTGCCACTGAGAGAGAGCTGAGATGAGCTAAGTCATCAGGGAAGGCCTCAGGTGAGGACCCAACCCCATACACCAGCCATAGATCCTATTATCAGATGTGACCAGAGGCCAGGTGGACTGAAACAATGCCATAGAAAACAGAGGAGCCAAGAGGGTCCAAGGACCTACATGGGTGGCTCCAGTACCCTTTCTCTCCCCTATACCCAGATGCTATCTTGGTAATAAACAAAGAAATTTGAGAAATACTGAGTCATCCAAAAACCCAAGTTACCTCACAGGAACTGCTTAAACAATTAGCTTGTACTGCACTTTTTGAATTGGACTATTTGTTGTTGTTGTTGTTTCTCCTACTACCCAGTAGAGGAAGGAGCCCAAGTAATACTCAGCTATTAACCAAAAGGTAAGTGGTTTGAACCCACCAGCCATTCCGTGGGAGAAAGATGTGGCAGTTTACTTTTGTAGTTTAGCCTTGTAAACCCCACAGGGCAGTTCTACTGTGTCCTATAGGGTCTGTATGAATCAGAATCACTTGACAGCAATGCTTCTTTCTTTCTTTCTCTTTTTTTTTTTTTAACCTCCCCACAAAATATTTTTGCGGGAGAGATCTAATCCTTTTATTTCTTTCCAGATGGCTAATCACCTGTCCAAACACCATTTATTGAATAATATCTTTTCCCTTACTGATTTGAGATACCACATTTTTCATCTTATAAAACTAAAAAAAAAAAAAAAAAAAAGAGGACATTTGAGTCTTTTTCTATTCTGTTCTATTCATACTCGTACTGTACACTTTGATTTTGATAACTTTATAGTACATTTCATTTTCTGTTAAGACTATTCCTCTCCTACTTACTATTTTTCAAGAATATTCCTGGCTGCTTTTGCATCTAAGATGCAGCTAATGGTCTCCTAGCATCAGAAGTGAAGAAGAACACAAAACAAACAAACAAACAAACCAAAAAACAAGGACATTTAGAAGCAATCGGCCCTAGGACATGATGGCCTTGGAGACCAGAAGAACTAGATGGCGCCTGGCTACCAATGCCAACCACTCAGGAAAGGATCACATCTGGAGATCCTGAATAGAGTGGGAGGGAAAACGTGGAGCAAAATCCAAAAACTCAATAATGACCAGAATTACTGGTCAGATGAAATCTGGTGAGACTCCCAATACTATGGCCCTGGAATACATTCTATGCCTGGAATAAAACTCACCCCCAGGGGCGGGCTCTCAGCCCAATAGTTAACAAGATGTACACGCAGACCACTCAACCCAGGATGACGCATCCACATACTCTATGGTAATACATCCCTTAGAGCAATAGATCATGGGACACCAGAGGACCAACATTCAAACTGAGGAAATGCAGGACAAACAGGAGTGCATAAATATGGGGGGCACAGGGGGAGGGTTATAGGGTGCGGTGGGGAGGAGACTGGGTTGGGGTTGGACATGGGGAATGAAACTAAATGTACGCGTTACGTTGAATGTAAAACAAGCTCTTAAAAAAAAAAGAATATTCCTGGCTGCTTTTGCTTATTTACTTCCCCACATGCACTTTAGAACCAGCTTGCATAAAATGCCAAAAAAAAAAAAAATTCTATTGATTTTTTTTTTTTTTATGGCATTAACTTTATAACTTAGTTTAGGGAAGATGGACATGCTATCTAAAAACTTGGTAAGAGCAAGTTTTTTTTTCTCTCTCTTTTTTTTTTAATGGCCCATTGCTACAAGGACACTGCTTGATTTTTCAACTTCTAAGCATTTGTTCCATCAAAGTATCTTTAAGCTGATTTGAAAGATCATACACTCCTCTCTTCTTTTTTGAAAAAGAGGAAGACCCTCAATGAGATGGACTGACACAGTGTCTGTAACAATGGCCTCAAACAGCAATGATTGTGAGGATGGCACAGAAACAGGAAGTTTTTTGTTCTGTTGTACACAGGGTCACTATGAGTTGGAACCGGTTCAGTGGCACCTAACAACAACAATATATTCCTCCCTTTTCTTCAGGAACAATAGGGTTTTGTTTTGATTTGTTTTGTGTTCTCTTTGTTTTTTGTTATCGTTGCTGTATAACAAACCATCCCAAAAATAGTGGCTTAGAATAATAATCAAATGGTTATTTGCTCATAATTAAATAGGCTGAGCTGGGCTCAGCTGTATGGTTCTTCTGTTGGTCTTGCTTCTGTTTACTCATGTAGACCCATTCAGTTGGAAGCTTGGCTGGAGGCTGGGGTCAGTTGGGATTCTGGGATGGCCACACTATCTTGTTCCCTGTAGTGTCAGGGCCTCTTCTTCTCAGGTGGCCTCTCCTCATGGTTTCTCCAGCAGAGTATCTGGCTTCTTTCATGGCAGCTCCAAACCAAACCAAAATCACAAAAAGCAGAAATTGCCAGACTTTCTTGGACTTAGACTTGGAACTGGCATAACATTAGTTCTACATTCCCTTAATTAAGCAAGTCACAGGCCAGCCTAAATTTAAGAAGGACATGAATACTGAGAGGCATGTTCATTGCAGGCCATCAAAATGATGGTCTACCACAATAGTCTTATAATCTTTCAACAAGCACTACAGCTCCAGTGCCTAACACAATGCTTGTTTATAGTAAGTGCTCAGTGAATATTTGTTGAATGAATATTACTGAAGGATGTGGCTAATACAGCATAAATAAATAGCACCACTGGAAATATGTGGAAGTTCAGGTCTGAAGGCAAGTCTGAACAGCCACCTGCAAAGTCATACCTATAGCAGCAGCCCTTGTTTGCTGCTCTGATGTGTTGGGGTCATTCACACATCAAGTGAGACACCACTCTAAATCTCGACTTATAGTGACCCCTCCTTAGGTTTCTGAGGCAGTATCTCTATGGAAGTAGATTGTCCAATCTTCCTTCCAAGGAGTGGCTGGTGGGTTTGAACCACCAGCATTCTGGTTAGCAGTCAAATGCCTTAGGCACTATGCCACCAGATCTTTCCCAAGAATCTATTCAAAACACACATTAAACTAATAAATAAATTGCAGCATTTACATTCTCTGAAAACAAAGGGGAAGTTTTTTTGAGGAGTGTGGTTAGTGTGGAGGGAGGCCAAGAAGTTTCATGTTCTAGTTTGTCAGGGAAGACTTCCTGGAAGAGGTAGTTTCAGGAGCCCTTTGAATAATGTGAGAAAATAGAGGTTGTTTGGGGATAGTCTGAGCAAGTGGTATGATCTAATAAAAAAAAAAAAAAAAAGTCCAAAATGCATGAGCAAGATGAATGAAAGGGACAATGAATAACTATTTGCAAAGAATGGAGGACCAATTTGGGAAGCTGTGTAATGAGATACTTCAGGCAGTTTCAACCAAAGCTTGGCAGTGTCTTGAATGCTTCTGCAAAAGTCCAGAAGTTCATGAATCTGAGAATCCAGAAAGAGATCACTTTGGCACTGGTACTCTACTGCTCCCCTCATCTGAGGTCCCAGTAACTTTTAGAGGGATTCAGTTCGAGACACAGAGAGGATAGCTGTATCTCTCAGGTTCATGGGTATCTGGGTGCAGCAGTATGCAGTCTCAATGCCACCACATTTAAAATTAGCTTCCTTGGAAAGAAACAGGGAAGCAAGGAGGACATAGCTTAGGTAAGCCCTCAACTTCCTAAAGCTGCATTCCAGGTCAGGTATAAGCAGCCCTTATGATGCCCGAGCTCCTTGCAGGACCTAATCTCCAGGCGCCCATTGCCAGAGAGCACACTAGGTTGTAAACCAAGCCCTTTCGAGAAGAATATGGGTGGAAATGTCTGGGAAATGGACAGCAGGCCTACAGTTTTTTTTTTTTTTTTTTCTTCCCCTGCTTGATCCATCACCACCGAGTACCCAGCAAATTCCTGGAACTGCTTTTACCGTTTGTGGCTCTTATTCTTAGGAACCACACTCTTGAGTCACACAGCCAGTAAGGCTTACTAAATACTTACCCTGGGCAGAATCCTAAATCAGGCACTGGGACAGGCACATAAACTCAGAATTAAAGGAAGCCCCCAAAAGCATTTAATCCAAACACCTGCTTTCAGGAAGATGAATGTCAAATAACTGGTCAACTAGTTGTTAGAAGAAATATGCCTTGCTCTCAGCCTCTTTTAGGAAGTTTAAGGGATGCCTCAAAATGGTAAAAGAATTGAAACACAAGACTCAAATGCCAGGATAAAACATGATTGATTGATTCACTCTGGAGAAAAGTAGTTTCTTAGGCAGAGAGAGGTCAGTTCTCTGTCTCCCTTGGGAAGAAAGCAAGAGAAAATGGGCTTGAGTATAGCATGTAGAACCAAAAATAATACAAAAAAGAACTGCTAACAATCATTATTACTAAATCCTGGAGTACTGAAGGCAAGTTATGGATTCTTCATTAAAAATAAAGAAAGTTATCAGTTTTAGTTTCGTCTCACCTATTTTGGTCATGTTGTCAGAAGGGACCATTCCTTGGAGAAGGATGTCATGCTTGGTAGGGTGGAGGGTCGATGAAAGAGGGGGAGGCCTTCAACAAGATGGATTGACACGGTGGCTGTGATGATGGGCTCAAGTATAGCAGGGATCATGGAGCTGGTGCGGGATCGGGCAGTGTTTCGTTCTGCTGTGCATGGGGTCGCTATGAGTTGGAAATGACTTGACGGCTCCTAACAACAACAACATCAGTTATAGTCTTGCCTAAAGGAGCCCTGGTGGCACAGCGGTTAAGCTCTCAGCTGCTAACTGAAAAGTTGGTGGTTTGAACCCATCTAGCAGCTCTGTGGAGAAAAGACCTAGCCATCTGCTTTTGTAAAGACTGTAGACTAGAGAACCCTATGGGGGCAGTTCCACTCGGTCACATATGGTCACTGTGAATCAAAATTGCCTTGATGGCACCTAACAACAAGAAGAATATAGTCTTGCCTAGACACAAACTATGCATGGAAAAAAAAAAAAAAAAAAAACCTAGAATCATCTCTCCAAAGCCTTTCTATGCTGTCAGTGATTGTTTCTAGGTAATGGGATTATTGGTGATGGTGATAATAATAGGTGATAATAATAATGATAACAAATGTAATTAATTACTAGTATTATCAGTTCTTTATTTTCCATAATAAACATGTTTTGTTCCTATAATATATAAGGATCTTTATTTAAAAAATCTCTGAGTCTTCTGTGAGTTAAAAATTTATAATCCAGTCTTTCAAAATGGTTGGAATTACCTGGTATATAAAATTGTACCCTCATGAAATAATAAGTTGCAACTATTTTATTGTAGATAAGTTGTATGAAACATAATTGGAATCTCTTACTTTAAAAATGATGTAAGGGTGTTATCTAGACTTGTTCTTTTTAAGTCCTTTTATATCACACAGTCCACTGAAACTATCAAAATCAATTAAACGAAACAAAACAAAATAATTATTACTCGCAAATCTATAATCACCTTGCTTGAAGACATAAAAGTTCAAAGCTACATGGAGTGTTTCCTACCTCCACTCACACTAAAACAAGTCAGATTTTTAAAATACATTTTTCCAGTTGTTTTGCTATTGAGAGGATAGTTCATCTCCCACAGCAAATTGACATGTATATGGGCATCATTTCAAAACATGAGTTAATCTATATTCTGAATTATTCACTCTTCCAATCTCTTGTGTAGGTGATCTTGACAGTTTGCTTAATACACCACTTTTGGTGAGTTTGATCATTTGAGATGGAATAAAAAATGCCTGCTGTGTGAGCTAGAATGTTAATAAAGGAGAAGCACTTTGCCTACAAACCAAAAATAGATATAAAGAAACATCAGGGCAGTCCTGGTCTGAATCACTGAGGTGAGGCCATGCAGTAGTTTTCCAGATACGTGCATCACTTATGCATTATGGTACTAAGCAATGCATTCATCATATGAGGGATGTTCAATGGTACAGATGTTCAGAGGAAAAGGGCAATCACTTCAGTTGGAATTACCAATAAAGCCTTCATAAAGGGAGCATTTGAGCCACATTTTAAAGCATAAGTAGGATATTGATTGGCAAAGAGTGGTCTAGACAGAGGGAATGGCCAAATAGGCCAAATCATGTGGAGGAAATAGCAAAACAGTCAAAAGTGTGAAGGCAGTGACCAGAGTGGTACAAATGGTTGACACACTCAGCTGCTAACCAAAAGGTTGAAGGTTCAAGTTCATGCAGAGTTACCTCAGAAGAAAGATCTGGAATCTACTTCCAAAATATCAGCCACTAAACACCCTATGCAGCACATGGGGTTGCCATGAGTCAGAATTAACTCCATGGCAACTAAGAACAACATGTGTTTAATTACTTGGGGCACCGTGCCAACTGGAGATGACACAAAGAGAATTACCGAGAAACATATTCCTAACTTTTCTAGTCAAATGAATCAGCAGGGGCCACTGTGTAGGTAAAATGAATAAAGTTAAGAAAACAAATGAAACAAACTTGAATAATTTGTAAAGTATCAAAGGACATGAAAACATTTAACTGGAGTTCAATCTCATTAGAACACAAGGAAATGAAAACCAAGACCACAGTAAGATTTTACACCTAATGTTGTTAGCTGTTTTTGAGGCAACCCTTAACCAACATAATACACCATATTTAATAAAGCTAAAGAAGAAAAATAATGTAATAATGTCAATCTGTGCAGAAAAAAACATTTGAGAAAATTCAACACTGATTCATGATAAATACTTTCATAAAAATAGGACTAGAGGAAGAATTTCCTCTTGATAAAGAGCATCTACAAAAAACTTACAACTAACATTATACTTAATAGTGAAAGATTAACTGCTTTATCCCTAAGACAGATGACAGATAAGAATGTCCACTCTCACCACTCTTACTCAACAGTATTGGAATTCTAGTCAATGCAATAAAGCAAGAAAAGGAAGTAAAAATCAGAACAGAAAGGAAGAAATAGAACTTTCCTTATTTGCAGATGACATGATTGTATAGAAAATCCCAAGGAATTTACAAAAAAATCTTAGAACTAATAATTTAGTTCAGCAAGGCTGCATGATACAGGATAGACCTACAAAAATCTGTTGTATTTCTATGTAGTTG
The DNA here is from genome assembly GCF_000298275.1 of Orycteropus afer afer. Lineage (NCBI taxonomy): Eukaryota > Metazoa > Chordata > Mammalia > Tubulidentata > Orycteropodidae > Orycteropus > Orycteropus afer. Next base: position 10,663,016 of record NW_006921600.1, read on the forward strand.
CAATGAACACATAGAGGCTGAAATGAAAAAATACCATTTAAAAAAATTAAATAGAAATAAATATAACAAAACATGTATGGGACTTGCATGCTGAAAACTATAAAACCCTGATGAAAGAAATCAAAGAAGCTCTAAATGAATGGAGAGACATACCATGTTTATGGTTTAAAAGACTCACCCTACAGACAGGTTGAATGATCAAGTATGTCTAGGCAAAAGGGAATATATTCATGACCATATATAAGGTTGGCAGACAATAAAGCCTGGTGAGATACCTGAAATTATGGCCCTAGTTACCCTTCAGGTCTGGAATTGAACTCACTCTCATGGCTTCCAGCCAAACAATAGACAGGCATATTGGGTGAATAATTACACCAGGTAGATACACTCCTTAGAACGATCAATCATAGGAGATCAGAAGGGCAGTATTTGCACAGGGAGATAGCTCAGGGGGCAAGAATGTATAGGAAAGAAGGACACAGGAAGAGGTAACTACAGGGAGGAAGTGAGAAGAGAGCTGTTACATTGTGGGGAATTGCAGTCAATGTCATGAAACAAATTATGTATGAACTGCTGTATGCAAAATGAAATTTCTCTGTAAACTTTCACCCAAATCACAATAATTTAAAAAAAAAAATGTTGGCACACAATATTTCTACATATGTATATATGTATTTGTATGTCTTTTAAGAATGTCCATATAAATAGAATAGGGGGCAAAATTATATTAACTTCTTAGGTACAGAAGAAAAAAAGACTCACCCTAGTAAGACATCAGTTCTCCTCAAACTTGTATATGGATTTAATGCAATGTCTATAAAAATATCAGCAATTTTTTTTTTTTTTTTTTTTTTTTTTTAATAGGGTTTTTTTTTTTTTTTTTTGTAGATACAGATGAGATTGTTCTAAAACTTCCATGGTAAGGGAAAGAAACCAGAATAGCTAAAACAACCTTGAAAAAGAAGGATAAAGTGGAAGAAATTAGTCTACCTGGTTTCCAGATTTAAATAGATAATCAAGACTGTGTGACGTTGGTGGAGAGAGAAATACAGTAGATCAATGGAACAGAATAGAGAACCCAGAAGTAGACCCGCACATATATGCTCAGTTGATTTTTGACAAATGTACAAAAGTAATTCAGTGGAGGAGGGTAGCTGTTTTGGTTACTTCATGCTGCTCTAACAGAAAATACCGTAGGTGGATGGCTTAAACAAACAGGGCTTTACTCTCTTACAATTTTGGAGGCTAGAAGTTCACATTCAAAGTGCTAGGCTCTAGGGGCTGGGAGAAAGGCCTTTGACCTTAGGCTTCACCTCTGCCTCTTGCTCTTGGCCCACTGAAGCTGGAGGCTTTCTTCACTCAGGCAGCTGCTGGCTGCTGAAACTGACAAACCCAAGGTCAACAAGTAAAAAGGCACAGTCCCGAAGTTAACAAACCACAAGGCAGGCCATTGATTTAAGTCCATTAAGAGTCCCAAGATTGGCAGACAATATGGCAGGCTGCTGAACAATGACTCGGCTACATGCAGGATTCAAGCATACAAAAAAGCTACAGACCATTCCTAAGCCTTAGGGAGCAGACCACATCCCTAAGACTGCTACTCAGCTGCTCACAGTAGATTCTATCATGGAGTTGATTATCAGTCTCATCATGGGGAATAGCTACAGTAGCCTTTTCAACAAATGTTGCTGGAATGACTGGGCATATATAGCCAAAAAAAAAAAAAAAAAATAGTCCTTGACTCAAGCTTCCTACCTTACGAAAATTATCTCAAAATGAATCACAGACTTTGCTCTGTGAAAGATCACATTAAGAGGATGAATAGACAAGTTACAGACAGAGAAAATATATGCAAACCTCATAGCTGACAAAGGACTATTATCTAGAATATACAGGTATGTGTCATGACAATGTAACATCCATGATACATTCTGTAAAATAAGATGTTATGTGATTTGGACATTGTGCGAACACCATATTAAAACCTTATGAGGGTTCACTTCCAGTGGTCCTGGTCTCCAATGCTGCTGCCACAGCTGCTGCTGAAGCTACTGGCAGAGGCAGTAGGAATGGGCAGCAGCAGTGGCTGAGAGAGTGGCTACTGGGGCTGAGCATGCCCAGCTCACCTGCTGTTCCTCCCACCTGCCCTCCAGACAAGCCCAAGAGCCTGAGCCCAGAGCCACGTGTCCTGCCTCACCTACCTGTATCCCACCCGCAGTCCAAGGCTGCAAGAGTCTGAGTTTGGGACCTTTATATATACATAAAGTTTGAAAAGAAAACAAAATTTGGGATAATGGGATGGGAGAGAAAGGGGACTAAAACCATTGCTCTCACTGCTGATGAGTCGATTCAGACCCATAACAACACCTCCTTGAGTTTCTGAGGCAGTATCTCTACAGAAGTAGATTGCCCAGTCTTCCTTTGGAGGAGTGGCTGGTGGAGAGCTGCTTCTCACCACCCCAACCCCCTTTTTTAATTAAAAAAAAAAAAAAAAAGCCTGTGGCACCACACTCATATATGCAATCTCACACTGCCCAAACAGATGTTAAGCAACAGATAGCTGCGTAAAGAACTCTCAAAATGCATTTTAAAAAAATCAAACAAGTTAATTAAATTGGGCAAAAGATATGAGACATTTTACTGAGAAGGATATAAAATGGCAAATAAGTACACGAAAAGATGTTCAACCCATTAGTCATTAGGGAAATACCAAAGCCACAAGGATGTATCTATTGGAATGGTTAAAATTAAAAATAGTGACACCACCAAATGCTGGTGAGGACGCAGAGAAACTGGATCATTCATACATTACTGGAGGGAATGTAAAATGGTACAGTCACTCTGGAAAATAGTTTGGCAATTTCTTAAAAAACTAAACATGCAACTAAAATAGAAGCAGCAGTCGCATTCCTGGGAACTTAGAGAATTGAAAACTTATGTTCACACAAAAATCTGTACACAAATGTTTTTAACAGCTTTATTAGTAATAGCTCCAAACTGGAAACAACCCATATGTCCTTCGATGGGTGAATAGTTAAACAAATTATGATACATTCATACCAAAGACTGTTGAATATATCATAGACTGATAGAAGAATGAACAAATCTCTCTTGAAGTACAGCCAGAATGCTTCTTGGAAGAAGTGAGGATGGTGAGACTTCATCTCACTTATGCTGGATGTATTATCAGCAGGGACCAGTCTCTGGAGAAGGACATCATGCTTGGTAAAGTAGAAGGTCAGTGAAAGAAAGGGAGACCCTCCATGAGGTGGAATGACTTTTATCCCTGATTCCTGATACTCTGCCATCATTGGCTCATGAATGGACCTCTCTTATTTGTATGTTAGTGGCTGCAACAGTGGGTTCAAATGTCACAATGGTTGAGAGGACAGCATTTTGTTCAGTTGGGCAATCTACTTTCGTAGTGAAAGAAACCCAAGGAGGGGTCACTGTGAGTCGGATCCAACTCCACAGCAGTGCGTTTGGTTTTTGTTTATATAGAATTACTGTGAGTTGGAAGTGACTTGATGGCACCTAACAACAACAGCAGGAACCATACTAAGGCATACTATTTACCAACAAAAAAGGATAGAATATTGATACAGGTAACAATCTGGATCCACCTCCAGAGAATTGCACTTAGTGGGGAAAAAAAAAAATCACAAAATATATAATTGCTTTTATATAACATTTTCAAAATGACAATGCTATAGAGATGGAGAACAGGTTAGTGGTAGCCAGGGGTTAAGGGGACAAATTGGAGGAAAGTGGGTGTGCCTATAAAAGAGCAATAGGAGAGATCCTTGTGGTGCCTATAAAAGAGCAATAGGAGAGATCCTTGTGGTGATGGAAATGTTCTGTGTCTTGATTGTATTGATGTCAATATTCTGGTTGTGATAATTGAACTATAGCTTTGCAAGATTGTACCATGGGGGAAAGTGGGTAAAGAGTACATGGGATCTCTTTGTATTATTATTTCTTATAACTGCATGTGAGTCTACAGTTATCTCAAAACAAAAAAGTATAAAAAGCAATGAAATGATAAACACAAAATTTGGGATAATGGGATAGGAGAAAAGGGGATTGGGATAGGGAGGAGCATGGAGGGAAATGATTTTCGGTGTCGTGGTTCCTAGGTTAGGTGGTTGGTTTAGAAATGTTTGTTAAATTATTAATAAGTAAATTACTAACATACAAATAAGAGAGGTCCATTCATGAGTCAATGATGGCAGAGTATCAGGAATCAGGGGTAAAAGTTAATCTAATTTTGTGTACCTGAGGTCTATTGAAGGAAAAGACACACTAGGTCAGCTGCTAGTGAGAAGCCAACTTTGACCCTCTTTCTTATGCAAACCTAAGGCTCTTTCTGGGGGAGCTCTGGTAGCATAGTGCCTAAGGCACTTGACTGCTAACCAGGAGGCTGGTGGTCCAAACCCACCAGCCACTCATCGGAAGGAAGATGGGGCAATCTATTTCCATAGTAATACCGCCTCAGAAACCCAAGGAGGGGTCTCTATGAGTTGGGTCCAACTCGACGGCACATAACAACAACAAAAACAAGGCTCTTTCTGGAGTCCTTGGGTGGTATTAACGGTTTGAATCCACCCAGTGGCACCTTGGAAGACAGGTCTGGCTATCTGCTTCAGAAAGGTCACAGCCTTGAACACTTTCAGGAGCAGTTCTACTCCACACACATGGGGTCACCATGAGTCAGAATCAACTAGACAGGAATTAACAAGGCTCTTTTTACCCTAAATGAGCCAAGAGTACAGGCTATTGTCAAGAAAGAACAGAGGTTTCTTGAACAGCCCCAGGCATCTGTCCTGAGTGCCTGGGGGAATATCAAAGCTGTTTGCACCTTCTAATGAAATCAACCACACAGTCAGCATGGAGCATCTATAGTTTACTCATTCAGCAGGTGTGTGACCAGTGTTGTGAGCCCAGCTCTGTGCAACACAAAACAGAAGTAAATAAAAGATGTTGAGATGCTTCCAAGGAAATAACAAATTAGTTGTATCTGATAGTTGTTGTTGTTGTGTTGTTAAGTGCCGTCGAGTCATTTCCGACTCATAGCGACCCCATGCACAGCAGAACGAAACACTGCCCGATCCCGCACCAGCCCCACAATCCCTGCTATACTTGAGCCCATCATTGCAGCCACCGTGTCCATCCATCTCGTTGAAGGCCTCCCCCTCTTTCATTGACCCTCCACCCTACCAAGCATGACATCCTTCTCCAGCGAATGGTCCCTTCTTACAACATGACCAAAATAGGTGAGATGAAGTCTGGCCATTCTTGCTTCCAAGGAGCATTCTGGCTGCACTTCCTCCAGGACAGGTCTGTTAGTTCTTTTAGCAGTCCATGGTACTTTCAGCATTCTTCGCCAGCACCACAACTCAAAAGCATCAACTCTTCTTCGGTCTTCCTTATTCACTGTCCAGCTCTCACATGCATATGAGGCGATTGGAAATATCATGGCTTGTGTCAGGTGCACCTTAGTCCTCAAGGAGATATCCCACAGGAAATGGGTAAAATTACTTTTTAAGTCCCAAATGACAAATATCTTATTCATTGCTTTAAAGAGAATGAGCAATCTCCCCGATACCATACTATGATAACATTATCATAATACTGTTGTTGTGTGTCCTTGAGCCGATTCTGATTCATAGCGACTGTAATCTTTAGAAAAGCACATTGCCGTATTGTTCTCCTGTGGGGCTGCTGGTGGGTTTGAACTGCAGACCTCTCTGTTAGCAGCCTAATGCTTAACCATTGCACCACCAGGGCTCCTCATTATAATATTAGGCTATTAACCACTTTGCCACCAAGGATATGTCCCCATTCAGGGCTACACTAAATACCAGCATTACATAACCAGTTTAAACATTATTTTACTAGATGCCTTTCCACAGGAAACAAAATCAGGGGAAACATAATTTCTTAATTTTTGTGTGAAACATGCTACTGTAATGCTGGAATAAGCATTTTAACATCTTCTGGGATAGTATGTGCTGGACCTCTGTTGCTAAATGGTTTATCTAATCCAAATGCTATCTGCTGTAACACGACTATTTATTAATCACTGAGAATCAAACCATTAAGTACACGCTCTGCCTGAATATGAATCCTAACTGCACCACTTCTCCGTGAGCCCGAGAATGTTCCTTAAGTTCTCTGTGCTTTGGCCCCCTTGTTTGTGACGCTGATAATTACTATAGCGAGGCATTGGTTAGGAGCCTGGGTGGCACAAGCAGTTTGCAACCGGATTAGCTGCTAACCCAAAGGCTGGACATTCAAAGCTGCCCAGCAGTTTGATGGAAAAAAAAGGCCTGGAAAACTGATTCTCTAAAGATTACAGCTAAGAAAACCCAATGGAGCAGTTCTACTCTGTAGCACATGGGCAGTCATGAGTTGGGGGTCAACAACAGCAAAAGGCACTGGCTGGGGAGTGGGGACAAAGCTCTGACAAAGTATTGCCTTTGCCTCATTGGGGTTCATAATCCAGTAGAGGGAGACAGAAGTGTCAATGAGGAGTAGAGTACTAACCTGTGTCAGACCAGGAAAGATACACACCAATGACTAGAACTGGGAGTGCTGAATCACTCCCAGTTTATCTGTAACGGTTGGATCATTCTTTTTACAATAGGAATGCATTCATTTATTTCTTATGTAATTACAAGCAAAAATTTTAAAACTTTATAAAGAAGTAGTGGAATAAAGGAAGGGTAGTTAATTTGACCTGACAGTCAATTCAAATCTTTCTGGAAGGAGAGAGCTTACCCTGCTTCTGGAAAAAGGGATAGATTTTCATCAAGCCTACCAAGTTGGGAGTGGGAAGGAGATATGGGTGGAGAAAAGAGGGAAACAGAAAGATAAAAGCCATAGAAGAAATTGCACTTCATGAGCAAAAGGGGGTGAGGTGGGTAGAGGAGAGAGAGAGGTTGGAGAGGTGGAGAGCACCTTGGAGGTCATGCAGAATTGCTGTGCTTCTCCTGGTGGTAAAGTGGAAATGTGGAAAAGTCCTAAAAAGGGGAGTCACCTAACAAATTTGCATTTTAGATGGACCAGATGCCTGCAAGACAGAAGGAAGGACTCACAGGATCCTGTTGTGATGGTCCAGATGAAAGAGGATGCAGTTGTAGGGAAGGGGGAGGAACAAGAGGAGGGAGGAATCACAGAGATATTACTGAGAGAGAAGTGGAGATATATTTAACATGAACCTAGGGAAATGTGAGCTTCTAGCCTGTCACTTAGACTCTTTCCAAAGACCTGGAGAGATCAGAGCACCATGTTCACATGGTCATATGTTTTTGTGAAATTTGCCAAAAAGATATTTTAACTGCGATTAATGAAGGCTGTTGTCTCTTTGCACTCCACTGTTTCTTATCACAGGAAGGAAGGTTGGGCAATCTACTTCTGTAGTGATATTGCCTTGGAAACCCAAGACTCCACGGCACATAAAAACGACATGTTTTTCTTATCAGATAGCACTGGAGTGGCAATGGGCATTCTTGAGGTACAGCAAAGGGAAATTGAGTTGGCATACATTTAGTTTGCGTCTCTTTAGGGTATAGTTGTTATTGCTGGGGATACTGGTGTAGGAATGAATGGCTTCCAAGACACTCCTAACATGTGCCAACTCACCTGGCATCACAATGTGAAGGTGCAGGGCTAGAGGTTATTGTGATAATGAATGGAGAAGGGTGGTAGGGGCAGACCAGCAGCAAGGGGCAATGGAGAGGCTCAGGGCCCATCCAGTTCTCATCCTAGGAGCCTCTGCCCAGAGCCCCAGGCACTCTGAATACTCATAGCTCTCCAGCTGGTAGGCTTTTGCCACACTCATCCAGCTGTGGCTGAATATCAGGCACCAGGTGGCCTCTGGGTTAGGAAGGCACCAGAAACCTGGGCAGTGAAATAGATGGACTCAAAGCTAGATGGTGGCAGATTCTTCCAATCATTAGTTATACAAAAGCAGAGGATTTGGTTCTCATGGAAGCCTAATCAAAAAGGAAGTCTTCAGCCATCGGGAATATACTCAGTAATGCAACTGTGCAAATATAAATGCACCACACTTTTTGGTGGGGGTCCCATGAAACAGCATTGCTCAGAATTCTTACATTTTTAGGGCACTGGCAATAAGTATGTTGTTTTTGTTAGGTGTCATCCAGTCATCTCTGACTCATAGCGACCTTACGTACAACAGAACGAAACACTGCCCAGTCCTGTTTCAGCCTCATTATCCCTACTATACCCAAGCCCATCACCGCAGCCACCATGTCAATCCATCTTGTTGACGGCCTCCCCCTCTTTCATTGACCCTGCACTTTACCAAGCACGATACCTCCTCCATAGAATGGTCCCTTCTGACAACATGACTGTTTTGGTTACCTAGTGCCGCTCTGACAACAATATACCACATATGGGATGGCTTGAACAAACGGGAGTTTATACTCCTATAGTTCAGGAGGCTAAAAGTCTGAGTTCCAAGTGCCAGGTTCTAGGGCTGGGTGAAAGCCCCTCAACCTTGGGCTTCAGCTCTGCCTCTTGCTCACGGCCCTCTGAAGCTAGAGGCATCTCTTCCTTCAGGCAGCTACTGGCTGCTGAGGCTGACAAACCCAAGGTCAGCAAGTGAAAAAGCACAGTCCCAATGTTACCAAACAACATGGCAGGCCATCGATTCAAGTCCACTGAAAGTCCCAAGGTCAGCAGAGCACAGCAGGCTGCTGAACAATGACATGACTACATGCAGGGTTCAAGCTTGCCATGAGCTAGAGACCATTCCCAAAGCTGTTTCTTATATATGGGAAGCAGACCACATCCCTAAAGCAGCTACTCAGCTGCTTGTGGTAGGTCCCACCATGTAGTTGATTGCCAGTCTCATCACGGGGAATAACTACCACCAGCTGCCCAGCCACTCAACCAGGCCCAGCCAAGTTGACACACAAACTTATCCGCCACAATGACCAAAGTAGGTGAGACGAAGTCTGGCCATTCTTGCTTCCAAGGAGCATTCCAACTGCACTTCCTCCAGGACAGATTTGTTAGTTCTTTTACCAGTCCATTGTACTCTCAGTATTCTTCGCCAATGCCACAACTCAAAAGCATCAACTCTTCTTTGGTCTTCCTTATTCATTGTCCAGCTGTAGCATGTATATCTTTATGTAAATCACATAATTTAGTATCTCAACTATTGATATTAAAATAAACAAATTTCAATCACAAGAGAAAATTGGATTATCTTTCTTTATATGAAAAATAACTTTAGAAAACACTGTTATATGGAAGGGTGGCCAGAGAATATATTATAGACAAAGGATATATGAAATAATAGCACTGAGTGTGTTTGTCATGAAAGGAAAAAAGCAAAAGTGCCCCATTTTCTAGATTTTTGTCATGTTTGTGGTATTCTGTTAGGATTTCTTTTCTATTAACTTTAATATCTATATTTGATTGAGGATTTTTTTTTTTTTTTTATAGCAGGTACATCAAGTGGTATCAGCTTCAGGCCTCACAAAATCTGGACAAACCCTGGCTTAGACACTATACAGCATAGAAAACTGGAAGTGGGGCCTATGGAAAATGCCCTCATGACTTCCACTTGAGTGGCCAGGAAGCTTATGGTGTGGGTCCCTGGGACAGAGCACATAGGAGTGCATTTGGGTCCATGATATACTTATTGCCGCTTGTGTGAACCTGAGGTGTCTGTGGGATATCCCAGGACAGAGGATCTGTGTGCTGTCCTCTAAGGCAAAAGCTCTCCAATAGAGAAAGACATGATGGAGAGACTGAGAGTAAGAGATGCAGGGGCTGAGGATGGAGCTCAGGGCACTGGTGACCAGGAGGCAGGCTGAGATGCAGAGATAAAGATTGGGACGTGGTAGAGATGAGATGGAGAGACAAACAGACACACAGAGAGAAAAAGAAATTGAGGAAGGAGGGACTGAAAGAGAGAAAGACAGAGACAGAGAGACAGAGAGCAAGGGTACAGAACCACTTGTTTAAAGTTCCCAGCCTCTATTCTACAAAGTTCTATGGCCTGGGTAGAATCACTTGACTGTATTCCACGAGAACCTTTTCTTTTTCTGCCTCCTTTTCCCTCTTTTTCTACTTGGGTCTTTTTTTTTTTCCCCTTTATCCTTTTTCAGGGCCAATTTTCCTAGGCATAGGAGCAAGAGGATAATAACCTAACATAATGTAGTTAAGGAATCTCCCCTAAATCTTTCTCCCGTTTTCAGAGCCACAGAGCCTAAAATCCCACAATTTGATGTTTGTCCCAAAACACCATACACACTTTTTCCTTTTAAAAGGCAAGTGCATTTTGTTATTGCTGTTAGTTGTCACTGAACGGCAACCCCATGCATAACAGAATGAAATGTTGCCCAGTCCTCTGCCGTCTTCATGATTGTTGGTGTCAGTCCATTGTTGTGCCATGGTGTCAATCCATCTCACTGAGGGTTCCCCTTGCCTTTGCTGACCCTCCAATTTACTAAACATGATGTCCTTCTCCAGCAATTGGTCCCCCTGATGATGCATCCAAAGAAAGCAAGTCAAAATCTCGAACAATTTTCTGGTTTTCATTGGTTAGTTTTTGGAAGTAGATCAGCAGGCCTTCCTTCCTAGATCGTCTTAGTCTAGAAGTTCTGCTGAAATCTGTCCACCATGGGTGACCTTGCTGATATTTGAAATACTGGCAGCATAGCTTCCAGGATGATAGTAACACTCAAGCCACCAGAGTACCACAAACTAGACTACAAAGTGCCTTGTGTAGAGGCAGTGTCCACACTCAGGTCTGATGTGCTTTCTTCCTACTCTTTCCACTTTGAGAGCTGAGGGAAAGAAAAGACCTGAGTGATGGGCAGTTTGCATAGAGGGAACCTAGTGCTGTGTTTTGGATTAGCCTGCAGCGAGAGAGAGCAGGTCTGAGTTGCCTGTCCTTCAGGCAACCCTGGGCATGGGAGACACAGCTTCAGGGAGTAGATGTAGAAGGGGCTATGGAAGGGAAGTTACTAAACACAACCTTCACAACTTTGCTTTGGGTCAGATCCCATCTTACAATTTTCTGTTCCTGTTTTTATCTCCTTTAAAAAGAGTCCAACAACTGACCCAGAAAACAAGTTCAGTACTGAACCTGAATGGAAGCTCACCTAACAATATGATCTAATTGTTGTTTTGTTGTTGTTAGTCAGACCTGACTCATAGCGACCCCTCCTTGGGTTTCCGAGGCAGTATCACTATGGAAGTAGATTGCCCCATCTTCCTTCCAAGGAGTGGCTGGTGGGTTTGAACCGCCAGCCTTCTCGTTAGCAGTCAAGTGCCTTAGCCACTATGCTACCAGAGCTCCCATGATCTAATTAGCTAATAAAATTTTCATATACCTTGAAAGTATGCATATTCCTTTCAATCAGCAATTCTATATCTAGGAATTAAACCTAAGGCCACTGACAAGTGCAGAAATATGTGGATACAATGATATACAATAATGTTGTTTAATCATTATTTTAGACAAACCATGATGTATCTCTACAATGGACTATTATGCATATTTAAGATATGCATATTTATTTAAAAATATTTTTCAATTGTCATGGGACGATGTTTATGATGTTTTAAGTGAAAAAGCAGAGTATAATTTCATGAATATAAATACATACATATATATGTATAGTTTCATATATAAATAGTTGCATAACAATAAATTTGAGAAAGCAATATATGCCAAAACTCACCAGGGTCTCTCTGCGTGGGTGGCTGGATTATGGGGATTCTGTTTCTTCTATATGCTTTTGTCTCTTCTAGATTTTATTACTATCTATGATCATGCATCATAAAAGTATTAAAGAGTATAAAATTAACTAGCTATTAGGTGCCAGCTACCTGCCCACCTCTATCATGGTGCCACTAACTATTGATCAGGGCTGGGATTAGGATGAGGCAACTGAGGTATTCTCTCCAGGTGCAAAATTTAAGAAGATGCCACATATATGGGAGCTCTGGTAGCATAGTGCCTAAGGCATTTGACTGTTATCCAGAAGGCTGGCAGTTCAAACCCACCAGCCACTCCTCGGAAAGAAGATGAGGCAATCTACTTCTGTAGTGATACTGCCTCGGAAACCCAAGGAGGGGTCGTTATGAGTCGGGTCTGACTCGACGGCACATAACAACAACAACAGCCACATATACAAAAAATACCCGAAGTAATCAAGATAATTATTTTATTAATAAAATATATAAAAAATAATGCAAAAAAAATCCATGATGAACAAAACATCAACAAATAAAACAAAGATAGGATTCAACAGTTCCTTGTTGAACCGTTTTGAAGCCTCAAGCAAAAAGAAAAATGGGCACCTAAGCTGATGTTTCTATGTACTTTTTTAATGGTTGATTTTTTCCCCCAGAACATTAAAGAAGTTGAAAAAACATTTAAAAATTGAGAAGTCAATATATAAAAGCTCAGAGTATTATTTGGTTTAAATATATCATTTATATAAAAAAATGAATGCATGATCATTTTGCTTTCCTGGATTTAACAGGAACAAGCTCACTAATAATCATTTCAGACTCCACTTATTTGCTTTTCTCATTTAGAATTGAGAGAATTGTCATGTTTGACAGTTTCTCTTGACCAAGTGATGATCTTAAATAATTTTTAATTAACTTCAGCATAGTGAAACAGTGATAGAATGTGACCATGACTGGCATTGTGGCAAAAAAAAAACTCTCAAGGCCACTTCTAAATTTAGATGAGATTGCAGTGAGCAAAAGTTGTGAATCAGTTTTAAAATATCCAGCCATAATGCTGATTTTATATTGCAGATTGTTGATACTGGTTTCTGATTACAACTATTTCAGAATTTTACAGGACTTAAGTTGTCAGAGTATTCGAGAGCCAAGTCAGTGGCTGCTTTTTGTAAATCAGATATATTCATAGAAAATTCATTTTCTCTGGTGAAACATTCCAAATCAGAAGATATTTCATTTAATTTTTTATATCTCCATTTCAAATGTGAAAATAGGATACCACAATCTCCTTAATTTCTATTTGATATACACTTTTCCCATAATAATTCACACTCTCATCTGGTAGGTCATCATTTCTTTTTCATTCAAGTCTGGGAAGTATGTAAGTATATATACATACACACACACACACACACACATATATATATACATATATATATTGTTGTTGTTGTTATGTGCCGTGGAGTCAGACCCGACCTATAGCAACCCCTCCTTGGGTTTCCGAGGCAGTATCACTACAGAAGTAGATTGCCCCATCTTCCTTCCAAGGAGTGGCTGGTGAGTTTGAACCACCAGCCTTCTGGTTAGCAGTCAAGTGCCTTGGACACTACGCTACCAGAGCTCCCACATATATATATATACATGCACACATACATATATATACTTTAAATCTTTATAGAAGAGACTGCCTCATCGTTCTTCTGTGGAACAGCTGGTGGATTTGAACCACCAACCTTTGGTTAACAGCCAAATGTCTTAACCACTACACCACTAGAGGTCCATATGTGTGTGTGTGTGTGTGTGTGTGTGTGTATCAAACATGCTTTCAAGTTACTCTATCCCATTTATTGTAACTTAAAAATTCTCAGTTGAAAACAAGATAAGCAAAGAAGTAGCTTTTGAAACTATTATTGATGAGTTTGTTTCCATAAAAGCCAGGAAAATAAAATTATAATAAAGTTGGTTTTTTAAATCCATGAGATATTTAAACCTAAAATAATGTTGTGTATTTTAATACACTTTAAAATTTTAAAATATTTTTTCAATTATTTTAATGTTCTAGAAAAAAAAATACCCATTATAAAAAGTACATAAAGACAAGTGTATCCAGATGTCCACTTCTCCATTTGCCTGATGCTACAATAAAGCTCCGCAGGGCACTGCTGACCAACAGCACATAGTAACAGTTATCAAGTACCAGGTACAGGATCATTGCTTGACTAACATTAGTCCTTTCATCCAAATAAGTTTAGATCAGTTATTAATTCTAACCAAAGCTGAATAACTAAGGAATTTTGAGCTACCCAAATTTTGTTCTACTGAAATTACATAGAAAATATTATGGCAAATACAGAAGGATTCTTGACAAAAGAAAAATAACTATCATACAACTGACTCATCTTTTCATCATATCTGAATACTCATATGCAAAGCACAAAGCTTCTCAACTTAGCAATAAATTTATTTTTGAATAGGTAATGCCTTCACATGGTACCAAACTTAAAAGGTGCAAAGGGATACAAATGAAAAATAATGCCCTTCCCTACCCTGACCTCCAGCCACCTACTTCACCTTCCTGGACACAACCATTGAAACCAGTTTCCCTTGCATCCTTCCAAAGACATTCCATGCATTTACAAACATGTACATAAGTACTCCATCCTGTGCAAACAACAGCATGTTACACATACTCTGCCACACTTTGCTTCTTTCACATACACCGTATCAGAACATACCATCTTCCTCCTTTTAAACAGGTGAGTAGTGTTTATGCCACAGAATGGATGGAGCAAAATTATATTTGACCAGCCCTCTGTTGGTGGATATAGAGCTTAAACTTAGCATTTGTATCAATAAAATCTTTTGGCCTCCAGGTCACAGAGATTTCTGATCTTGGACATATGCCCAAGCCTCTTTTACCTGACAGTATTGCACCTTTACTTCTACGCCTCTGATGAACACATACTGAGCTCCCAGCAGAAGCTAATTCTCCCACCTGTGCATAAGACCCATTTCTTCTCTCCCACTCAAAGACATCACTCCAAGAACTCTTTCCTGCATCAGAAGTTTCCTCTTTTCTCTTGGATCATCATCGTTCAGCAAACAAACATCCTGCTTGTATGTTTCATTCATCTTAAAGAAAAACCTTTGACCCTATTTCTCCCTCAGCTATCATCCCATTTCTTTCTCTTTATAGCAAAACTCCTTGAAATCATTGTCTGTATTAAGCCAAATCAAAATCTAAGCAATGTCCAATGGATAACGGTTCATGGTGAACCCATGTGTTTCAGAGCACAGCTGCCTATTGGAAGTAGACAGCCAAGCTTTTCTTCTAAGTTGCCTCTGGATATGTTCAAACCACCAACCTTTCAGTTTGGAGCTGAGTGCTTAACTTTTTGCACCACCCAGTGACTCCAATTTTTCTTCTTTTATTTCTTGAACCCACTCCAGTCAGCCTTGCATTGCACCACTCCATGAAACTGCCATTGTTGACCACACCAGTGAGCACTACTTTGCTAACCTATGGTCAATTCCCAGTTCTCACTTCGTATTATCTCTTTTAACATTTGATGCTGCTGCTCATCCCTTCTCCTCTGAAACTCTTCCCTCACCTGACTTCCAGGAGGTCTGTGCTCTTATTTTGTCTCCCATCTCGATGGTTACTCCTTTTCTGTGGCATCACGATTCCTCCTCAGCTCAGCGTACAGGGCTCATCCTCAGAACTTGTTTTCTCTCTAACTTACTCCTGTGGTGACTCCTTGGCTTTGAAAATCATCTTTAAGCTATGACTTCAAAATGTATTATCCCAGCTCAGGTCTCTTCCGTAGAGTCCCTGGGCCATCATGAGCCAGTCCACCTGATCCACATCTTCTCTTGGCTGTGTATTGTTGTTGTTGCTGTTACCTGCTGTTGAATTGATTTGGACTCATAGTGATTCCTTCTGGCAGAGTAGAACTGCCCCATTGGGTTTTCTAGGCTGTGACCTTTACAGAAACAGATCACCAGGAGGCTGCTGGTGGATTCTGACAGCCATCCTTTCAGTTAGCAGTCAGGCTTCACTGTTGTGCTGGGAGGGTTCCTTTGGATGTATGTTAGGCATTTCAAATGTAACATGCCCAAAACAGAACTCCTGATCTTGCCCCCAACCTGCTTCTCTCACGTCCTCCTCATTTTGGTTAATGGTAACTCCATCCTTCCAGTTCAGGCCCAAACTACAGAGTCATCTTGACTGCTACCATTTTCTTACATCCCACATCCAACCTAAAAGCAAACCTTTGAAAATATTGTTGTTGTTGAAAATATAGCCTTTGCTTAATACCCTGTTTTCCAGATAAAGAGTATCATCTTCTCATTCTAAAACAAAGAACAAATTACAATTTTAAAAAGCTAACAAATAAATAGCAAAAATGTAAAAAAAAATCAAGAAGAGTGACATTTAATTGATTAACTTTCTGACATACCTCTTTTCTTAATATGCTCTGGTTTCATATTCTTTGTTCGCCTCTTCTTATGACAATGATTTTCTATAGAGAGAATAGGGAGATAATCCTGTCTTTCTGTGTGGTTGTTGAGAATTTAATTTTTAAAAAATATAGATGTTTCAGAAAATTTCTTTCTGCCTCACAACACATTATTAGTAATATCTTATAATTTTTTTTAAAGAATTGTTATCAGATTTGGAGAAACCTCTCTCAACTTCTTTCACATGAGTTAAAATATTTCAGGGCATTTCATGTTTTCCTTTCCAGTGATTCAACACTCTTAGAATTGATGACACTCATGAACCAATCTGTCACAGATGTTCTCATTGTGGTGGCATATGATGAGTTTGATATTTCTTCGTCAATGGCAATATTTCAGGCCAGAGAAACAAAAATGTAACTGCTTTTCCAATATGCTCACATGATCCTCTTTACCTCATTATTGAATCTTGGTATTCAATCCAAGAGCTTGTTCATCACTTCCATTTGACATGTATCTTTTCCTCTCAATGAATAATTGCTCCTAATAAATCTGAAATGTTTAATTATAATTTGATTATTGAATCAGAAAAATTTCTATTGATTCAATTGCTTACCTTGAATTCTTTTTATATTTCATTAATTTTATACAATTTTTCTCTCAGCTCTTTAATACATACATAAACATAGAGATGATAAAGGATGGTACACTTTATCTATAAACAAATCAGGGTCTGTAAATTTTCTTTCTTTTTCTTTTTTCTTTAACTGACCAGTTTTATTATAAACCATTATAATCCAGAAAATGTTTAAAATATTTTTAGAGATTATTATACAAGTGGAACAGATAATGGAAAGATACAGACTTAGCTATAGTTAGTTGTGGTCCAGTCAGCTCTGACTCATGGTGACCCTGTGTCTAACAGAACTGAATATTGCCAAGTCCTGAACCATCTCTATATTCATTGGTATTTTTGAGTCCATTGCTGTGGCTGCATGTATTTTGAGTGACTTCCAACCTAGGGGGCTTATCCTTCAGCACTGTATCAGACAATATTCTGTTGTAATTCATAGTGTTTTCAGTGACTAATATCTAGACCTTTCTTCCTAGTCTATCTTAGTCTGGAATCTTCACTGAAACTTGTCTACCATGTATGGATCCTGCTGGTATTTGAAATACCAGTGGCATAGCTTCTAGCTTCATAGCAACGTGCAAGCCACCAAAGTAAGACAAATTGACAGGGTGGTGGCGAAGGAGTCTATAATTTCTTATTTTACCAACATGTTACACAGCATCTTTCCAAACAACAGTTAAAATATCATATTCAGTCTTTATTCAAGTAAGTCATTCCCATTAGCAAAGAAAAAACCAAAAACAGAACTATCGTACACTTAGGAGCCCTGGTGGTGCACTGGTTAAACGCTCGGCTGCTAACCGAAAAGTCAGTGGTTGGAACCGCCAGCTGTGCCATGGGACAAAGATGTGGCAGTCTGCTTCTGTAAAGATTACAGCTTTGGAAACCCTATAGGACATTTCTACTCTGTCTTATAGAGTCTCTGTGAGTCAGAAGCTGCTTAATGGCAATAGATTTGTTTTTTTTGGTATTGTATAACTGTAAAACCTGCAAAAATAAAGGTAGCGATGACAAAGGATGACACACTTCATCTATAAACAAATCAGGAGTCCATATTATTATTATTATTATTATTATTGTTATTTTACTGACCATATTCAGTTTCATTATTTTATTGATTTTATTCCCAACAGGAGACAATTCTCTTTTGATTAGACATAAACAAGAGGTGAATTCTCTGCTTACAGTTTTGTGTGTCGGATGATTTGAAGAATTTTCAGACTGCCTTCTGACATCTGAACCCTTGCTCCTCCTTCAGCACCCACATACTTTTGGTGCCAGGCTGTGTAGGACATATTCATGTCTCAGTACAACTCACTTTGTTGGTTGAGTTAGAACAGTGGGCAGTAGGAATAATCTAGAAGCCATACAACTAGCAATAATGTTGCTTTACATAGAATGACTGCAAACCACACACACATATTCCAATATATAAATATATCGCCAATTAAACTCTCCTTCACAGGGTCTCCCAAATAACCTATAGTCACTTCAACATTACCATCAGACATGGGGGCACTGAAGGGAGCTGAGGTGGAAAGAGAGAGTGGTTTTAACTAATTATGGTTGAAATAATCAATTTTTGCAAATTTTATGAAAACATGACCATGCAAACATACTGGGGCCCCTTGTTGGCTTTGAAAGGACCTGTGCAAGTGGAGGTTCTGAAGCTCATTAGCTGCATGGAACATTGTCTCACCCTCCACGGCTCTTAACATCTTCCCAGCCCTCATCCCTGCTCTCCTGGATTATTGCAATGGCCTCCTGGCTCTTTCTTCCTTGCCCCTTTCAATATATTCTTAACACAGTGGCCAAAGTGATCTTGTAAAGACTGAAGTCAGATCGTGCCACTCTTCTGTTCAAAAGCCTCCAGTGTTTTCCCATCTCATTCTAAGTAAAAGCCAAATAGACCAAAGCTATGATCTGGTTGGCTCCACTACCCCTCCGCCCATCTTTTTGTGTTTACCCCTTTCTCACTTCACTCCAGCCATGCTGAAAGTCCTTCCGTTTCTGTAATGGTTGGGCACCCTCCCATGGGGTTTTGCATTTGCTATTCATGACACCTGGACCCCTTTCTACTAGATGGCTCCCTCTCACACCCCTTTCAAGGAAACCTTGCTTGACCTTCATATTTAAAAATGCAAACCCTTCCCATTACTTCTCCCTATTACTGGTCCCTGCTTCATATTTCTCCATAGAACACATCGCTATCTAACATACTATGTTTTGTCTACTGTTCATCTCTCCCTTCTCTAGAGTGTAAGCTCTGTGCAGCTGCAGATCTTTGTTTTGTTCACTGCTGTATCCCAATGCCTAGAGCCATTCCTGGCATCCAATGTCTGACTTCTGGTAAACACAGCAATCTCTGCCTTAAACTTCCTAATCTCTAGTCCCACCAGAAGAGCACAGGACCACCCTCTGAGAATGATCAGTGAAAGTACAATTACTAAAAGGCCAGTTTGCCCAAAAGAGAAGAACAAAGGTGAAATAGTGAATGGGTTTTCTAGCATTTGACTGAGTCATGTTTTTATAAAGAACTATTTCCTTGTAAAGTGAAACATCGAAGGGTTTGGTCACTGAACTGTAAACCTCCTGTACCTTCTCTCACTGTCCCTAAAGATGTAATACAGGGTCACTGTGGTATTAATAGGAAATTGCCAAATCATGTATCTCTTCTCAGTTCAAGGAAAAAAAGCACAAAAGAAAAAGAAAAGGCAGAAAAAGAGAAAGAGACATTTGAAATGTTTGTTCTTGTTTCTCTTTTCTTCATTTTCATTTTTATTTCTCCTTTTGACTTAAGGGAGATAAAATGGACCAAATGACAGAAAAGGAAGAGTCTCCCACTTAAGTCAGAGAATTGTTGGGATTCTGATGTGACAACTGGGCTTAGTACCAAGGAAAGGGCTATTACTTACAAATATAAAAGGTTTAAAAAATGTGAATGTAATAAAATAAAATTTCAAAAATTTTTAAAAACAGATAAAGGAAAATTATCAATGAACTGACATAAAAGTTACTAGAACCTTGTTGTATTCTCTTTTGGTTTTTTCTCATGTGTATTTTTTTTTACATACATGTTATAAGTGTTATACATGTACTTTTGTATCCTGATTATTTTCCTACTTTACTTCATATCAATTCAGTCTTTTGTGTGTCACATTTGTCTGCAAGCTGTAGTATATTTTATTTAGTCATTCATCTATAATTGAACATTTGTTGTTTTAAATCTTTCACTCTTATAAATCTTATTATGAATATTTAGTGCATATAGTATTTTTCTCATTATTTTCAACTATCTTCCTAGGATGATTTTCTACATGTGTAAAAACTGAGTCAAAAGTGATGTTCTTTATGGTTCTTGACAGTCGTTCTAAAATTGCTTTTTAATAGATTTGCACCAATTTATAAGCATCCTAGTGAAATACGAGAGTAATAATTTCACTACACACTCACAAGCATTTGATATGATAATTTTTTGTTTTGCTAATTTAATATTTGAAAAGTTTCTTATTTTAATATGTATTTTTCCTATCTCTAGTTTCTTGGATTATTTCCTGTTAGGAAATGCTAGTTCATGTCACTTGTGCAATTTACCTTTGGGGTATGTCTCAATATTTTTATTTCTTTTTATGAGTTGTAGATATACAATAGGAGCTCTGGTGGTGTAGTCATTAAGGCATCTGGCTGCTAACCAAAAGATTGGTGGTTCGGACCCATCAGCTGCTCCATGAAAGAAAGATGAAGCAGTCTGCTTCTGTAAAGATTTTCAGCTTTGGAAAGCCAATGGTGTCACTATGAGTCAGAATTGACTGGATTGCAATGAGTTTGGAATTTCAGAAATATATATAATGATAGAGATTTTAACCTATTATTTTAATTGTGAATATTTCTCCTAAAATATTTGTTTTTAATTTCTGGTTCTTGTGTCATCTGAAACCATTTAACATTCTCACATGGTTTAGATCTTTGCATGCGACTCCTTCGGGTATTAGTTTTAGAAGATTTTCTCCCTGTGGTCTTATTCCCAAGGCTTTAACAAGAATTTAATTCTGCTTTATCTCCCTGACTTTATTTTCTGTATCTGACTATCCAATCCATTCATTTTGATGTATGATACGCCGATCAAATTGATCTGTTCTTTAATATGAAATAGTTAATCAAGACCCCTCCTTTAGAGGTATTTGAAGATATCCTTGAGCAACACTGGACAGTAGAGGCTATGCCTATATGAAGAGTTCTTGTGCTCTGGGCCAAGGCCCTAGGTCTCTGGGGAAAGACAGTGGCAAGTATAGCCCCAAAGGACTTAAACTGTGATATGGTTAAGCGAGAACAGAAAACGGACACTAACCAGAATTAAGCTGGGAGTGCACCTAAGTGCCTGGCTGTGTTTTACCTTTCCCTTTGAATTCACTTATAAACACTTCTGAGAAATGCACGCCCTTCTCAAAATTAATAACTACTTGCCCTAGAGGTTTTCCTATCTTGTTAGAGTCCTTTTAAGTTTCAAGAATGCCACTGTCAGCTGAACTACTGCTTCATTCATCCATAAATTGTGCACCTGTTGTGTGTAGAGTGCTGTGCAAGGCACAATGTGTGTACATATGTGGGATACAAAAGTAATAACCCACGAGCAACCATGAGTTATACTGAATGATGAAATGAAAGGGAGATGAGAAGAAAATCGAGGCAGCATAACCCAGTGTGGAGATGGCTCCGGCATGCCAGTCTGGATGGTGTGATATGTGGCAGGCACTGTGGCAATAAGGGGTAGCATCCACCTCTGTCGTCCTTTGGCCTTGCACCTCCACCCTGCGTTCTCTTAGAGCACCAGCACACACAGACATCTCACCTCGCTTTCTTGCACTTGACCAGGCAGCCAAACTCACCCAAGCAAGGTCTCAAAGATTTTGCAAGGGTCTTAAATCCTGGTGGAGAGCTAGGTGCATTAGCCTGGGAGTCAGTCTACCCTCCACCCTCTTCTGCCCCACTGAGCGTGAATGATGAAGCGGCCACAGCGGGAAGGCACTTCTGACCTCCTGGTCCGGGTTCCCACCCCAACCTCTAGGTTCGCGGTTATCTCTCTTTCTCCGTGCTCACAGCACCCAGACCACAAACCCGAAACCGCTCGTTTTTTCTTTGCTGGGACCTTGTACAATATTTTCTTGACTTCGCATCTTTCAACTAGCAGAAGGGCGGAGGGGAAAGCACCGCATACCTCGACCCCATTCCCAGTTTGGCACAAGCGTGATAACAACCACGCCTCTTGACCTGTAGGCAGGGCTCCGGTCACTTTGATCTTGAGAAAGAAAGAGGATCCGGTCCATTTAACCTTAGTAGGGTGGATCCAGATCCCCAAACCTGTCAATAGTGAACGTCCAAGGCAGTCGATGTCGCTGTTCTCTCCCGGACAACCTGGGAATTCACCCTTTGAGACGCCCCGCCTCGCTCCCTCCTACAGGCTCCGAGGACCTGGTGAAAACAAAGGGTGTTTTTCAGGGTGCGCTGTGAGACCTGGTGAAGCCGGCTGTCCCCTCCCCAACTTCTGCACCTCCCTGGCCGGGGAGCCGAAGACCGCGGAAGGAGTGAGAGTGGGAAGGGCAACACCTCTGACGCCAGGATGACTGATTGCTACGGAGAAAGTCCCCTAAGACTGTGACCCCGGAGGTGGGGGGGGGGGCTGGAAGATGGGGTAGATGCGCTGGAAGATGCTGTGATGAGACCTGGAAAAACCACCAAACCCAAACCTTCGGCCCAGAGTGGCCCAAGGACCCCAAAGACTGCGCTGCGCCTCCCTGGTCCCCCACCCCCACCTCAGCGTCATCTCTTGTGGGTGGGCTTCGCATTCCCTCCGGGGTTTCGGAGCCACCACGTGACTTCCACTAAGTGCCGGGCCCTAGGGGAAAGCTGAGACAGGGGTGGGATTTGGGACCCCGAGGTGCGGCGAGAGGGCGAGAGAGGAGGAAATGAGGCGGGGGTGGAAGAAGAAGGGGCGGGGCTGACTTGGGGACGGGAAGGACCGAGGGCCGACGGAGGCTTGGGGGTGGGGAGCCCCAGGACGGCGCACCGCTGCGGGCTGAGCAGGGACAGCAGGAAGCCCGCGGGGGCGGGGCGGAAGGGGCCGGGCAGCCGGCAGGTGCCGGGGCGCGAGGATGCCCGGTGTGGGAGAGTCCCCTTAGCAGCGCAGAGGACTGGGCGCGGCGGGCCGGCGGCCGCTCCTCCGCGAGGCTGCGCGCCGGGCGGGCCGGGCCGGAGGAGCGCCGGGCATGTCGCAAGGGCTCCTGGCTGCTGGCAGCGTCCTGCAGAGGAGCGTCGTGGCGCCCGGGAACCAGCCGCAGCCTCAGGTAGTAGGCTAGAGCAGCGCGGGAGTGGGGACGCGAGGAGGTGGGCGCTGAGGTGCGGGGCTGGAGGGCGGCAGGGCGGACCTGGAGCCCCGGCGTGCCCTTCTGCCCAGCCTTCCCTAGCGCACTCACAGGAGGAGAGAGGCTGGAGAGCGCCGACGCCTGGCTGGTTCCTTACGACCGCACTCCCAGCACGTGGGCTCCGCGCTGTCCAGAGCGCAGCGCCATCCTTGTGCGGCCGGCGGCTGCCATTGTACTGCTTGAGCGCTAGCCCCTTCCCGTCCGCTCCGAGTGAAAGTCTGGAAGTGGAGAAGAGAATTCGGCTCAAGGCGCGACTGGTGCCCAGCCACTCTCAGCACTCCATCTGGCGCCGCTGGCATGGAGAGCGCGAGATAGATCAGACTGGGATTGCGGGGTGGGGGCCCCCAGCGGTGGGCACAGGCTCCGCCCCCAACGCTGGTGGAAACCCCTCTCCCACGTCCAGTCAGTCCTCTTAGCTGCCCCACGCAATATTTACTACCGCACACTCGGGAAGCTGAAACAAGATTGAGCTCAGGGAGGGTCGTCCGCGAAATTTTGCATTCAGCAAAGGACCAGCACTGGGTCTTTTCATTCTCTATGGTCCCACGGAGCAAGGTGCCTAGCACATATGTCATCGGGCGACTCTAGAGAGTTGTAAAGACCTGAGTTTGGGACTCGACTTTGCCACACACGGGCTGACTAGCCTTGGGCAATTTGCTTAACTTCTCTGAGCCTCAGTTTCCCCATCTGTAAAATGAATATAATAACATCAACCCATCAGGATTTGTATGAGGATTAAATGAAATATGGTTAATACCTATATGAATATTTCAACACTTTGCTCACCTCTTTCTGTCTTGATTAAATGTTTGCTGGATTGTCAGGCATTACCAGATAAGTGGTTAAGTCAGGTATAGATTGTCAACTCCCAGAGGGAAAGTTGCTTTTTGTACAGTGACTAACCAAACCAAATCAAACTCACTGCCGTGGGGTCGGATCCGACTCATAGCGACCCCTCCTTGGGTTTCCAAGGGGGTATCACTACAGAAGTAGATTGCCCAACCTTCCTTCTAAGGAGTGGCTAGTGGGTTTGAACCGCCAGCCTTCTGTTTAGCAGTCAAATGCCTTAGGCACTACACCACCAGAGCTCCCTGTACAGCGA
Organism: Orycteropus afer afer; assembly: GCF_000298275.1. NCBI lineage: Eukaryota > Metazoa > Chordata > Mammalia > Tubulidentata > Orycteropodidae > Orycteropus > Orycteropus afer. The sequence continues at coordinate 10,687,374 of NW_006921600.1, forward strand.
CTAGTGCCCTAAATACGATGATGGTGAGTGAGGAGGCAAGATCTGGTGGCAAGCAGTATGGCAGATGCAATAAATAGCAGCAACCCCAACAGAGACAAGTAACTTATTCAGAGCATACTGTGTGCTGGAAGCTTTAAGACAAACATCTCATTGCATGGTAAGAAAAGAGCCTAAGCATTAGGCTGCTAGATTGAGATCATTTATCCTGATGCTTAGGACAGTGGCTAGCATGTAGTAGGTGCTCAGTTAGTATTTACTGGAAAAATGAATGAACCACACTTACAATAGATGATGAAATTGAAAATTGAGATAATTTAAGCCATTTATCCAAGGTCCGATTGATAGTAAGACACAAAACCAGGTTATGTGTTATGCTAAAATTAAAATTTTGTCCTCTACACCCCATTTTCCTACTCCTTTTCTTTCTCACATTTCTTTAGTGTCTAACTGTAATATCCTGGTTATTCTGTTTATCAAGTCTTCTTTGCCTCTAGAAGCTTTTATTTTTACACTTTGTCTCTTATTCCTTGAGTGTTGTCTCTAGGTCATACCTTTTTGTCCTGTACATTGTTTATCCTTCTCCTTGTACTGAAAATTTCTTTACCTGCAGCAACTTGAGAGGATGTAGGTCTTGCCTTCTTAGAATATAAGAGCAGATAAAATAATAATATTGTGTTTTTAATGTTTTTACTTTCTCAATATTAATAATTGAGTGGCTTCCCTGTGTTTGTGCTCCACTAACCTCTTAGTTTTAAAATTCCTTTAAGGGTGGGTCCCCGCCCCCCTTGGTATCTTCTCACAGGGTCTATACTATTCTACTTCTCCAGGTTTTCTCTAACTGCATGAAATGTTTTTGTCATGGTGGATGCATTCGTCTGTCTACCTGTTTCATGATAGCTCTTGTAGGATTTAGCTAACTGTGGCTAAATCTCATATATACTATAGATTATAAATTTGCTTCCTGATTCACTTTGACTTCTGAAACAAAATGGCAGCCAAACCTTGTTCAAATGAGCACACTATCCATTGGTAGAGTTATGTGGTTGTGATTAGTTATAAGTAATCATGATCTGCATACAGTATCCAAAGTATCGGTTTGTGTGGGGTATTCGGAAACCAGGCAGGCACACAGCAAGTTCCGGATGCCCTCTTGCTTTCCCAGTCTTGTATGAGCAGTGTTGACATCACAACTCTTTCAGCACATGCCCTGGAGAGGTGTATGAACATTGGTTTGGAGCCCAATAGACCTGAGTTCCACTTCCCATTCAGCTATTTAGTAGCTGTGATACCTGGAGCAACTTCCTTAAGCTCTCTGAGTTTCTTATTCCTCATCTTTCAAATAGTGGTCACACCACATATTTCGCAGGGTGGGGATTAGCAGCTGAGCACAGTGAATGCTCCTTAACAATGAGCTACTGCTATCCCAGGAGCCTTGCTGGGGCAATGGTTAAGAGCTCCGCTGCTGACTCAAAGTTTGGCAGTTGGAACCCACCCAGTGGCTCCATGGGAGAAAGAACTGGCCATCTACTTCCAGAAGGATTACAGCCTAGGAAACCCTATGGGGGCAATTCTGTGTCATTTGGGGGTCACTGTGAGTCTGAATTGACTGAACAACACCTAACATCATTGTTATCCCAGGAATGTATCACAACAACTGCTGCATACTGCAAATAAAATGATAAAGCTTGACAAGCAATGCTGAGTAAAGAGAGAAGGGTAAGGTGAAGGGGGTCTCAGCTTCACACTTGACCAAATGTTTTCCCCCAGAGTCCTGAAGATGATGACAGGAAGGTCCGAAGAAGAGAAAAAAACCGAGTTGCTGCTCAGAGAAGTCGCAAGAAGCAGACTCAGAAGGCTGACAAACTCCACGAGGTAAAACTGTGTTTGGGGTAGAGCCATATTGAAGCCGCTTGGAGGAGTGGCCCTTTTGCTTTGCACTAGTGGTACTGATGATGAGGTCCCAACTGTCACCACCAATTTAGCAACACACACAGCACAATTCCACTGGATCTATGGGGCTACACCAATGGTCCCTCAGCCCAGTGTTCCAATTCTTTGCTCACTGACATCTTCATTTCTCACTACACAGTGGTTCCTTCTCACACTCAAGTTTCTTTCATTAACAGAAGGAAACCATACAAAATCTTCTTTCAATCCTGATTCCCTTCTGAGCTCTTATTGTTGCTTGTCTTTCTGTCCCTCACTTCCCTACTTCTTAAAAAGATGATCTTACACCTACTGCTTCTATGTCCTCAGTCCCAGACACTGTTTTAAGATTTAATCTATTCTCCCAATATCATCTCCCAACCAGGCAGGACCTCTGTCCTGCACCTTAGACTTCACGTCTCCAGATGAGTCTGCTGTAGGCTCCTCAGAAGCAACTTATTCATAACAGAATGCTCTGGGATTCTGGGATTTAGTTCTGCCACCATACCCACCCCTACACAAACTTCTACCAAAGCTGCTCTCACTGAGGCCTCGAGTGTCCCATACACTGCCAGATCCTGGGGCCTCTTTTCTGATCTTATCATCATTGACCTGTCTCACTGGAACACTGGATACCATTGATCACCCCTCTTCTGGAAGCTTTCCCCTCTCTAGCTTTTTTTTTCTTGCCCCCATCCTGTTTTGTTTTGATCTTCAAACAATACAAAGAAGTGAAACGTCTGATGCCAAACCATGCAAATAATAATAAAGGAACAGAAATAATATAAACAACAAAAAGAAAATCACTTTAAAAAAAAAGTACTTCACATTTCACAGAAGTGCTTTGGCAGTATTGGCAATTAATCCTGGTAACTGCTTCCAACAGCAGGGAGGTGGATGAGACCCCTGCTCACCCTCAGCAAAAGTACAACCACATTTACTCCTGAGAGTTTATACTCCAAGTCACTACACACCACACTGCTCCACTCTGCAGACTTTTGTAAACTTGATCTTAAGATGTACCTGGATACTGTACTGAATCACAACAAAAAATACCCTAAAACCAAAGTGGCAGAAAAGTAAACAAACTCCAAAGTTTCCAGTAAGGCATCAGGAAATTGTTGTTGGTTGAGTCTTTCATTTTACCGACTTAAAGAAAACTTTTGCTTTGTATTTCTCGGCAAACCTAATTCATAAGCTTAACCAACACACTCAAGTCAAAGCTTTTAAAGACAATCCCCACCTTTTTCTTTTTGTGATAAATGTTTCATATAAAATATGAAATCAAGTGCTACTTTATAAAAAATGAGTGCTTTTAATAGTAAAAATACATATGTTTTTATTTTTCTTTTTAAAAAGACATAATAACAATACTTCAGAAGACCGGGTTTAGGCCCGTGCCTCACCCCCACCAGCTGTCCACCTGGCACAGATACATTAAGGCAAAGACTCTTGGAGAGGCAGGCACACCTTAGCTATGGGCTGGGGATGCCACATGAACACACTCTGCTCCCACAGGGCAGCAGAAAGGCTTCTCCCTCATGCTCACGGAGCCATCCTGCATCCCAAAGGAGACTCTCTCTGCCATGTTGATGAACAAGCCTGTGCCTACCATGCCTGGGATCATTTTGATAGCAGTATTCACTTCACTCCATTTGTGAACTTGGTCAAACTTCCAGTCCAGGATAAAATTCCCATTGTTGGTCACCACAGGACCTGCCTTATTGATGGCCATTTGTAGTTCAACCATACCTCCAAACTTCTGCGTCACAGCTCGGCTCACAGGGACGTAGGCCGTTGGGATGACCTCAGTGGGGATTCCCTTATGCCACTGATGCCCAAGGTTCTTTGAATCCTTCCTGAAATCAGCAATCACAATGAAGTGGCTGGCATAGCCAGCCACAATCTTTTTGTGGGTCAGGCAGCCTCCACCACTCTTGATGAGGTTGAGGTCAGCATCTACTTCATCAGCACCATCTATATGAGATCAGTCTCTGGGTGTTGCTCCAGGTCACTAAGGGTTAAACCATATTGCAAGATGAGCTGATGGTCCTGGAAGGAAGTGGGAATACAGATGAGGTTCAGATATTCTTGTTTCACTCTTTCAGCTATCCGCTGCACAGCATGGACAATTGTAGAACCACTTCCAATTCCTAGAAAGAAGTTTGCTTAACATTGCTCCTCACGTGGTTCTCCACAGTTGCATGGCCCACTAGTTTCTTGGCCTCTTTGGCCTTGGACATTGTAGAGGGGGCCAGGAAGACGAGGGTGGCACCACCACCACTAGCACCGGTGCTGTTGATGTGGCCTCAGGACCCAGACTGCATGCGCCCTGGTGGCTGCACGTGGGAGCCAGGGGTGGCCCAACTGTTGCCGCCTCCACCAGAGAGGGTGCTGAAGGGTCCCGTTTTTTTTTTTTTTTTTGAAAGCAGTTCATGTTTTATTAACTGAGCAGATTACAAAAATAGTCATGTTAGGCAGCTTGGTTCATCCTTCTAATAAGCCTATTGAGCTGGTCTTCCCTGTTGCCAGCATCTCCACCTTCTACAAAATGAGTGGTCTTTTTCTTCATTCCACCTCATGGAGAAGATAATTTGAAGGGCCACAGGAAGTTGTTTCCTTCTTTGAAGCATTTCTCAATGGTATAAATGGTATAAATCTCATGAATCAGATCCTCCATGCAGATGATGCCAAATCTCATGAATCAGATCCTCCATGCAGATGATGCCATATCTGTCAGGGCAATTCACTTGTCATTGATTTTGTCATAACCGTGCTTGTAGATCAATTTGTTCGCTGACTTCAGATTTGGATACCCCCATGCAACATATGGTTCCAGAATCCTCAGCATGTTAGTTGAAGCCTTATTGAGCTTAACAAAGGTGCCACTGAAGATCTGGAGAAGGCAAAAAAGCTGTAACACCTTTCGAACCTTTTGGCTCACACCATTGATACCTCTGGTCCTAATAACAAGTGACAGTTTGGGTTCTCCAGGTACATGGAAGTTGCCAGCTTTCCTTGCCATTCTAGCCATTTGAATCTCAGTTCTGCACATCTGCCTGTATTCCTTGTGATAGCTCATAGATACGCTTCCTCCTCATCTTTTGAAGCATCTTTTAGGCAAACTTCTTTCTCAGAAGCTCGATCTTTAGTTCTACGAAATTCCTTCACTTTTTCTTAAGAGTTTCTGGTACAGCAGGCACCATCTTTTTCTTGCCTTCATCACCCTCCATGCTTCCAACCACACACACACACACACACACACACAACTCTCTTCTTTAGCTTTTAAAAAGCCATTTTTTTCTAGTTCTCTTGCCCCTTTTATCACTTTGCCTCAATCTCTTTGTTAGCTTTTTCTTTTTTTTTTAAACCCCTGTTTTCTTAAATGTTGGTATTGACAGGGTTTTGGACTCTGCTCTCTTTTCTTATCACCATGGATGATTTAATAGAAGCTTTGTTTTCTAGTGGCACTGCTGTGTCACTGTTGCTGAGGTTTCACTGGCCAATTCTTTCAGAAGTAGATGGCTTCTTCCTTCTTCTGAGTCTGTCTTATTCTGGAACAAGTCCATCTTGGAACAAGCCGGAATGCTCTTTGGAAGCGAGAATGGCCAGACTTCATCTCACCTGCTTTGGTCATGTTGTCAGAAGGGACCGTTCCCTGGAGAAGGATATCATGCTTGGTAAAGTGGAGGGTCAACAAGAAAGGGGAAGATCCTCAAGGAGATGAATTGACACAGTGGCTGCAATGATGGGCTCAGGTATAGCAAGGATTGTGAGGCCGGCACAGGACTGGGCAGTGTTTCGTTCTATTGTACATAGGGTCTCTATAAGTCAGAGATGACTTGACAGCATCTACAACAACAACTGGTGGCACAGTGGTTAAAGCATTGGGCTGCTTACCAAAACATCAGTGGTTCAAACCCACCAGTCACTCCATGGGAGTAAGATGAGGCAATCTGTTTCCGTAAAGATTTACAGCTTCAGAAACCTCAGAACTCAGGCAGTTCTGCTCTGTCCTATAGGGTTGCTATGAGTTGGACTTGACTTGATGGCAGTGGATTTTTGAGGTGGAAGATTTAATCTGTTTTTCCAACACGAGCTCCCAACACTGGTAACTCTCAGATACACATCTTCAGAGGAAGACTCCCTGTCCTGAATCCTAGACTCCTTATTCCCAGTGTCTGCTTAGATGTCCCCAGATGGTTTTGCATCAGGCTCCTTGCATGCAACCTATTTATAACATAATGTCTGTTTGCCCTGAAACATCCTCTTCTCACTGTCTTAAGATTGTATTTAATGGTGCTAACCATCTTTCTTGTCACCCAAGTCAGGAGCCTGAGATTTATCCTAAGCTGTAAACATTTTTCTCAACTCCTACGCACAATCCCACAGCCAGGACATGGGGGCTGTTTCATTCAGAAACTGGCCTAGAAGACATCCAAGGATCTATCCAAAGATTTGCTGACAATTCTGCCTTCTTGTCCTTATACTTGATCAATGTGAATAATTAAGAATTTTAGTTTAGCTCTCTCCTGTCATGCTTCCTTGCCTTGATTGTCTCAGCAAGGCCAGCTTGGGATGAGGTGAGGGGATGAGGGCCTAGCAATGTAGGAGACTCTGAGGTGTTATGGGAAAAAAAAAAACTATCTCCAACAACCTTTCCCTTAACAATGAACAGAGAATAGATTTAGTAGGCATATACTTCATAGAGGGTGACCTACTGATACAAATTCACAGTACTGGCACAAATTATAAATATCAGATTTTTTCCTGGGAGCAGGAAGGCTGGGCCCTTGAAAGAGAAAATGATTGTATGACAGTTGTTGTTTCATAGTTATACCACATAAAATCTACCCTGACTGTGGCACAGGAATTCCCAAGGTATGGTTGGAAGGGTTTCTCCTGGCTAGCATCAGGGGAAGGTCCTTCCCATCCCTTGTTAGTTCTGTGAAATTTCCACACAAAAATTGTGCTGTCCTTTCTCCCTTTCCCCTTGCTCCTAAAGCAATAGTAGTTCTAGCATCATGTTACCAAATAAGCCCCAGGAAGGGCTTGCAGCTCACTGTTAGGCCGTGGCCCTGTATTCAGACTAGCAGCTGGACAGCCAGGGCCCTTTCCCTCAAGAAGCTTCTAGACCAAGCCAGGTGCACTAAAAAAATAAATAATAATTATAATAAAAATCAAAGGACACTCAGCAGTAAATCCCAAGTGATTTTATGTACAGTGGACATAAGATCTTTCATGGAGCAAGCTTGAGTGGATCCGTTACACATGTATTTATTAAGCTCAACTGTGGGTAAGAGTACTTGGGTGCTGCAAACTGTTAATGTTTACTGCACTGGCTGATTACTGAAAGGTTGGAGACTTGAGTCTACCTAGAGGCACCTTGAAAGAAAGGCCTGGTGATCTTCTTCTGAAAAATCAGCCATTGAAAGCCCTGTGGAGCACAGTTCTACTTACACACGGTGTCACTATAACTAGGAATCGACTGGATGGTAACTGGTTACTGGTAAACTGTGGCTAAGGCATTGCCATTAGGTCACAAAGAGAGAAATTAGATCTCATTCTTGTCCTTAGGAAGTATAGGATTTCCTAAGGAAAGCATATTGTTTTCCTACAACTGCTATAACAAATTTGGTGGCTTAAGACAATATAAGTTTATTATTTTACAGTTTTGGAGAGCAGGAATCTGAAATGGATCTTGCTGAGCTAAAATCAAGTATTGACAAGGCTGCATTTCTTCTGGGAAAAATTCATTTGCTTCACTTTTGCAGCTTCTAGAAGCTTCCATGCTACTTTGCTAGGGACCACTTCCTCCATCTTCAGAGCCAGCAATGGCTTGTTGAGTCTTTCTCATGCTGCATCACTCTGACACTTCTTCAGTCATCACATCTCTTCTCTGACTCTCCTGCTGCTCTTTTTCACTTAGAAGAACCCTTGTGATTACATTGGGCCCACCTGGATAATTCAGGCTACTCTCCCTATCTCAAGATCTTTAACTTAATCACATCTGCGAAATCCCTTTTGCCATGTATGGTAGCATGTTTACAGGTACCAGAGATTATGATATGAACACCTGAGGGGTGCCATTATTCTGCCTGCCACCGAAGATAACATAGTCATATAACTTTACTACAGTGCCAGAAAAGATGCTCAAATGACTGCTCATTTTCTGTCATTGTTGGGTTTGATAGCCAAGTGAACCAGGTGCCATGGAAACCAGAGGTGGTGCTATATTTGCTCTTGCCTGAGCCCTCTTAGAACCATGGAATGGAGGGCCCATCCTTAGGATCCATAGTCTGTTCTCTTGCCCATGGACTGGGCCATGTGACAAGTTGTGCCAGCTGCCCTATCCAGAAATGAGCTTATTGATCTAAAATCTGACCCCTCCATGGAAGGAGCCGGAAGAATGGATCAGGATTATGCACGACTGGCAAATCACTTGAGCAAGACCAGTTTTGTTGAAAAACAATGCTGATGAGGCCAGGACTCATCTGTAGATGAGTCTCAAAGCTGTAGCCCACCCCTTTACCATCACTAGCTACTCACAAGTTCTCTTGGTCAAAGAGGGTATGAGGGAATGGATGGCTAGTGCAGGAAACTAGAAATCCATCCCAAACTTTGTGTAGAACAAGCAAGACATCCTCTCTGGAGAGCAAGACACTACATGAATAATCCCTTTTTCTCCTGCTCCCAGCCTCATTCCAGGTTGGACATCACAGTTATGGATACCTGTGTACTGCATGGCCAGCTGTTTGAATGATGTTTTGTTTTTAATTTTGAAAAAAATGTACATGTTGAGGGTGGGGTTTCTGGTTAAAAAATGTGAAGCATAATTTTATAGTATCTCAGTGAGCTGAGGACAGAGCACCTATAATATTGCTGTAGGTCACAGCAGAAAGCCACTCATGCTGCTTAGGGCTCCTGGGCCACATCTACCAGTTGCCATGGAGTAGATTCTAATTCATGGTGATGCCATGTGTATCAGGGTAGAACTGTGCTCCATACGGTTTTCATTGTCTGACTTTTCAGAAGCAGATTGCTAGGTCTTTCTTCTGAGGTGCCTCTGGGTGGACTTGAACCTGCAACCTTTTGGTTAGCAGTCAAGTGCATTAATTGCACCACCCAAGGACTCAGGCTAGGATGGGGAAATGAGAGCTGGACACAGTGCATGGTAACCTTGTCAAGCCTGGGGTAAAGCCAGCTCATTGGGAAGCACCAAGGGGCCCAAGAAACAGGCACCTGATAGCCATAATTGTCCTGGAGATATGAAACCATTAGAAGGACTTTACTCATTTGTTCTTCAGCTCAGTGCTCTGGGGGTAATTCAAGTTCTTTGCTTGCTGTTCTTGAATACTATAAAGGGGAATTTTATTTATTTTTTTGTTTTAAGAGTTTGTTTTACATTCAATGTTACGTGTACATTTAGTTTCATTCCCCATTTACCATGTCCAACCCTAACCCAGTCTCCTCCCCTCCCTACCCTGTAACCCTTCCCCTGTGCCCCTCATATTTATGTACTCCTGTTTGTCCTGCATTTCCTCAATTTGAATGTTGGTGCTCTGGTGTCCCGTGGTCTATTGCTCTAAGGGATGTATTACCATAGACTATGTGGGTGCATCATCCTGGGTTGAGCGGTCTGCGTGTACATCTTGTTAACTTTTGGGCAGAAAGCCAGCCCCTGGGGGTGCATTTTATTCCAGGTGCAGAATCTATTCTAGGGCCATAGTATTGAGGGTCTCACCAGATTTCATCTGACCAGTAATTCTGGTCATTATTGAGTTTTTGGACTTTGTTTCACATTTTCCCTCCCACTCTATCCAATTTGATCCTTTCTGGAGTGGCTGGCATTGGTAACTGGGCACCATCTAGTTCTTCTGGTCTCGAGGGTTATCATGTCGGAAACCCAAGGAGGGGTCACTATGAGTCAGGTCCAACTCGACAGCACATAACAACAACAACAACATGGCTGATTGCTTCCAAATGCCCCGTTTTCTTGGGGGGGCGGTTTCTTCTTCACTTCCGATGCTAGGAGACTATTAGCTGCATCTTAGATGGCCACTTGAAAGCTTTTAAGACCCCAGTTACTACTCACCAATGTAGGATGCGGAGCAAGGCTTTTATGTATTTTGTTGTGCCAATTAAGTCTGGTGTCCCCCAGTACTATGGTCCTGAGATGGTAGAGCTATTGGATCTCTCTCCCATAGTGTCTTGTTGTCTGTGAGGGATTACTCTGTGTCTGTCTTCTATTGTTTCTGTAAGGACTGCAGGTATTTTGTATCACTGGTGTCTGTGCAAAATTAGCCTCAGCCGAGTCTATCCTTGGTCTAGAGTATACTTCTATTCACTGACACACATGGTCTGATCATCTCAGGCGTGTGCTATATGTTTATCTGTAGCCTGGTGTTTGGTGTTAATGGCAATGCAGTATTGTGGACACATTGATTGGTATTAGCATCTGTTGTCTATCTCTTATGTGCACAATTTGGTGTCCTCCCATTTCCTCATGTTATCATGGTGGTCACAGATTGAAGGGGAATATTTTGAGCAAGACTTAAAAGTTTCCACTTTTGTCTTTCCTCACTTCCACACCCACCTTACTTCCCACTCCAATTGGTCTTGTGCCTCTCTCGCCTCAAACACCAGAAAACCCTCCTCCATCTCCAGCTCTTAGGAGTCTCTTGGTACTTTCCTTCCTTCTCAGTTCTCCATCACCAAAGCCCAAAGAATGTCCCTCAAAGTGGGACCTCCTCAGAGGGCAGGGCAAGAGAAGAAAGGGGCTGGGGTTGCTTTTCAGTTTAAATCTTCCCTTCAGAGTATGATTGCTGGAAGTTGGATTAGAGTGATGAGAAGCAGTTTCTAACATGTGTCTGTGCTCCTCAGTGTTCACTGTGGGTTTTCAAATCATCCCTTCCATGTGCTTATATCTTTCATGGGGATTTCAGCCTCTATTCATCTCTGAACACTAGGCACATGCCCGAGTCCACATTCACATATGGGAACCAAATCAGCAGCCATGGTTTCTGAGACGAGCTGAAAGGTGGCTCAGAAGTGGGTCAGACTGGTTCGAGCCAGGCACCCAAAGGTGTAAGACTGAGAAAGAATTTTGAGTCAGAAAAGGAAGGCAGTGATGCCATCCTAAAGAGCCCCAAATGTCTCAAACTGACAAAGGGCTTGGGCAATATGGTTGTGGTATGTGTTGCCATGGTTCTTTCAGATATTGCATGTTCTAAGAGAATGCATCGTGTCAGTACCCACTTGATTTAGAAACTGATTATGACACTTATTTGTACAGCTCTTGTGGTGACACAATTATCTTGCTGGGAAGTGTATCAGCTCAAGGCTTGGGAATGGACTTCTTGTAAAATCCTGGGCTTTTACAGCCCCTTGCTGCTGGTAACCACCATGGGGAAATTTGGGTTCTAGCACTCTCAAGGGAAAGCAGAATTGCTGTTGCTGCATGAGAGTTGCAGTTGGCCTTAAAATCAGGGCTCTGGTCCCAAGCCTGTGTGACCTTGGGAAGTCACTGTATCCCTCAGAATTTCAGTTTCCCTGCTTGTGAGGTCTGTGGGTGGCTCTGTGTTCTCATACTCCCTCTTTTTTTCCCACACTCTAATGATCATCTCTGGCCCCTAGTACCCACATTAGCATCTTTGCTGGGCCCTGATTCTTTCCTCTGCTTCAGGGGCACCCTGGAACCCAAATACTTCCAGATAGTTCCTTGTTCCCCTGACAACTTCTCTCAGATGCCCAGATCAAGATTCCTCAGCAGTGACACTACTGACATTTAGGGCTGGATAGTTTCTTTGTTATGTGTGGGGCTGTCCTGTACATTGTAGGATATTTAGTAGTATCACTGGCCTCTACCCACTAGATACAGTAGTACCCTCGCCCCAAGTTGTGCCAACCAAAAATGTCTCCAGACATTGCCACATGTATCCTGGAGGGGCCAGAATCCACCTGCTTGAGAACTTCTGCCCTAGACAGAGCTGGGCTTTGCAGTGATTTCACCACCTTTATGTTTCAGATCTCTGCTTAGACCTTGTTTCCTGGCAGCACAGTAACCTCAACCCACCCTTGTGGCAAATGATTTGAAACTCAGCAGAATTTGAGCTAAACTGATCATTTCTTTGAATATAACAAAGGGTCTAATGTTCTCTGCTTATTTTTTCATTTGTATTAAGTTCAAGTAATTTCTTCTTTATATGAAAGGGGGTTTATTATTTCTCGTTTGTTCCCACTTGGTGTTCTCTGGCCTGCTCTTCCTCTCCTCCCAGATTGCTTTTCTATTTTTGTAGAAAGAAGATTTGACTTCTTCTCTCCTGCTTATTCCTCAGCTTGTTAAAAGCCCTTCGACAGATTTATGAGTAAAAATTAAATCCCAGAAGAGAAAGTCCCTGAGGAGAAGGCACATGTGGGACCTGCCCTGTGGCCTTGGGGCAAGCAACTCTGAAGCCTTTTGAGCTGGGGTTTGAGGGAAGTGATGGCACCTCAAGAAGGTGCTAGGCAGCAGAGCTGTTCATGGCTTCCCAAGAGAAAGCTCGGGTGCTCAGAGCATCTCACCACAGAACTCAGGAAATATGGAAAGGCAGCTTGGAATATTTTGCCAAAAGAAGAGAGCTCCCGTTCTTTGGGTTTCATGATATTGTAGAAATTTACTTTTGGAAATTCAGAGGCTTTCCAGGTTTACACCCACTTCTCTGAGAGGTACCCTTACTTCTTGTTCATTGGTGTCAAGTTGATTCCGATTCAGGGGGGCCCCATATGTGCAGAGTAGAACTGTGCTTCACAGCATTTTCAAGGTCATGACCTTTTGGAAACAGATAACCAAGGCTTACTTCCAAGGCATCTCTGGTTGGGTTCAAATCACCAAATTTTCAGCTAGTAGTTGAGTGCTTAACGATTTGCACCACTCAAGACATCTTGTTTCCTGTTCTTTGGAATCTAATTAAACTTTTAGCCATAGAACCATTCAAATTTACTCTCCATTTGACTTCATGGTGAAAGCATTTTCCAGTTGCAGGGTAAAGCGTTTGTGTGTGCATGCGCACATGTGCATATGTGTGCATATCTGTGTGTATGTGCATATATATATGTATAAGTGTACATATGTTTGTGTGCATGCATGCCTGTGTATGCATAAATGTGTGTCTGTGCATATGTCTATGAGTGTGTGTACACAGAGCTGCAGCCTCTCCCACCCCTCCTGACCCTCCTCTTGCCCATGATGGGTTTGTAAGCAGCATTCAGCCTCCAGGACCAGAGCTTGTTAGAGGCCAGAGTAGAGCATGGGAGATTGGGGTAGTAGGCATGGAGGAGGACCGAGGGCAGAACAGGGCCATTGTACCAGGGAGGATGGCCACAGTATGACCTAGGACAGCCTTGGGGAAAAACTGTGAGGCCTACTGCCTTGGACAGGATTCCACCTTACGCTGGGAGACTGCCTTGGATGGGCAGGTAACAGAGGAATAGCTCAGATGGCCTTTGCATACAGCCCTTCTGAACCCCTGGGTTTGGCAAGGGAGAAAGATACCCAGAGAGGGTGGGAGAGAAGAACGAGGGTAAGAGGAGACAGAGGATGAGGGCTGAGGAGTCACTGAGCATGTAGGTGCTGGCCTACATGTGGAAGTGCAACAAATGAGTGCTGGAGCAAAGCCAAGGCAAAAAGTGTTTTTAATTTTTTATTTAGTAATGCAATCAACAAACATTTAGTATGCTCCAGGAGCTCTGGTGGCGTAGTGCCTAAGGCATTTGACTGCTAACCAGAGGGTTGGTGGTTCAAATCCACGAGCCACTCCATAGAAGGAAGACTGGGCAATCTACTTCCATAAAGATTTACCGCCTTGGAAACCCAAAGGGGGTCACTATGAGTCAGAATTGACTCAATGGCAGTAGGTTTGGTTTGGTTTTGGTTAAGTGCTGAGGGTATATCAGTGAACCCAACAAAGACCTTCAGAAACCAGATCAGCAGTTAGGGGAGGATTGACGGCAAAGGGTCTTAAAGAAACTTTTCAAGGTGAAGGAAATGTTCTGTATTTTGATCAACATAAAACCAAACCAAACTTAGTACTGTCCAGTCAGATCCTACTCATAGTGGCCCCTACTTGGGTTTCCGAGGCAGTATCACTACAGAAGTAGATTGCCCAACCTTCCTTCCTCTGAGTGGCTGGTGGGTTTGAACCGCCAGCCTTCTGGTTAGCAGTTGAATGCCTTAGGCATTATGCCACTGTTGTGTTGTTGTTATGTGCCGTCAAGTCTGACCCGACTCATAGCGACCCCTTCTTGGCAGTATCACTACGGAAGTAGATTGCCCATCTTCCTTCCGAGGAGTGGCTGGTGGGTTTGAACCATCAGCCTTCTGGTTAGCAGTCAAGTGCCTTAGCCACTATGCTACCAGAGCTCCCTTAATCAACATAGGTGTATTCATTTGATGAAACTCATTGAATCATATACTTAAAAGGGGCACGTTTTATTTTATGTAAATTATATCTCAGTAATGAGTCCCTAAGGACGCCGGTGGTAGTTGGGTAAATGTTCAGCTGCTAACCAAAAGGTCAGCAGTTCGAACCCACCTGCCATCCTGTGGGAGAAAGATATGGCAGTCAGCTTGTGTAAAGATTTACCTCATTGGAAGCCATATAGGGCATTTCTGCTCAAGGATTGTGACGATGGCATAGACAGGGCAGTGTTTTGTTTTGTTGTACATGGGGTCGCTATGAGTCAGAATCGACTCAACAGCACCTAACAACGACACTCTGTCCTATAGAGTTGCTATGAGTCAGAATTGACTTGATAGCAGTAAACTTGGTTTAAGAAGTTCCTGGGTGGTTCACATGGTTAAGCACTCAAGTACCAAAAAGTTGATGGCTTGAACCCACTCAGAGATGCTGCAGAAGAAAGGACTGGTGATCTGCTTCCAGCATGTCACAGTCATGAAATCTCTGGGGAGAACAGTTCTACTCAAACACATATGGGTTGGCATGGGTCAGAATCAATTCAATGGCAACTAGTTTTTTTTTTCTTTTTTTTTTTTTTTTAGTTTATTCCTCAGTAAAGTTGATCTAAAAAACAAAGCCCCTCGTCTTATAAACCTTTCATTCTAATGGGAAGAGAGAGATGTTAAGCAAATAAATAGATGTTAAGCAAATAAATAGGAGGGATAAAGGAGAGGGGTTGATAACGATGAAGTTTTGAGGAAAGGAGCCAGGGGTTAGAGCTGCTGGGAGCACAGAGGAAGGGAATCTGATTTCACCAATAGTTTTGTTTACTCTCTGTCTTCCCCAGGAGTATGAGTGCCTGGAGCAAGAGAACACAGTGCTGCGGAGAGAGATCGCGAAGCTGACAGAGGAGCTGAAGCACCTGAGTGAGGAGCTGAAGGAGCACGAGAAGATGTGCCCGCTGCTGCTCTGCCCCATGAACTTTGTGTCCATGCCTCGGCCAGACCCTGTAGCCAGCTGCCTGCCCCGGTGAAGCCCAAGGGCCTCCTTCTCTGTGGAGTGAGGAGCCTCGATCTTCCTCATACCAGGAATGAGAGGTCTCCCTCCACATCTATGCATAGGAGGACCTGTGGCCCAGTCTCCTCCTAGGAGCTCAGGAGCCCTGTCTTCTGCAGACCGAGTTCAGCATGAAGCCCCTCAGGCGCGTGACTCTTGAAGCCCTGGAGCAGATACAGGCAAAGTTGGTTCACTTCTTCAGGAATCACTTCTCATCCACTTTGGCAGCTAGTAGGTTCCGCAGTTATGCAGAATCATTTCCTCCAGAATTTGGATAATAAAGATTGTTGTTACAGTCTCTCTTTTCTCCAAGTTCTTGGAATTTAGAGACACAAAACACTTTCTGTTCTTGAAAGAAGTTTCTTTCAGGTCTCCTCAGGTTTTTTTTTTTTTTTTTTTCATGGATCTTGCTTTCCTATCCTGTTCATCTCCCCAGTAGCCACATCTATGGGGATACCCATAGTGGATTGGGGAGGCATCCTTGGGGGCAGAAGAGCAAAGGACAATGGGACTTGCCTGCCACCCCTGTGCTTTCAGAAATGAGACCCAGCTGGGTCATGAGAGGGCATAGTGAGGATGACTGGTGCTTGTCTTAGGCTTTGTGTTGCCCTCAATCTGGTCAACTCACACCCACGCAGGTTTCTACCCTGGGCTGGTTTTCTGCTCTGTGTACTCTCAGGTCACCTCCTCACCCTAGCAGAAGATACAGGATCAGACAACAAATTTATTTCTGTATCAGTCTGAGTCAGAGTTGAATGGGGGGAAACCAGTTCCCTTATTTAAATCAACAAATGTTTGGGTAGATGAGGAGAGGGGCAATTTCCTTTCCGAAGAAGTTCCTTCTAGCTCTGTTCTTTCAGGAAAAAGTGAACAAAGCCAATTAGAGTTGACCCCAGAGAGGAAAGCAAATTTAGAAAAGACTCCCCCTACCCCTTTAGGGCTCTTCTTCCATGGAACAAGATGGGGGTTGTGGAGGGTGGAACCATCCCATCATAAAAGGAACAGGAAATGAGAACAGAAAGGAAAGTTTTTGATTGCCAATGTAGATGATTTGAAAAGGGGAAAAAAGAAAAGGAAAGGAGGATGGATTTACTGACTTCATACAAGTAATTTCCACTACTGCCCATGAGACCTCCTTCTGTCGAGAAGGCTCCCTCTCCTATTGGAAGTCTGTCTGGTTTCCTCTAACTCACACAGGTTGAAGCCTGCAGAATTCCACTAGTCAGAGGCATACCAAAAAGCTGATGCCTACTGGAAATACCACACCAAAGCTTTCTGAATGCAGCACTTAAAGGAGAATGATGCCCTCTTCTAGTGAAAGAGACCTTAATCATGCAGTCTGACCCATTCACTTTGCACATGAGGTGGCTGAGGTACAGAGAGAAGGGACTTACTTGCTCAAGGAGAGTAGCACTATCAGCATGAGACCCCAGCTCTCCACTGTTGAGGGTCATGCTGAAACCAGGCAACAAGGAGGTGAATTGGGGCAGGGTCCTGTTCAACTACTGTCCAACAGTGGCAAGTCCTGCCAGCTCCTCACAAGTCTGGCCAGGACTACCCAGCACAGGTGAGCAGCAGGTCTGTGAAGAGTGGACTTGGAGCCAGGGCCCAGGAGGTTATGTGGCTGTGAGTGTGAACATGTGGGTGTGTATGCCTTGCACATGCAGGCATTTTGTTCCTGCTGTCTTCGACCCTACCTGACTTCTTGTCCCAGTAGGAGCACTTCATACTCTTGCTAAGTCATCATCTGATCCTGCCGTGCCTCCGTGCTTTCCTGACTCTCTGGCCCCTCTAGCTGACCTGACTTGTGAAATCTGTCTCCTGCCCTGCTCTGGCCCAGGAGTTTCTGCTGGTTCTGCTGGCTGCTCCCCAACTCCACTTGCTGACCCAGCATGTCCATCCCTGCTGGCCCTGTTGCCTGATTTTCCTAAAGTCCTGTCCAGCCTGACTCCACATAGTCATTTAAGAAATAGATGCCTTCCATTTCATGGCTCTGTGCCCTCAAGGCCTTAGAGACCCCCACTGGTTCCTCTGCTCAATAGGGAAGACTAGGCAGGGGAGAATCCATGGAGTATGGGGTTAGGGCCAGATCCGGAAGTGACCAGTACCAGTACCAGTTGCTGTCAAGTCGACTCTGACTCTGGGTGACCTCATGTGTGTCAGAGAGAACAGTGTTCCACAGGGTTTACAATGGCTCATTTTTCTCAAGTAGATTGCCAGGCCTTTCTTCCAAGGTGCTTCTGGGTGGCCTTAAACCTCCAATCTTTCAGTTAGGATCAGAGAACCTTAATGATTTGCACCACCAAGGGATTCTCAACTGGAGGTGACATTACTTCATTTCCCACCTACATTTCATTGGCCAGAACTCAGTCGTATGGCTACAACCCACTTCAAGGGAGCTTGGGAAATGTAGTTTAGCCACATGCCCAGAGGAGGAGGAACTGGGTTTGGTGAATATCTGTCACAAGGAGATGGAGCCTTAGCTCTCACCTCATCAAAGCTTCCTATTTGGAGGTTACCAGTACGTGTTGGTTGCTAATTCTAATAAGTGTATCTCAGACATTGTCTTCCTTTATCTCCCAATAGTATATGCATTTCCTCCTCTCTCTACCTGTTTCTTCTTAGCATAAAGGGGCTCCTCTTTGACACTCAGTCACATCTAACCCTATGCCAATAATTCTCACATCTATATCCAGAACTCAACTCTCTCCTGAGGCAAATCTGTCTGTGTAGCTGTCTGTATTTCAAGTCTCTGAGGGGGACCTCTCACAAGTGCATTCCACTCAACACATTTGAAGCTATAGTAATTATCTTTACCTGTTTAATAAAGGCCTCCACCATCCACTGAGTCAAAAACCTAAACATCATGTTTGATTCCTCTGTGGCCCCAGGCTAATCCACCCAGTCTTGTCAGCTGTATGTTCTCCATCTTCCCCAGATCCGGCCACTTTGCTACAAGATTCAATTCCTTTCTCTGCCTTCAAGATTTTATTTAAATTAACTGCTGTCCATAGGGGGCCGGAGATTTGCCTTCCTTACTAAACTGTGTATTTGTTAGTTTGAACTCAAATTTGGGAAGGGGCAAGACTTCCTCTACTTTTGATATAAAAGCAGTCCATTTGGAGGCAGGGAACTGAGACCAGGGTTGTCCAAGGGTAGAGGGTCACGGTGCCAGGGGCCAAGTCCCATCCCAGAGATACAACTTTCCAGAGTTCTAAGTCCTGGGTGGCGCAAATGCTTAAGCGTTCAACTACTAACCCGAAGGTTGATGGTTTGAACCTACCCAGAGACACCTCAGAAGAAAGGCCTGGTGATCTGTTTCTGAAAGATCACAGCCATGAAAACCCCGTGGAGCAGAATTCTATTTCTAAACAAATCGACCAGACTGCAAATGGTGGTGGTGGAAAACCAAATGGTCACGGAACTCAGCCTCTAAGAATCTCCTTATCAAGCTTCCAGTAAAATTAGAGGCTGTCTCAGCTCCCAATTCCTCCTGTAAAAAAGGAAAGATTCTATACAAACCCAAGAGACTGTTGTTTCTGGGAGGAACAAGGGAAGTAGAAAGGTTGCTGAGGGTGGGTTTGTTAGGTTGTATTCATACTGCTGCTATGTGCCAAGCTCACGTAGGCTCACTGCCTAAGACATTTGACTGCTAACCACAAGGTTGGCAGTTCTGTAAAGATTTACTGCCTCGAAAACCCAGTGGGGGTCACTAGGAGTCAGTATTGACTCTATGGCAGGGAGTTTTGTTTTGTTTTGTTTTGATTTGGTTATTCCCACTGCTACTATGTGCCAGAATGAGAAGTCTCCAAGCTGCTGTTTATTGTGATGGGGAGAAGGGAGGCAGATTGAAAAAGTCCCCCCACCCATATCCCCACAGAACCCCCCAACAACCTCTAGGCATAGAAAGTCTGAGAGGGAGGAAACCCTTCTTTCACACCCACACAACCATTTCACTTCCTGTCCGCAATCACGCCGCTTTTGCGCCAGCCCAGCCTTGAAGCTTGGAGTTTCCATCACTGAATCAGGTCTCAATTTCAGCCCCAAACCTGGGTAAAAATGATGACTCTAATGGACGGGAAAGCAAGAGACCTCAAAACCTCTCTCTTCTTTCCCATCAATGCTAGGATCTCCACAGCCAAAATGTACTTACTGGCAGGGGCTGTGTGTTCCAGCCCAGTGAAAGCTAGAAGGGCACCTTCAGCTCTTACCGACACGGCTTCCCTTCTATGACACCCAGGACGTGTTAGCAGCCCCATGCAGTGGCATCACTAGAGTTGTGTCACCAGTTCAGTGTCACTCTGAACCTAAACCATTCCTGCTCCTGAGGAAGTTATGCTGAATCTCCAGGACAGGACACTGCTGGAAACTCAGCTGATAATGCCACCTAACTCGAGGGCAGAGGGTAGCCAAGGCTAGTCTCTGAAAACTGCTTTACACTTGGAGTCAAGGGTTATTTTCTTGGACTGCCCATTTGAAAACGGACCACTTCGATGAAATTTCCCTACCCTATCTGGTGGTGTCATGTTTAAGGCCACCAGCCCCTCTTCGGAAGGAAGATTGGGCAATCTGCCTCGGAAACCCAAGGACGGGTCACTAAGAGTCAAAGTGACTCAATGGCAGTGAGTTTGTTTTCTTTATGTTGGTATCTATTTGGAGGCGTCCCTGAGTGGTGCAAACAGTTAATGCACTTGGCTGCTAACTGAAAGGTTCAATTCAACCTAGAATTCCTCAGAACAAATACCTGGAGATCCACTTCTCAATGAGCCATTTCAAACCTAGTGGAGCACCGTTCCACTTGGACACATGACAGGCCGCCATGAGTTGGAATCGACCCCAGACAACTGGTTTTATCTATTTGGGACAAGGGAGATCATTCACCATGGAGATCACCACCATTAGCATTACCTACACCAAAAGTTAATATTTAGTACTCACTTCAGCAGCTCATATGTTAAAAAAGTGTGTATTTAGCAGGTCACCATGCACTTGGTGTAGTGTGCTTGAAGGGCTTGTACTCTGAGTCTGGGACCATTTTTAGGGCAGGCTCTGCCCCTTGAGACAGCTCACCTGTTCTTTTGGGTGTTCTAGCATGACTTTTTCTGGGAAGATAATCTTAAGAAGACATGAAATGTCATCTCAGATCAGACCAAAAAGGCCAGCAGCTCAGAATTCTGACCACAGCCCTGAGGTAAAGTGTGAGGGAGAGTCCAGTGTTTGCATTCTACGACACCATCCTAGAAGGCCAGAGACGAACTTGGAACTTCCCTAATTTCCCTTAATAACCTGCTACTTATCTGCCTACCCAAAACCCATTGCCATAGAGTCGATTCCAACTCATAGCAACCCTCATTGGGTTTCAAAGGCTGTAAATCTTTGTGGAAGTAGATTGCCTCATCTTCTTGTGGAGCAGCTGGTGGGTTTAAAGTACCAATCTTCTGGCTAGCAGTCAAATGCCTTGCCCACTACGTCATCAGAGCTTCTTATCTACCTACCAGTTAATCAAAACTCTTCTTGAACTGGTTTAAGTTTTTAACCACCTTTTGCAGAGTGTGAGCAAAGTACCTTCCCAAATGTCACAAATCCACAGAAGGTGCAATCCACTAGGCAGTACTTTTTGAAAGTTGAGAAAGTAAGAAAGTTTGAGAAACACCCTTAGTGGCCAGCATCCTGAGGTGAAAGAATTGAAAGAACAAATGTATGTATCTCACAGCAGTTCTTTAGCTGTTATAGCTACTCCTTTTACTAATTAAGTATTAATATTTGAGCAGTAGTGGTTCAGTGGCAGAATTCACCTTCCATGCAGGAGACCCAAGTTCAATTTCTGGCCAATTCACCTAGTGCATAGCCACCACCCATCCAGCAGTGAAAGCTTGCCACTGAACAGTTTCAGTGGCATTTCCAGACTAAGAAAGACAAGGGAAAAAGGCCTGGCAATCTGCTTCCAAAAATCAGCCCATGGAAACTCTATGGATTACACCTTGGTCTCATCCTCGATTGATCGTGGATGGCACAGGTTTCATTGCGTAGGAGGTTGCCATGAGTCAGGCCCTGACTAGACAATGCACCTTAAAGGGTTGCCTTATCATACAGCTTCTGAAATCTCATCTATAGACCTCTTTCAATTTCAACAGATGAGATCTAATGATTTTCCCCATCTGGACTTCACAAGGAACACCTCTACTAAGATTATGAACAGTTTGTTTTTGTTGTTTGTTGTTATGTACCGTCGAGTTGGACCCGACTCATAGTGACCCCTCTTTGGGTTTCCAGGGCAGTATCTGGTCTACCTGCATCCCCTAGGTCTAGGGAGAAGGTGTCTAAGTCCAACTTCAAGTCCAGCTCTTGACCGCCTGGTCCCCGGCAGCAGACCGAAGCTGTCCCCCGCCATCTCATCTTCCTGCTGGTCGACCCCAGTTCCCCAGCGGCCAGGGGTGGCTGGCCCTCGGGCCCTCAGGCACCTGCCCGCACGTGTTGAGATCTTTTAATAATAATGGTGAGAGTGACAAAAGTTGATGATGATGAAGGTGGAGATGAGAGACACAACTACAAATAGGGACACAAATCTTTACAGCTGTTAACTTATATTTAAATTTTGTAAACACAGTTACCATATTCTTATTTGTTCTGCAATCATTACTATATAAGTCTTTAATATTTACTTAGAAAAACCTGTTACCATCAAGCCAATTCCAACTCACAGTGACTCTAGGACAGAAAATTGCCCCATAAAACTGTAATCTATATGGAGGGAGATTGCCATATCTTTCTCTGATAGTTGATGGTTTTGAACCACCAATCTTTCAATTACCAGCCAAATGCTTTAACCACTGTGCCACCAGGGCTCCTTTACATTTGTTTAAAAAAAAAAAAAAAAAACCTCACTGCTGTCAAGTCGTTTCTGAATCATGGCGACCCCTCCTTGGATTACCCAGGCAGTATCTCTACGGAAGTGGATTGCCCAATCTTCCTTCTGAGGAGTGGCTGGTTCATTTATCGTGTGTTTATGTTTTATCACCCAAATAAAAGTGCACAGAGGAGAAGGATACACAAAGCTCTGTTCTAGAGAGAAAAAAGAGAAATGACAAAAACTGTCATACACTGGAAAAATTAAAAGGAAAACTATGCATTGTATAGAAAGCATTCCTCAGATTATCTGATTATAGTCTTTGGGCTATTTTACAACTCTTTAAATTGTAGCTGGAGTCCCTAAATGATACAAGTGGTTAATGTACTTGGCTGCTAACCTAAAGGTTGGAGGTTGGAGCCCATCCAGAGGTGCACTGGAAGAAGGCCTGGAGAGGTAACTCTGGAACACTAGCCATCGAAAGCCCAGAACTCTCCAGAAATAAATCCCCATATCTGGGATCAACTGGTTATTGACAAAGATGCTAAATCTATTCAATAGGGAAAGAAGAATCTCTTCAAAATTAGTGCTGGCATAGAGTACTGTGTTGTCAGTGAAGGCTAACATGGGTATATGGGTGGATAGATGGGTGGACAGGCTGAATGATTAGGTATGTCTATGAAATGGGGAGTGTATCCAAGAACATATATAGGGTTGGCAGACAATGGTCTATAAGTTTATGTGAATGATCAGAATTCCCAGGTGTATAGTAGAGCTGACAAGGGGCAAGGTTGTGGTCACTGCTTGGTCACAACCAGCTACCCAGAGGGACCGAGTAGTTGAACCTGTGGGCTTGGGACCGTAGTCACAGGGAACATCAAGCTCAATTGGCATAACATACTATACAAAACATTGTTCCACCTCCTACTTTGGCAAGTAGCAACTGGGATCTTAAAAGTTAGCAAGCTGCCATCTAGATGCAACGATGGGTCTCTCCTCATCCAGAGCAAAGAAGAATGAAGAAAATCAAAATTCATGGAAACAATTAGTCCTAGCGGCTGGTACACCATCCCATCTGCAGTGTATACAACTATGAGACCAGAAGAACTAGATGGTGCCTGGCTACCACTGTCATCCACTTGGAAGGGGATCTATGTAGGAGATCCTTGATAGAGAGGGAGAACAATGTATAACAAAACTCAAAATCATTTGGAGAAAAAAAAAAAAAAAAGGTGGGGACCAGGTTTGCTGGTCCAATAGAGCCTGGTGGAACCACTGAGACTATGGCCCCTAGCTGCCCTTCAAATCTGGAATTGAACACACACCTGTGGTTTCCAGTCAAACAGAAGACAGGCATATGAGTTGAACATTTACCTCAAGTAGATACACTCTTTGGAGAGAACAATCATGGGAGAAAGAAGGGCTGCTTATGCACAGGGAGCCAGCTCAGGGGGCAGGAGTGTATGGAGGGATGGACACTGGGAAGAGGTAACTATGGGGAGGAAGTGAGAGGGGAGCTGTTGCATTGTGGTAAACTGTGATCAATGACATGAGACAAAGTGTATGTGAACTGCTGTATGGAAAGTGAATGTGCTTTGTAAATCTTCACCCAAATCACAATTAAAAAAAAAAAAAATTAGTGCTGGGAAAAGTGGATTTCCACAAGCAGAAAAATGAAACAGGACCCATGCCTGACACGATACACAAAAGCAAATGTGCAAACTAAAATAAAATTCTTAGAAGAATAAGCAGGGGTAACACTGTTAGGCTTAGCTTTCAACAATGGGTTATCTAATGTAATAACAAGAGTACAAATATCAAAAGACAAAATAA
Source organism: Orycteropus afer afer (assembly GCF_000298275.1). Classification (NCBI taxonomy): domain Eukaryota; kingdom Metazoa; phylum Chordata; class Mammalia; order Tubulidentata; family Orycteropodidae; genus Orycteropus; species Orycteropus afer. Next base: position 10,711,473 of record NW_006921600.1, read on the forward strand.
ATAAATGGGACCCCATAAAAATTAAAAACTTTTGTTCAACAAAAGACTTGACCAAAAAACTGAAAGGACAAGCTACTAACTGGGAGAATATCTGTAGAAATCATGTATCCGACAAGGATTATAGCCAAAATACATATAAAACTTTGATGACTTAACAACAAAAAGACAGATAGCCCAATCATAAAATGGGCAAAGGACTTGAATAGACATTTCACTAAAAAGGGCATTCAAATGGTCACCAAAAAGATGAAAAGATGTTCAGTGTCACAGCCATCAAAGAGATGCAAATGAAATCACAATGAGATACCATTTCACGTCCAGTAGGATGGCTAAGATTAAAAATAAAAACCAGAAAATAACAAATGTTGACAAAGATGTGGGGAAATTGCAACCATTACCCAAAGTGGTGAGAATACAAAATGGTACAGTCACTGTGGGAAATAGTGTGGCAGTTGGCAGTGCAGTGAATTACTTAATATGGCCTGTCTAGCCATACTTTTGAAGGGCCCTATTAAGTAATTCCCTTGCATTGGGAACCTCCTAAGATCCAGGAGACAGAAAGCTGTAGCACCACAGAGATGACAAAGAAGCTGAAGCAGCAGAACCATCAGACCATCAGGAGATGGCATGGTGGGCTTCCTGGCTTACAGAGTGAGAAAAATGAGCATCTTCAGGCAGGAGGCTTGCTGGCAGAGTGGGGTGTCTCCAGGTATTTGGTGGAGCTAAGTTTGCCAACCTCTGCAGCTAGAGCTGAGCACCTTTGGGCCTGGACTTATTGCTGGAGTAGGGTGCATCTAGGCACTTATTGGCAGAACTCAAAGAATTTAGTAACACTTGCCTGAGCAGGGCAGAGGCCAAGGGGTGGTGGGGCCAAGAGGTCAAGAGCCAGAGAGAGGCATGCCTGCAAGCACAGCTGAAAAGAGGCTTTCCTGATTAAAGAATTGTATCCTTAGTGATTTTTGATCTTGAATTGTAACCTATTACTTCCCTAGTAAACCTCATAATTTTGATGGTATGTGAGTTCTACCGGCATTTGCAATGAGTTATCTAACCCAGCAGAGAAGTAGAGAGTGTTGTGGGCAGGATCATTTGTTTCAGAATTTATGAAAAGTTTAGAAAGTGGAGGCATGTCTAACTTCCACCTCATAGGAATCAGCTTTGGGCAGTTGATCTTGATTCTTTTCCTCTCTTGTGAAGTTAGGAAGTCATATGATACCACCTGTAAGCCATTTTTTCATAGTTCCTCAGAAAGCTAAAAATTTAACTACCATATGACCCAGCAATTCCACTCCTAGGTATATACCGAAAAGAGTTGAAAGCAGAGATTCAAAGAGGCTGCACAATGTTTATTGCAGCGCTATACGCAGTAGCCAAAAGGTGGAAACAACCTAAATGCCCACCAACAGATGAATGGATAAACAAAACAAACAATGGACTGCTACTCAACCAGTATGAGAAATGAAGTCTTGACATATGCATCAAATATGGATGAAACTGGAAGACATGCTGAGTGAAATAAGTCAATCACAAAAGAATAAATACTGCATGACCTCACTTATATAATAAAGAAAAGGCAAATGTGTAGAGAACAAAGTTTATTAGTGGTTACCAGGGATAGGAGGGAGGGGGAAAAGGATGGTTAAACTGTGATGGAAAAATCGTAGGGTTGCACAGCTGATAATTATAATTGTTGTCAATAAATTACACACTGGCAAAAAAAGTTGAACGGGGAAAAGTTGTGTGATAGATATATTTACACAATGACAAGGGACAAAAAAAAAAAAAGAGTAGCTGTTGAGGCTGCTTGCTGAGACTGCTTATGTACAACCAAAAATTTCATGGGATTTGGTTTCTTGATTTGAAGATTTGGGGTCATGGTTTCATGGGACAACCCAGTAAATTGGTTTAATAATGTTTAGTGCCTCTGTTCTACCTGTTAATTTGATGCATAGCATCTGGGATCTTAAAAGCTTGCCAGCAGTCATTCAGGTCACAACAGTTGGTCTTGATTGCCTGAAACAACAGAAGAGAAGAAGAGTCAGGAATAGGAGGAGGAAGTTGGATGTGTGACTAATTGCCTTCATGAACTACTGCCTCATTTGCCATGAGACCAGAAGAACTGGATGGTATCCAGCTATCATAACTGAATATTTTGATCAAAGATTCCATAGAAGAATCTTGGTCAAAGGAGGGAGAATGTGTAACAAAATTTCAAATTCTCGTCAACTCTAGACTTCCTGGAGCCATAAAGATTGGATAAACTCCTGAAACTATTGCCTAAGATAATTTTTAAACCTTAAATCAAAAATATACCTTCAAGTTTTCTTTAATAAAGGTCTGCCTTGAACATTATGCTCTTTTAAGAACATCTGCATAGGATCAAATTGACAAGAGCAACTACTAAAATTAGTAGAAACCTTAGGGGAAATAAGTCTATGTTAATGAGGAAGGAACTACTTAGAAATGGAGGGTGAGAACGGTTTCACACCTTGAAGAATGCAGTCAATATCACTACAGGATACATGTAGAAACTGTTGAATTGGTATGTTTTGCTGTGTATATTCTCAAAAACAACAAAATAAATAAAATTGTATTTAAAAAAAGAGAGCAAACATCCAGGACTCAAGAAGGCATCAGTCATACCACTGAAAGAGAAGAAGCTCGTGGATTTCTTCAAAATAGGGGAGGTGTTAAAGTGAATACTGATGTGAAGTTTCACCCCTAATGGCATCACTGGAACGTTTCAAAGAGATTATGACCTAAGGTACTAAAATAAGTATGTCAATGTGAAGAAAGTGGACATTGTTGGGGTTTCTATGGTGCTGGAAGCTTACATGTTTTCAGTAACTACCTTTCTTACAAGGAACTCAAACATGGGCAGCTACATAAGTTCCATTAAGAGGAAACCAGCGGAGAAGATGTTGTCTGTGTTCCTGACCATGGTCTCCTTTGCCCCGGCACCTCTCTCTCCTGGAGGAACTGCTCTTGCTGCAGCCTTTCCCATCCTAATTAAGAACTGTGTCAAATAAAAAGATGACTGTTGCCCAAGGGATGCATAGCTGCACTTTGACAACAAGTGCATCTACTGGGATACAGATGGAGAAGAGCATTCTTCCAAAGAAGGGACCATTCCTGAAGTGCTGCCAACCATTTTGGACTACTTGCTATCTGAGCCCTTACTCTCACTGTCAGCAAGTGAACAGGATGTTCATAGCTTCTGAAATAAGAGTTGCATCACAAGTAAGTAAAGGAACTGGAGAAATTACCTAACCTCACCAATCCTCATAAAATGAGAAGACAGAGCTCAGAATGAGGACAGAACCCTCTGAAGCAGCTGCCCAAGGCTGGGATTAGCTCCAAGCGCCATGCATGGTGTTTTCGATTGCCTCATGTGCATCTGAAAGCTGGACAATGAATAAAGAAGACCAAAGAAGAGTTAATGCTTTTGAATTGTGGTGTTAGCAAATAATACTGAAAGTACCATGGACTGCCAGAAGAACTAACAAATCTATCCTGGAAAAAGTGCAGCCAGAATGCTCTTTGGAAGTGAGAATGGCCAGACTTCATCTCACCTACTTTGGTCATGTTGCCAGAAAGGACCCTTCCCCGGAGAAGGATATCATGCTTAGTAAAGTGAAGGGTCAGCAAAAAAGGGGAAGACCCTCAAGGAGATGGAATGACACAGTGGCTGCAACAATGGGCTCAGGTATAGCAAGGATTGTGAGGCTGGCGCAGGACTGGGCAAGGCTTTGTTCTGTTGTGCATAGGATCGCTATGAATCAGAGCCTACTCATTGGCACCTAACAAGAACAACAAGAACAACAACAAGAACTTGGTCAATTAGACTTTGTTGGAGTCTATCATTTTTAAAGCTTTTTATCCTAGAAAATATGAAATATATTAAAATAAACAACATGATATAATATCCCCCATATACTCATCACCCAACTGCAACAATTATCAACATTCTATTCCATTTCTGTTTCCACTGCTTCCAATCCTCCTCACACACACACACAAACACACACACACACACCCTCTCTCTGTTATTATTATTGTCATTTTCTTATAATTATTTTTTGGTATAATTGACATATATTTATGTATTGTTGTTGCTGTTAGGTTCTTGACTCATAAAAACCCTATGTATAACAGAGCAAAACATTGCTCAGTCTTGGCTGACTCTATTTTGTACCAAACATGATATCCTTCTCCAAGGACTGGTTCCTTCTGACAACATGACCAAAGTATGAGAGACAAAGTCTGACCATTCTCACTGCTAAGGAGCATTCTGTCTGTACTTCCTCCAAGACAGATTAGTTCATTCCTCTAGCAGTCCATGACACATTCAATATTCTTTGCCAACACCACAACTCAAATGCATCAACTCTTCTGCAGTCTTCTTTATTGTCCAGCTCTCACATGTATATGAAGCAGTTTAAAATACCATGGCTTGGGTCAGGTGCACCTTAGTCTTCAAAATGACATCTTTGCTCTCTAACACTTTAAAGAGGTCTTTTGCAGCAGATTTGCCCAATGTAATGTCATTTGATTTCTTGACTGCTGCTTCCATGGGCATTGATTGTGGATCCAAATAAATAAACTGAAGTCTCTGACTTCAATTTTTTCTCCATCGAACATGATGTTGCTTATTGGTCCAGTTGTAAGGATTTTTGTTTTCTTTATGTTGAGGTGCAATCCATAGTGAAGGTTGTTAAGTGCCATCGAGTTGTTTCTGACTCATAGTGACCTTATGTACAACAGAACAAAACACTGTCCAATCCTGCACCATCTTCACAATCTTTGTTATGCTTGAGCCTATCATTGCAGCCACTGTGTCAATCCACCTCATTGGGTCCTTCCCCTCTTTTGCTGACCCTCTATTTTACAAAGAATGATATCCTTCTCCAGGGACTGGCCCCTTCTGACAAAGTACATAAGACAAAGTCTGGCCATTCTCACTTCTAAGGAGCATTCCACTGTACTTCTTCTAAGACATCTGTTCATTCTTCTGGAAGTCCTTGTTATATTCAATATTCTTCAGCAACACCACAATTCAAATGCATCAATTCTTTTGTAGACTTCCTTATTCATTGTCCAGCTTTCACATGCATATGAAACAATTGAAAATGCCATGGCTTGGGTCAGGTGCACCTTAGTCTTCAAAGTGATATCTTTGCTTAACAACACTTTGAAGAGGTCTTTTGCAGCAGATTTTCCCAGTGCAAAAAGACATCTGATTTCTTGACTGCTGCTTCCACGGGCATTGATTGTGGATCCAGTCGATAAACTATAGAGCCCACAAAATTAATAACATATGAAAGAACCTGTGTACACCAACAAGTGTTTTCAAGGTGGCAAGATCCCATCCCATTCCACCTCTGGCCATTCTCCCTGCAGCCCTAGATTATTTTCAGGCATGACAAAGGAGCAACAAATCTCTGGGGTCAGCCTGCAAGTGACCCTGAAGCCAGTGTGTGCAGCCTACTTCCAACCTCCAAGATATAGTGATGACTTGCACTTCTCTGAGTCATCTGAGCCATAGAAAGCTAGGAAAGTAAAAGCAAACGAAGCACTTTGGGGCCCAGATCAGACAGATCAAATCTGTGCACTTACGCTGGCCAGCTCTTTACATTAATAAGGAGAAAGATGATGATACATTTCAGAAATATCTGGACCCTCTTTCAAAGTCAGATTTCAGAAGGGCTTTGTGGTTCATTCCATTTCACCCTAGGGCCGTGAAATTGTGGTTGGTGGTCACTAAAGTTTCTGTGCCTTCCAGCTTACTGGGTGAGAAAATATGGAATCCTGTGTCTTTAAGAACTGAAACCATCTAGAAACAGGATTTGATACCCTGTAGGAGACAGGAGACTTCCCTTTTGCTGTTCAAGTTTCATCTTCAGTTATCAGGAACTTAGCAGAGGGCCACCAGGACTTGGAGCCGCTGCAACTCAGGTCTGTGAAGTTGCTGCTTTCTGGAGATGAATAGCCTTTTCTTTCTTTTTGAATGTACCTCACCACCATGAAAAGTACATCTGAGAAAGCCCCTGGGCTGACTCTACCCCATGTGTTTCCTGGAATGAAGGAGTACCCGGTCCAGTCTCAGGTGTTGGCCAGTTCCAGGATTCCTGAGTGTTCCCCTAGGCCAGGACCCCTCAAAGTCCCCTCTCTGGTTTTCCCTACCTGGATGTGGTCTGAGCCCAGGGAGTAGAAAGCACAGGACCAAGCCCCAGTTTACACCGACTTACAACAGAGCCATGACATTCCGCATTAGAAGGCGTCAACAGTGACGTGGTCCCATCTATTCATTTCATAGCTGAAACATCGAGGCTCATGAAGCCTGGGATATGCCTCTCAGGGCAGTGAGTGTGTAGCAGGGCCAGGCCTCTCTGTAATCCCAGTATCTTGACTTCCTGTGGTTTTCTCCAATCTGCAGTGACCCAGGCTGGGTTCTACATGTGGTTGTGCTGGTTTAGCTCTATCAAACCCAAAAACCAAACCCACTGCAATTGAGTTGATTCTATAGTGACCCTATAGGACACAATAGAACTTCTTCATAGGGTTTCCAAGACTGTAATCTTTATGGAAGCAGAGTGCCTCATCTTTCTCCTGTGGAGTAGCTGGTGATTTGAACCACCAACCTTCCAGTTGGCAGCCAACTGCTTATCCACTGTGCCATCAAGTTTCCATGGTTTATCTCTACTTGCCTCCTAAACACCCATACCTGCTCTGTTCTCTACCCTTCTCTGCCTTGCACTCTTATCTGTGAGGCTGACCTTGACGTTCTCCATCCCTGGGTCCCCTGATGGTTGGCTTTGAATTGGCATTAGCCAATGGGAGGCATGAGCAGGTGACTGCAAGGTGAAGAGGGGGAGAGGTTGGGTCTTGGTCTTTTTTGCCTGTCCCTCCTTGATTCTGAGCCTGCCATCTGGAAGTGGCTGCATCCCTCCATCACCATAGCTTCTCCTAGAGCAGCAGTCCCTTCTCCACAGCTCCAGTTCCCACTGAGCTCTAGTAATTCCATTCCTTCACTTTACCCCTTCAGGCCAAGATGTGGTAACAGCTCCCCACTGTTGATGGCCACTGGGTACCTCAACATCCCCTATTGGTTCCCTTAACCCTGTCAGGTTGCAGTCTGACTCATGTGCATCAGAGTAGAACTGGACTCCAAACAGTATGCAACTAAGGGAGTACAGGGGATGAGGACCACACCAGGTGACACTGTCAGAGGGGATACCAAAATGACCACCTAAAAAAAATTTTGTGCAGTATTTCTGCAGAAATTTATTAATTTTTATAAAAATATCTCTACAGTTAGTTATAACAACAAAAACATTTTTTTGTAAGCCAAGCTTTCATGTATCAATATACCTAAAAGGCTAAAACTCTATGCTAATTTACCTTTTGAATCTTCTAGTGCTCTCTGGCAAAAGCTGTTATTATTACCCAACTACAATGATGTCTGGAATCACGTGGTTTCATCTGCATGAGCTGCAAGCATGTGCTACAAGCACACACTGTCATTTTCTGGTTTTTGTATAGTTGCTGATTTGTCAGATTTCCTGGTAACTTTTAGCTACAATATTGTGGTAATTAGTATTTGTGAACTTATGTCAGTAACTGTTTTTGAGAGTGAAGTAATTATTAAAGGAAAAGGAGAAAAATATCAAAAAGGCCTCCACTCAATTTCTAATAGTGTTGTAACCGATAACATTGTAATTCAATAGAGAAAGGTTTTACAAAAACAATTTTGTTGTTAGTATTCACATAATCTAAGAAATACTACATTTAAGCAATTTACAACTATATTTATCACATAAATTTATCACTGAGATATGCAGACAATACAACTTTGCTTGCTGAAAGTGAGGATGACTTAAGGCACCTACTGATGAAGGTTGAAGAATACAGTCTGCAGTATGGATTACGTCTCAATATAAAGAAAACAAAAATGCTCACAACTGGACCAATGAGCAGCATCACAATAAATGGAGAGAAGATTGAGGTTGTCAAGGAATTCACGTTGCTTGGTTCTACAATTGATGCCAACGGAAGGAGCAGTCAGGACATTAGACGACGTGTAGCATTGGGAAAGTCAACTGCGAAGGAACTGTTTCAAGTGCTGAGGAGCAAGGATATCTCCTTGAGGACTAAGGTGTGCCTGACACAAGCCATGATATTTCCAATCACCTCATATGCATGTGAGAGCTGGACAATGAATAAGGAAGACCGAAGAAGAGTTGATGCTTTTGAGTTGTGGTGCTGGCGAAGAATGCTGAAAGTACCATGGACTGCCAAAAGAACTAACAGATCTGTCCTGGAGGAAGTGCAGCCAGAATGCTCCTTGGAAGCAAGAATGGCCAGACTCCGTCTCACCTATTTTGGTCATGTTGTAAGGAGGGACCATTCCCTGGAGAAGGATGTCATGCTTGCTAGGGTGGAGGGTCGACGAAAGAAGGGGAGGCCTTCAACGAGATGGATTGATACGGTGGCTGCAATGATGAGCTCAAGTATAGCAGGGATTGTGGGGCTGGTGCGGGATCGGGCAGTGTTTTGTTCTGCTGTGCATGGGGTTGCTATGAGTCAGAAATGACTCGACGGCACTTAACAACAACAACAACATTTATCACATATTATTCTGTGATTTAAATAGATAATAAACATTACTAAGGATTCTGTATAGTCTGGTTCAGGAGGAGGTCCATGGGGGGGGGGCTATGAACTGTGAGTTATCAAATTGGGTGAGATCAACCCTAGTGACACCATTGGTTCCACAGTGTTTTCATGATGTTTCAGAAGATCACCAGGGCTTTCTTTCCAGGTGCCTCGGGGTGGGCTCATACCTTCAGCATATTAAAAGAGTTCAGCAGCCAAGTGTGTTAATTGTTTGTACCACCCAGAGATTCCTGACATTGCCCACACCCTGGTAAATTGTTCCTAAATTAAAATTTCTTCAATGGAGTGATCTGAATGAAGTCCTGGAATCCCAACTGATACACTGGTTAAATTTGTTCCAGCATTCTAAAAAACCACAGGGTAGCTGGTCAGAGGCTAACAAAGGGAGGTATCTCTGTAGAGTAGGTGAGTGCATTGCCCTGGGTTGAGTGTTCTGCATGTAGGTCTTATTACTGTTGGATTGAGAGCCAGCCCTTGGGAGTATGTTTTATCCTAGGCCCAAAGTGTATCCCAGGGTCATAGTCTTGGGGGTCCCACCAGACTCTATCTGACCAGCAGTTCTGGTCATTATTGTGTTTTTGAATTTTGCTGCATGTTTTTCCTCCTACTCTATCTAGGATCTCCAATTTTGATCGTTTCCCGAATGGTTGGCCTTGGTAGCTGGGCACCACCTAGGTCTTCTGGTCTTGTCTATCATGTCCTAGGCTGATTGTTTCCAAATGCCCTTGGTTTTCTTCACTCTTGTTTTATTCTGATGATAGGAAACCATTAACTGCATCTTAGATGGCCACTCAAAAGCTTTTAAGACCCCAGTTGCTACTCACCAAAGTAGGTTGTGGAACAAGATTTTTATGTATTATGTTGTGCCAATTGAGTCTGGTGTCCCCTAGTGCTATGGTTCTGAGTCAGCAGATCCAGTGGATCTCTTTCCCACAGTGTCTGGCTGTCTATGTGGGATTGCTCTATGTCTGTTTTCTGTTGCTTCTGTAATGATTGCAGTTATTTTGAATCATTAGTATCTGTGCAAGATTAGCCTCAGCTGACTCTATCATTGGTCTAGAGTATATTCCTGTTCACCAACCCCTATCTGATCTTCTCAGTTGTCTATGTATTTATCTGTAGCCTGGTGTTTGGTGTTAGTGGTAATGCAGTATTATGGATATACTAGTATTACCCTCTGGTTGTCTATATCTTATGTGCACAATTCTGTATCCTCTCTTTCCCCAGTGTTATCATGCTGGTCACAGACTCTTTCCATACCATCTCTCCCCTTACCCAACTCAGTGTGTGGCCCCAACTAGTCCAAAATTTTCTCCTCCCCTTTCCTCCTATCCTCAGTAACCCACAAGATGAGTTTGCTTCCCTAAGCAAACCCTTCCTTGACTTTTTACAGTAATGGGCTCATACAATATCTGTCCTTCTGTGATTGCCATATTTCACTCAGCATAATGTCATGGAATACAGGAGATTCTTTAGGACATCTCTTAATACTACCATGCCCTGTGATAAAAGTCAATGTAAAACTACAGCAACCCAATTCTGATATGACTACTAATGGCCTAGACCCTTTAGGAATGGAGGTTTGGGTCACCCTACCAGGCAAAGACAGGAGCTCTGGTAGCGTAGTGCCTAAGCCACTTGACTGCTAATCAGAAGGCTGGTGGTTCAAACCCACCAGCCACACCTCAGAAGGAAGGTTGGCAATCTACTTCCTAGTGATTGTTCTGGTTACCTAGTGCTGCTCTGACAAGAAATATACCACAAATGGGATGCCCTTAACAAAAGGAGTTTATTCTCTCACAATTTGGAGGCTTTAAGTCTAAGTTCAAAGTGCCAGGCTCTAGGGGCTGTGTGAAGGCCCCTCAACTTTGGGGTCCAGCTTTGCCTCCTGCTCCCAGCCCACTGGAGCTAGAGGCATTTCTTCACTCAGACAGCTGCTGGCTGCTGAGGCTGAGAAGCCCCAAGGTTGACAAGGAAAAAGGAACAGTCCCAATGTTACCAAATCACACAGCAGGCCATTAACTTAAGTCCATTGTTAAGTCCCAAGGTCGGCAGAGCATAACAGACTGCTGAACAATGACATGGCTACACGCAGGGTCCAAGCATGCCATAGGCTAGAGACCATTCTCAAAGCTTCTCCTTATATACACAAAGCAGACCACATACCCAAAGGCAGCTACTCAGTGCTCCCAGTAGATTCCACCATGAATTTGATTACCAGTCTCATCATGTGGAATACTACATCCAGCTGCCCAGCCACTCAACCAGGCCTAGCCAAATTGACACACAAACATGACCACCACAGTAATACTGCCTCAGAAACCCAAGGAGGGGTGGCTATGAGTTGGGTCGGACTCAACAACACCTAACAACAACAACCAGGCAAAGAATTATGGCCAGCTGAGGTGCTTGCTGAGGGCAAGGGAAATACAGAATGGGTGGTATAAGAAGGTAACTCTGAATATCAGCTACAACCACATGACCAATTGCAGAATGAGGACTGTGATTGTTATATTTCTTCATTGTATGTGTGCATCAAATATTTTTGTTTTCTTCAGTTGTGAACTATAAAATGTAAACAGAATTAATGTGTTTTCAGTTGTATGCATGTTAATGTATCATGTTAGGCACAAATATGACTATAATTGTCCTTATTTAGAGATTATATGTGGTTAAGATGTGTACAACTGCCAAATTGACAAGGGGTGGACTGTGATAGTTGGGGTTGTGTGTCAAGTTGGCTGGCCCATGATTCTGAGTGGCTTAAGCAGTTGTGATGTGGTTATTCCATGATGAGATCAGATCTATATGCTTTGAGCAGCCAATCCATTAAAAGGGTGTTTCCCTGGGGGTGTGGCCTGCTTCCAATATATTTATGGACATCTTGGGAGAAAGAGACATCTTCTGTGGATCTGGACCCTGTTGTGCTACCTGCAACTGTCCATGAGTGAACAATCCACCCTTCTGCCTGGTGATCTTGGATTCATCATCTGCTGAAGTCAACAGATGGTATACTGCCTGCCAACCTTGAGCTTATCAGCCCCTGCAGTTGTGTGAGTCAGAAAAGAGCTCCAGTTTGATGTTTGCTCCAGGAACTTGGGACTTGTCAGCTTATAAGTGTGTGAGCCATTTTTCTAAGATAAATTTTTCTCTCTCTATATATATATAAGCTTTACTAATTTTGCTTCTCTAGAGAAACTAGCCTAACACAATGACCTTGACTGCAATTCCACAGAATGTAACAGCTGTCTCCCCACTTCCTCCCTATAGTTTACCTCTTAATTGTGTCCTTCTTTCCTATGCATTCCTGCCCCCTGAGATATCACCTTGTATAAACACTGCCCTTCTGTCCCTCCACAATTGGTTTTCCCCACCCCTTTCCTCCCATCCCCAGTAACCTACAAAATGAGTTCCCTTCCCTAAGCAAACTCTTCCTTGACTTTTTACAGTAATGGGCTTGTACAATACTTGTCCTTCTGCGATTGACATATTTCACTCAGTATGCTAAGAAGTGTATCTACCTGATGTAAATGTTCACCCAGTATCAGTCCTTTCTTTTGAGACCCTCTAGGTGGATTTAAACCCCCATCTTTCAGCTAGCAGCTGAGAATTTAGCCACTTGCACCATCCAGGGACTCCTTTGCCCAGTAAGAGGATATAAAGCTTTTGTTAGGATGGGAGGTGGGTAGTGGGTGTTCAGGATGTATTCTGCAATTACTCAATCACATGTGTCCTAAGTACCATTTGTTTTGACCTTCATTATCTCTCATTTGGAATACCTTCCTCCCTGGTATGCCAGGCAGATTTTTTCTTTCTTTTTTTTTTTTTTAAATAGCACTAAAATTATCTGCCTAAAACTCAAATCTGATCATTTCTTTCTCCTGCTTAAAATCTTTCTTGGTGAAATGATAAAGTGGTAAAAAAACCAACCTCTCTGGTCAAACAAGACCCTTCACCTTCTGGTACAATTTATCCTTCCAGCTTCATATCTGTAAATATTAGTTGTTATGAGGCAGAAGAGGATGAACACAGACAAGAGACAGACAATAAGGACTTACAGAATCTGGCTGCTGAGGCCAGAAAAGGGACCTGAGATCTAGAACTGGCCTCCAATCCCAGAATCTGGGAGGTCCTGCCAACAATTTCCACTTGACTTTGACTCCTGAATAGTCTCATATGTTTTCTTTTAGCAACATCCTTATTTGGCTAAATGGAATGAGTGTCTGCTCCTTATGACCAGTAAAACCTAAGTAAAACTTCATAAATGTCTCTACCTGATAAGTACTTAGTCATCTTTCCACTCCCAGATCAAATGTTACCTCCTTTGGGCCTCCCTGAATTACCTAATTGGAGTTATTCTTCCTTCCTCTGCTGCTGTCAAACCTTGTACATGTCTCTGTTACAGCATTGGTTTTGCTTTATTCTATTTTAGATTCAGTATATTATTATTGGAGTCCCTGAGTGGTACAAACAGTTAACATGTTTGGCTGCTAATCAAGAGATTGGAGGTTCAAGTTCACCCAGAGATACCTTGGAAAAAGGCCTGATGATCTACTTCAAAAAATCAGCCATTGAAAACCTTATGGAGCACAGTTCTATCCTGACACACATACAGTCATCACAAGTCTGAATTGACTTGATGGCAACTGGTCTACTGGTATCAGTTTTTAAATTCCATATAAATTGAGACTCAATTTTAAAAAGAAAAAATCAGCTGTTTTCAAATAGAATTGCATTGAATCTTTAGCTCTGTTTGGGGAGAACTGACATCATGATCATTATTGAGTCTTCCAATTCATGAATATTACATATCTATTCATTTATTTAAATATCTAAAAATTTCTCTCAACAATCTTTTGTAGTATTCAGTTAGAGATGTTGCATAGATTTCTTTAAATTTACTTCTAAGTGTTTTTTGATTTCTGATGCTATTGTAGATGGGTTTATAAAATTGTAATTTTCTAATTATTTGTTTCTGGTTTATTGGTTTTTGTATATTGATCTTATATTCTTTAACCTTGCTAAATTCACTTATTCTAGTAGATTTTTAATTATAACAATATTTTTAGATTCCTCGTTGTTGTTGTTGTTGTTGTTTGCCATCGATTGGACAGTCATGTTGTCTGTAAGTAGCAAATGAAAACAAACATACCAAAATCCTTGGAATGTAGCAAAAGCAGTGATTAGAGGGCAATTTACAGCAATAAACAGACACATCAAAAAAGAAGAAAGAGGCAAAATCAATACCTTAACCCAACATCTCCAGCAATCAGGAAAAGAACAGCAAAAAATGCCTACAGTCACCAGAAGAAAAGAAATAATAAAGATTTGAGCAGAAATAAATAAAATAGAAAGACTAGAAGTTTTTTTTTTTTTTTAATTAATAAAATTTTCAAACCACTGGCAAATTTAACAAAGGAAAAGAGGGAGAGAATACAAATAACATGAATGAGAAATGAATTGGGTGACACCACAACAGAACCAACAGAAATTAAAAAGGATAATATCAGGATACTATGAAGAACTATACTCCAACAAATTTGAAAATCTAGAAGAAATGGACAGATTTCTAGAAACATACTACTTACCTAAAGTAACACAGATTGAGACAGAAAATTTGAACAGACCTATAACAAAAGAAGAAATGGAACAGGTCATAAAAAAAAAATTACCAACAAAAAAAGTCCTGACCCAGACAGTCTCACTGGAGAATTCTATCAAATGTTCAGAGAATTGACACCAATCCCACTCAAACTATTCCAGAATATAGAAAAAGGTGGAATCCTCCCAAATTCATTTTATGAAGCAAGCATAACCTTGATACCAAAACCAGACAAAGACATCACTAAAAAAGAAAATGACAGATCAATATCCCTCATGAATACAGAGGCAAAAATCTTCAACAAAATCCTAGCCAATAGACTCCAACAATATATCAAAAAAAATAATAAATTATGACCAAGTGGAGTTCTTACCAGGTGTACAAGGGTGGTTCGACATTAGAAGAACAATCAGTATAATCCATTACATAAGTAAAATAAAGAAAAAGAACCACGTGATCATATCAATTGATGCAGAAAAGGCATTTGATAAAATCCAACACCCATTCCTGATTAAAAAACTCTCAGCAAAATAGGAATAGAAGGAAATTCCTCAACATAATAAAGGGCATATATGTAAAACCAACAGCCAACACTATTCTCAATGGAGAGAAACTGAAACCATTCCCCTTGTGAACAGGAACTCCACTTTTATTCAACTTGTACTGGAAGTCCTAGCCAGGGCAGTAAGGCAAGAAAGGAAAATAAAATTTATAAGGAAGAAATCAAACTATCCTTATTTATTGATGATATGATCCTATACTTAGAAAATCCAAGAAACTCAGCAAGAAAACTACTGGAACTAATTGAAAGATTTAGCATAGTGGCAGGATACAAGATGACCATCCAAAAATCTGTTGGATTCCTCTACACCAGCAAAGATATAGCTGGAAAGAAAATAAGGAAATCAATACCATTTACAGTAGCTACCAAAAAAGTAAAATACTTGGGAATAAATCTTTCCAGGGACACAAAAGACCTGTACAATGAAAACTACATAAATGGAAGAATACACCATGCTTGTGGATAGGAAGATTGAACATTGTGAAAATGTCAGTACTACCCAAAGCAATCTATACATTCAATGTAATCACAATACAGATCCCATCAGCATTCTCTAAGGATATGGAAAAATCAATCACTAATTTTAGATGGAAAGGAAAGAGACTTTGGATAAGCAAAGCACTATTGAAGAGGAAGAATAAAGTAGGAGATCTCACGATCCAGGATCTCAAAACGTACTATACAGCCACAGTAGTCAAAACTGTCTGGTATTGGTACAATGACAGACACACAGACCAGTGGAAATACTATTTGATCAATGGAATTGAGAACCCAGAAATAGATCCATAGACCTATGGTCAGCTAATTTTCAACAAAGGGCTGAAATCCATTAAATGGGAAGAGATTGTCTGTTTAACAAATGGTGCTGGGAAAGTTGGTTATCCATTTGCAGAAAAATGAAACAAGATCTGTACCTCACACCATACACAAAAACTAACTCCAGACAGAGCAAAGACTTCACTGTGAAGCCTAAAACTATAAAGTTCCTCAAGGAAAAAATAGGGACAAACTTAAGGGCCCTAATGTAAGGCATAAATAGACTGCACAAGCATAAGCCGAAAAGCACAAACAGCAGAAGATAAATTAGATGAAGGAGACCTTATAAAAATTAAATTCTTATGTGCTTCAAAATACTTGTCCAAAGGAGTCAAAAGAGAACCTACAGATTGGGAAATAATATCTGGCAATGACATATATGACAAGGGATTTATCTCTAAAATTTATAGAAAACTCCAATATCTCAACAACAAAAAATCCAAACAACCCAATTAAAAAATGGTCAGATGACATGAATAAACACTTCACCAAAGAGGATACTCAGGCAGCCAACAAACACATGAAGAAATGTTCACGATCATTAGCCATCAGAAAGATGCAAATGAAAACAACAATGAGATATTATCTCGCCCTAACACTAATACCAAGGTTTAACAAAACAGAAAATAAATGCTGGCGAGGATGTGGGGAGATTGAGACTCTCATACATTGCTGGTGGGACTGTAAAATGATACAACTACTGTGGAAAGCAGTAGGTGGTTCCTTAAAACGTTGGAATTAGAAATACTATTTGATCCAGCAATCCCTTTACTAGATATATATCCTAAAGAAGCAAGAGGCAGGACAAGAACAGATATATGCACACCCATGTTCACCACAGTACTTTTCACAATAGCAAAAACATGGGAACAACCTAGGTGTCCATCAACAGAATGGATAACCAAACTATGGTACATACACAAATGGAATACTATATATCCAACACTAAAGAGTAATGTAGAATCTGCAAAACACTGCATAACATGGATGAACTTGGAGGACATTATGCTGAGTGAAATAAGTCAATCACAGAAAGACAAACATTGTGGTAGTTCATTATTGTAAAAAGTCAAGGAAAGGTTTATATATGGAAGGAAACTTTCTATGTTGGTTACCAGGGGTGGGAAGGCAGAGGAGGGAACACTGCTAGATAAGTAGAGACAAGTATTGATTTGAGTGAAGGGAAGGGCAATGTACCAAATGTGAGTGATCAACACGGTGGTATTGAAGAAAAGGAAGACATAGAGAGGCGCATGAGAGGTACAGACAACAAAGATGGACCCTTTTACACATACAGTACTGTGTTGTCAGTGTTGGAATGCATTGATCTATGGGTGGAAGATGGGTGGATAGGCTGAACGATCCGTATGTCTAGGCAGGGAGTTGTGTGCCATGACCATGTGTAGGGTTGGCAGATGATGTTTCTATAAGCGTAATTGCAGATGCTGTAAAAATGTCCAGGTCTCTAGTAGAACTGACAAGGGACAAGGTTGTGGTGACTTGGCCATAGCCAGTACCCAGAGGGAGCGAGTGGTTGGATTTGTGGGCTTGGGACATCAAGCTCAATTGGCATAACAACTACACAAAAACATTGTACTACATTCTACTTTGGTGAGTAGCGACTAGGGTCTTAAAAGCTTACAAGTGGGCATCTAGATGCAGCGATGGGTCTCTTCTCTTCCAGAGCAAAGAAGAATGAAGAAAACCAGAGATGCATGGAAACAATTACTCCAAGAGACTGATACACCATGTGACCCTCAGCCTATATGACCATGAGACTAGAAGAACTAGATGGTGCCCAGCTACTACTGTCAACCACTTGGAGGGGAATCAGTACAGGAGAGGATAGAGTGGGAGAACAATGTGGAACAAAACTCAAAATCATAAAAAAAGACCAAGTTTGCTGGTCTGATAAAGCCTAGTGAGACCCCCAAGACTATGGCCCCTAACCAAAATTGAACTCACTCTTGTGGTTTCCACCCAAATAATAGACATGTATATGGGCTGAACCCTTACATCAGGAAGATACACTACTTGGAGCGATCAATCATGGGAAAACAGAGGGGCAGTGTTTGTGTAGGGACACAGCTCGAGGGTGGAAGAGCATGGGCGGGAAGCACACAGGGAAGAGGTAACTATAGGGAGGAAGTAACAAGAAATCTGTTACATTGTGGGGAATTGCAGTCAATGTCATGAGACAAAATGTGTATGAACTGCTGCATGGAAAATGAATTTCCTCTGTAAACTTTCACTCAAATTACAATTT
>NW_006921600.1:10737306-10758230 GCF_000298275.1 Orycteropus afer afer
GTAACAAGGGAAAGTGTTCAGTGCAGATCAGTGAGTAAGCACCAGCCCGCCCGTGCTTACCTTGCTCCCGGAGACCCAGTCCCTCTCGAGAGGGTAACAAGGGAGCCGTCTGAGCACTAGTGACCAGTTAGTGGTTTATCCTCCTGATAATCGTCAAAAGAATATTTCTTTTTGTGTGAAACTCTTTTCTTGATTTTCACAATAGTGGTCTCATATAGTATTTGTCATTTTGTGATTGGCTAACTTCACTCAGCAAAGTGGGCTCTAAGTTCATCTATGTTATGAGATGTTTAGCAGATTCTCCACTGCTCTTTAACTTTGCACAGTATTCCGTTGTGTGTATATATCATAGTTCATTGATCCATTTCTTGGTTGATGGGCATTTGGGTTTCCATTTTTTGCTGTTGTAAATATTACTGTGATAAACATGGGTGTGCATATATTTGTTTGTGTCATGGCTCTTATTTTCTAGGACATATATACCTAGTAGTGGGATTGTTGGGTCATATGGTATTTCAATGTCCAGCTTTTTAAGGAAGTGTCATATTGTTTCCCACAGTGGTTACACCATTTTAAAGTCCCACCTGCAGTGTATGAAGGTTCCAGTTTCTCCACACCCTTGCCAACATTTATTGTTTTCTATTTTTTTGAACTTTACTGTTAATGCTGGGGTGGGATGACATCTCATTGTTGTTTTGATTTGTATCTCTCTAATGGCTAATGTGGGAGCTCTGGTGGTGTAGTGCCTAAGACATTTGACTGCAAACAAGAGGGCTGGAGGTTCAAACATACCAGCTACTCCCCAGAAGGAAGACTGGGCAATCTACATCCATAGAGATACCACCTCAGAAACCCAAGAAGGGGTCGCTATGAGTTGGAATTGACTCAATGGCAGTGAGTTTGGTTTTATTTGTTTAATGGCTAATGATTGCAAGTATTTCTTCATGTGTTTTGTTAGCTGCATGTATGTGTTGTTTGGTGGGGTGTCTATTCATATTTTCCGCCCATTTTCAAATTGGATTATTTGTCTTTTTGTTATTAAGTTGTTGAAGTTTCTATAAATTTTAGGCATCAGTCCCTTGGCCGGTATGTTGAAGCCAAATTTTTTTTCCTAGTCTGTAGGTCCTCTTTTTATTCTTTTGGTGAAATCTTTTGATGCATACAAGTGTCTAATTCTTAGAAGGTCCCACTTATCTATTTTCTCTTCTGGTGTATCTGGTATCTATCTATCGAAAAGATAGATTTTTTTTTCACATGAAAGCAGAGAAGAAAGGAGTCAAGCCAGCATGACTGTTCTGTTGTGTCATTAGGAACCCAGATTCATTTTCTTTTTGTGCTTATGCTTAAGACCACTTCACATTCCAAGATGTCTGCTGGAGCGCCATTCCTCAAGTCCAATTCCAGGACAACAACAAAAGAAGGGGAAGAAAGAAAAAAGTTCTTGATTTTACAGAACCTTTCCAGAAGTTGTACATAATCCTTCTACTTATATTTCCTTGATCAGAATTTAATCATATAGCTACATGTAGTTCAAGGAGGGAGCTCTGGTAGCATAGTGCCTAAGGCATTTGACTGCTAAGCAGAAGGCTGGCTGTTCAAACCCACCAGCCACTCCTTGGAAGAAAGATGGGGCAATCTACTTCTATAGTAATACTGCCTCGGAAACCCAAGTAGGGGTCACTGTGAATTGTGTCCGACTTGAGGGCACATAACAACAACAACAACAGTTGCAAGGAAGGCTGCAAAGTGTAATCTTTTAGCTGTGTATATTGCCAAGGCTTGTTACTAAGGAAGAAAGGGAGGGTGGATACAAATATTCTGTTAAGCAAAAAATCCAGAACACAAAAAGTGTACATCCTGTATGATTCAGTTTATATGAAACTCTAGAAAAGTCATATCTGGCTTATAGTCACAGAAAACACATGACTGATTGCCTGGGGCAGGTTGAATGATGGGATACAAGTGCACTTTCTGGGGTGGTAGAAATGTTCTGTATCTTGTGGTGATGGTTATTTATATGTGTGCAAATTTGTACATAAATTTTTAGAAGTATAGAAAATCGTAATACTAAGAATATTACTCATCATTTTGCTCATTTTCTTCAAGTGTTCTTTTAGTGGCTTATCTTTACAAAGTTGAAATCAGAATGTTCATAATGATTTTGGATCTTGCTTATTTTCACTTAACACTGTGGCTCAAATGGTCAAGTGCTTGACTACTAGCCAGAAGGTTGGCTGCTGGACTCCACCCAGAGGCACCTTGGGAGATAGTCCTGGCAATCTGCTTCTGAAAGGTCACCGCCTTGAAAACCCTATGGAGCAGTTTTACAGTCATGAGTCGTAATCAATTCGATGGCAACTAACAACATTAACCATAAAAATTTCCATGTATCTACCTTAATCTTCATAATTATCATTTAATAACTGTATGATATTTTTAAAGTATTTAAAATGTAATATATACACACAGAACAAGGCTCCAGGAATTGATGGAATACCTATTGAGATGTTTCAACAAACAGATGCTCCACTGGAGGCACTCACTTGGTTATGCCAAGAGTTTTGGAAGACAGCTACCTGAGCAACTGACTGGAAGAGATCTATATTTATGCCCATTTCAATGAGAGGTGATCCTACAGACTGTGGAAATTATCAAAAAAGATCATTAATATTGCACGCAAGTAAAATCTCACTAAAGATAATTAAAAAATGGTTCCAGCAGTATATTGACAGAGAACTTCCAGAGGTAAAGGCTGGATTCAGAAGAGGATGTGGAACAAGGGATATCATTGCAGATGTCAGATGGGTCTTGGCTCAAAGCAAAGAATACCAGAAAGATATTTACTTGTGTTTTGTTGACTATGCAAAAGCATTTGATTGTGTGGATCATAACAAATTGTGGATAACATTGAGAAAAATGGGAATTCCAGAACACTTAATTGTACTCGTGAAGAACCTGTACGTAGACCTAGGCTGTCATTCGAACAGAACAAGGGGACATTGCATGGTTTAAAATCAAGAAGGGAGTGCATCAGGTTTGTATCCTTTCACTATACTTATTCAATCTATATGCTGAGCAAATAATCTGAGAAGCTGGACTATATGAAGTAGAACATGGCATAAGGATTGGAGGAAGAATCATTAACAACCTGTGATATGCTGACAACACAACTTTGCTTGCTAAAAGTGAGGATGACTCGAAGCACTTACTAAAGAAGATTGAAGACTACAGTCTGCAGTATAGATTACATCTCAATATAAAGAAAACAAAAATCCTCACAACTGGACCTGTAAGCAGCATCACAATGAATGGAGAAAAGACTGAAGTTGTCAAAGACTTCACATTGTTTGATTCTACAATCGACGCCAATGGAAGCAGCAGTCAGAACATCAGATGATGTATAGCACTGGGCAAGTTGGCTGCAAAGGACTTCTTTCAAGTGCTGAGGAGCAAAGATGTCTCCTTGAGGACTAAGGTGGGCCTGACACAAGCCATATTTTCAATCACCTCATATGCATATGAGAGCTGGACAATAAATAAAGAAGACTGAAGAAGAATTGATGCTTTTGAGATGTGGTGCTGGAGAGGAATGCTGAAAGTACCGTGGACTGCTAAAAGAACTACAAATCTGTCCTGGAGGAGGTACAGCCGGAATGCTCCTTGGAAGTGAGAATGGCCAGACTTCATCTCACCTACTTTGGTCATGTTGTCAGAAGGGACCATTCCCTGGAGAAGGATGTCATTCTTGGTAAGGTGGAGGGTCGACGAAGGAGGGGAAGGCCCTCAACAAGATGGATTGACCCATTGGCTGCTGCAATGGGCTCAAATATAGCAGGGATCACTGAGCTGGCACAGGACTGGGCAGTGTTTCGTTCTGCTGAGCATGGGGTCACTATGAGTTGGAGATGACTCTACAGCACCTAACAACAACATATACACACAGTGGGTGTGGGGAGGTACAATCCTCAGTAAAAAGCAAGCCCCTTACTCTAACCTTCATTGACCCTTATTTGAAAGTAGCAGACATAAGTAGCTTGTACTTACAGAAATATTCTATACACTTAAAAACATATATGTGAACATCTTTTCCTCTCCTTTTAGGCACAAATGGGACAATACCAGGTACTTTATTTTTGTTATCATGTAATATATCTTGGTTACTATTCACACATTAAGACAGACTTCATTCTTTTTTAACCACTATATAACATTCCATGGTAGAGATCTTCTGTAATTTACTGAACTAATATTGATAAATATTCAAGGTTTTCCCAGTTGTTTTTTTCTTCCCTATTACACATGTCACAAAATGTCACATCAAAATTTTGACTTAGTTGCTAAGTTCCAGTAGATGATACATGCTAAAGAAAGTACTAGACTATATACAAAATTTATTTTAAAAAAAGTATCCTAAGCTGGTTACACGACTAATGAAATCTTTCAGCTACATTGAGGATATAAAAGGGTGGAGAGAGAGGAGATTGGGAAAGGATGTGTGAGGGCTTTCTCCTTCCCCAAAAGGCAAGAAAGAGGAATTCAACAGGAAAGTCAATAGGTTCAATATGTAGCCCTGCAGTGTAGTGGACACAGTGAGCGTGTGTCTGACTCCTGCCTGGGAAGCACTAAGGATGAGAGAAATACAGGAATGTTACTGTAGAGGAAGGAAGGCCTGGTGCTGCTGCCTTGCATGTATCCTGTAGAGAAAATTACACAAGTTTTTCTATGCAATAAGTCCCGGGGTGGCACAAATGGATAAGTGCTCAGCTACTAATCAAAAGGTTAGCAGTTCCAATCCACTCAGAGGAGCCTTGGAAGAAAGACTTGGCAATCTGCCTCAAAGGATACAGAGTAGCAGTTCTACTCTGACACACAGGGTTGCCATGAGTTAGAATTGACTTGACGGCAACTGATTTCGCTTTTGGTTTTCTTTTACAGCAGTTGGCATGGATTTTTCTTACATCAGTGCCAGTTCTGATCCCACCTTGTCTTTCTCTGGGCTGTCAGCAGGAGGCTCAGAAGCCCAGCTCTTTGTGCTCATGGAATGCAGCACAATTCTTACATTTATAGGATAAGTCAGGAGTAGACAGGCCAGGACCTCTGAATTGAGCTCTGGCCCAGATCTCAGCCCAGTTCCTTGTCTTTGACCCTTCCTCAGATCCCAGCCCGTCCACCCATGGGCTGGGCTGAAATAGAGATTCCATGGATCAAGGGGCCTATTTATTCCCTGTCAGTGTGCAGAATTTGAAAGGGCTTCTCTCTTCCCTTCTTACCACCCACATCAAGACAAGCACTTCCCTCAGAAAGACCCCCACCTCTGCTACCCTCTGCCTCCTGGGAGGGCCTGTTTCTGTATTTCTTCCTTCATCACTTCGCCTCCCACTCTACAGGTCAGCCACCCAGGTCATCATCACATACCCATGCCACCTGGCTGCCTCTAGAATGTGGCTGCATTTTCAGAGAGAAGCAATGCCCTTTAGCATCATTAGAAGCAAAGCAAAACTCTGAAGGAAAACCTGATGTCTAGGAAAACAATATACAACAGTCCAAAAAAAAAAAAAACCAAAAAAAGCTCACTGCCCTCGAGTCAATTTAGACTCATAGCAACCCCTCCTTGGGTTTCCAAGGTGGTATCTGCAAAAGTAGATTGCCCAACCTTCCTTCTGAGGAGTGGCTGGTGGGTTTGAACCAGCCTTCTGGTTAACAGTCAAATGCCTTAGGCACTATGCCACCAGAGCTCCTCAAACATACAACCCAGTGCTTCTCAGACTATAACGGTGCATTGGAACCACATGTTAAAATGCAGATCCTGACCTCACTGGTGATACTGATGCTGCTGGTCCATGGACCACACTTCCAGTGCCAAGGACTTAATATATTCCAAAGCCAAAATGATCTTTCAAAACTCATTCTTTGGGTCATATCATTAATTCAGAATAATAAAGGTAGGGAAGACACTCTGAATTTTTGAAAAAGGTAAGTTATTTAAATATTACAAAGGACAATGTTTTTTTTATTTCTTTCAGAAGCATGCATTGTCACTGAGTGAAGTGACAAGAAGGCTCTATGAATCTCAATCACTGATGAAATAAGCAGGAGTTGAAATTCACATGTCTGGTTTGCTGCTGAAGAAAAGGCCCTCTAAACAGCTTGAAAATAGCTGATGGAGAACGAAATAAGTTAAAGCAGTGCCACAAGTTGATACAATTATCCCTTTCTTTTTTCCCCCTTGACAGTGAAAGCCATTTTAGGGAGTTTTCTAGTGTCTCCTTATTTATTAAATAAATGAGTAAATAACAGAATTAATTTGCTTAGAAATCAGGTGGATTTGAACCACTAGCCTTCTGGTTAGCAGTCAAATGCTTTAGGCACTATGCCACCAGAGTGCCTTCATTAAAAAACAACAACAAAAACAAAAAAAAAACCGCACTGTCTTCAAGTTGATTCAAATTCTTAATGACCCTATAGAACTGCCCCCATAGAGTTTCCAAGGCTGCAATCTTTCTCACCGAAGCAGACAGCCACATCTTTCTCCTGTGGAGAACCGTCCACCCTTTTGGTTAGCAGTGGAGCGCTTTAACCACTGCACAACTGAGGGTCCTCTAGTTCCCTCATGTTATTGTTAGGTACTATCAAGTCAGCTCTGACTCATAGCGGCCCTATGTACAACAGAATGAAACACTGCCCGGTCACGTGCCATCCTCACAATTCTTGCTGTACCTGAGCCCATACACTTTGGTTCAACTGCTAAGTTGTCACAAAGTCTGAGCACGGTTTCCCCAGATGTAAAACCCAGCACCAATCTCCTTATCTCCCTGTCTGCCCAAGGGTCATCCAAGGTTGGGTTAGCATGTTTCCCCAAGCAAGGCCAAGGAATCAATATTGTTGCCCTTCAAGGTCAAACAGCCAGTAACTAAAAAACCACCAAACCTTTTGCTGTCAAGTTGATTCTGACTCATGGCTACCCCATGTGTTGCAGAGTAGAACTGCTGCAGAGGGTTTTTCTCTTTTTGTTTTTGTTTTCTTTGGCTATAACGTTTATGGAATCCATTGATGCTAGATGGGTTCAAACTGCCAGTCTTTAGATTAGCAGCGAGTGCAAACTGTTTGCACAGTCTAGGAACCTCAGCAGCTGTAACAGCTGGTTTATTGTCGCCTGGTGACAGAGGGCCTGTGAGGCAGTTGTGCTGTGGCTGCGTTTGGAGGCTGCTGGGTAAACTGCTGCATGGTTTCTCCGTGAGTCATCGGGGCAGGGATGAAGTTGGAAGAGCGGGGTTTCCTGCCAGTCTTTGGGTTCCGTCTGGGTGTCAAACGACAAAACTGGCTCTGGCACCCAGCCCTACCGCTGCCTCCTCATTTGCATGATGATTTACATGATGAGATCTCAGACACTCCTGGGTAAGCAGTTTTTCTAGGGCGTTTTGGCAGATACATGCTTTGTGCGTATGTATGCAAACGAGGCGTTGCTGAGCAAGATGAAGGATCAGGAAACTATTTTTGGCTGTTTCCTCATTTCTGCATTTCCACCCGAGATGCCAGCTGCTGATGCAGTCGTGGCGGGGAGGCTGAAGCAGGCAGTTAGGTCTAATTCCGGTCCAAGTATGAAGAACTTCACATGGGGTTCTTGGGGCTGGAGGGGGAGGACATGAAGAGAAGGAGAAAACACGCCATAACCTTCATGGCACTATCAGTCTGAAGCAGGAGCAGAAGAAAAGAGCCTGAGAACCCTCAGGAAGAGACTTTTGTGCAAATGGCTTTAAGGTGCACAAGAGCACACAGCTGGCAGCTGCTTAGAGAGCAGAGGTGTTAAAGCCTGGGGCAGAGCTGTGCAAGAGTCAGCTGTGCCCTCTAGGGCTTCACGCAGCCTCTCCAGCACTGTCTCCCCCTATAGAGTGCAATGGTTGAGCACTGGGCTGCTAACAGAAAAGAAAGGTTGTCAGTTCAAACCCACCAATGGTTGCTCGAGGGAAAAGACCTGGGGATCTGCTCCCGTAAAGATCTCAGCCCAGAAACCCTAGGGAGCAGTTCTACTTTGTTATAAAGGGTTGCTGTGAGTTGGAATCAACCCAACAGCACACAACAACATAGTGAAACGAGGCGCTCTGGTGGCACAATGGTCTAACACTCAGCTGCTAACCAAACATTGGCGATTCAAGCCTAGTCAGCGACTCAACAGGAGAGAGACCTGGTGATGTGGTCCTATAAAGCTCTCAGCCTAGAACACCCTCTGGAACAGTTCTACTCTGTCACATAGAGTCACTGAGTTGAAAATTGACTCAATGGCACCCAACAACATCATAGCAAAGCTGGGAGTCCGTGGGTGGTGCAAACGGTTAGCTCTCTCAGCTGTTAATCAAAAGATTGGAGGTTTGAGTCTGCTCAGAGGTGCCTTGGAAGAAAGGCGTGGCAGTCTACTTCTGGAAAATGAACCACTAAAAACCCTATGGATCACAGTTCTCTTCTGAGACACAGGGGGTCTCTAAGAGTCGGAATCAACTAGACAGCAACTGGCTTAGTGGTATGTTGTTGTTATGTGCTGTCGAGTGGGACCCCTCCTTGGGTTTTGGAGGCAGTATCACTTACGGAAGTAGATTGCCTAAACTTCCTTCAGAGGAGTGGCTGATGGGTTTGAACCAGCAGCCTTCTTGTTAGCAGTCAAGTGCCTTAGACACTATGCCACCAGAGCTCCTAGTGAAACTAATAATTCCTGCCTTGCACAGTTGCTTTGAGGATTAAATGAAATAATGAATGAAAAATTTCTAAAACAGAGCCTGGCTTTAAGTGGTATCTGTTGCAATAATTATCATTGTTAATGAGAAGAAACTACGGACTGATCATGTTGCTGATTTGCATGTTCAGCTTCCAGCTGCTTTTTCCACACAGAGGGGAAGGCCTGCCCCGAGTTCCCTCACTCCTTCAAGCCTTGGCCTTTCTTTTCATGAATGAAAAGCCTGGACAGAGTGCAAGGTGCTGCTTGTGGCCACCCAGCAGGATTGACCAGAGTGGGGCTGAATGGCCCATTTGAGAATAGAACCTGGGATGTCAGTCTCAGAAATAGCATAACTAATTTATCACCCCTCAAATAGCAGGTTAACCAGGAGGTTGGTGGTTCAAACTCACCAGCTGCTCTGCAGAAGGAAGATGGGGCAATCCACTTCTGTAAAGATTTACAACCTTGGAGACCCAATGGGGGTTGCTATGAGTTGGAATTGACTTGATGGCAGTTTTGGTTTTTTCAACTAGCAGGCTATAACATGTTGGCAGATTGAGAGGTTATGTGGTTCAGTGGTTAAGAGCGTAGGGTCAATTAGCCTGGCTTCCAGTCCCAGCTCTGCCACTAATTGGTTGTATGACCTTGGGCAAGTTACTCAACTTCTCTCTGCCTCAGTTTCTTGATTTGTCAACTGGAGACGTTAACTTCTCCTATTCAGTAGAGATCCTTCAGTGTGAAATTCTGGGTTTTGTCATTCTTCTTGGGTAATTTTTGATGAGGAGGTGACTGGCATGTGAGGGGTAGTGTGAGGGGAGGTGTGTGTGGTCAGAGGACTGAGGAATGCCAAGTGGGGCAGGCAGAGCCTTGGCCTTGTCCTGGCCTATGAGTTCTTAGGGTAGAGAAGGATGCAGGATGGTGGTCAGGATGGAGGAGGACATGCCTGGACGAGGCCACACCTTCCTCCAAATGACTCTCACTCATTTTCTAGAGCATTCACAGGGAGCTCAGTGTCCTGCCCAGGATGTCATCTCCTCACCTGTAGATGGAGGACGGATGTGTCCACATGACCCTTCAGTGTCCACGCCTGCAGCTGCGGCCTGTGTTTCTCAGCTCACTGGCTGGCTCCTCAGTGTGCACAGAAGCGCTAACCTCACCCTGGAGACAGCTGACTATTCCTACCACTACTTCACCTTCTTTCCATTTCCTTCTGTACTTAAAAAGAAAGAAAGAAAAAAGAAAGAAAGACATCTTGCTGCATAAGATGTATTTCTGTAAGCCACCTTAGGTTCTTTGGGAAGAGGCAGAGAAAAAGAAAGAAACTGGTTCCTAGAGGTCTTATTTCTTTCTTGAGTTTTTACAGCAGTGGTTTTCAAATATATTCCCCCACCCACTCCCAGAGAAACTCCTCTTTTAAGATGACATCTTTCATAGAAATACATATACATATAGATAGAGAGCCTGGTTAAAGTGCTCAGGGGCTAACCAAAGGGTTCGAACCAACCAGCCACCCTGCAGCAGAAAGATATGGCAGATACATACATGTACACATGTGTCTGTATGCATACATGTGCATGTGTGTCCACATATTTGTGGTTGGGTACCATCAAGTTGACTTTAAACTCATAGCAACTCCATGTGACAGACTAGAACTGCCCCCTAAGGTTTTCTAGGCTATAATCTATACAGGACAACATTGCCAGGTTTTTCTCCTGTGGAGCCACTGGGTGAGTTCAAATTGCCAGCCTTTCAGTTGGCAGCCACATGCTTAACCATTGTCAACCAGGGCTCCATATACAGAGAGGCCTGGTAGCAAAATGCACATCTTTCTCTAGTTAAAACAAGGAGAAAGACCTCAAGCCCCTACCCCCTGACCTATGCCTTGTTTCCTATGGCATTTTTACCAAGTCCAAGCTCTGAGGAACCCTGTTTGTAAACCAGCAGTCCACTCCATGGAAACCAGATTGCAATGCTTGGTGTATCATTCTGATGGAAAAATAAGGAAGTGAGATGGTTTCTTACAACCTTTCAGATCATTTGCTAATTATTGATGTACATTAACTGCTGAAGAGTGGATATTGTTGTTGTTGTTGTTATGTGCCATCGAGACTCATAGCAACCCCTCCTTGGGTTGCGGAGGCAGTATCACTACAGAAGTATCCTCCTTCCAAAGGACTGGCTGGTGGATTTGAACTGCCAGCTTTCTGGTTAGCAGTCAAGTGCCTTAGGCACTATGCTACCAGAACTCCTCCAAAGAGTGGATACTAGCTGATATCTAACAGTAAAGAACAGTGGACAAAAACAAAAGTCTTGTTTACCATTCTCTGATAAGAATCATTTGTGAAGTAAGAGAAAAAGAAGAGCTGCTCAGGCACAGGGAGACAGCTCAGGGGGTAGGAGTGCATGGAGGGATGGTCACAGGGAAGCGGTACCTATCTGGAGGAAGTGGGAGAGGAGATGCTGCATTGTGCTAAATAGTGGTCAATGTCATGAGACAAAGTGTATGTGATCTGCTGTATGAAAAGTGTATTTGCTCTGTAAATTTTCATGCAAATCACAATAAAAATAAAAATTAAAAAAAATAAAAATAAATGTTGCACTGCTGAAAAAAAAAGAATCATTTGTGAATTTAAGTAACTATTAGGCCTTAATTACTATTGATGCAATAAAAATAGCAAAGAGTCAAATCCGAAAGTTGCTTTGAGACTGAGTTTTAACTGATGGGCACTGATGACTCAGTCAGAACACAACTTCTCCGTTCACATCCTAAGTTTCCCTTATTGTTGTTACTGCTGTGGACCCATGAGTCGATTCCGACTCACAGCAACCTGATATGACAGAGGAGAACTGCCCCATAGAGTTTCCCAGGCTGTAAAGCTTTACGGGAGCAGACTACCTAACACCAGTCAATTCCACATCCCTCAAATGTCCCCACTTTCCCATCTCCTTCCTTTCATGTTTGACCTTCTCCATCCATCAAACCCTTAAGAACCTCCACAACCCTCGAGGAACTAGGAAACAAACCAAGGAGACAAGCACCTTCCCCCAGAGCTGACAGAGGAAGAAAGCCCCTAGAGCCGGTGCCCTGAATTTGAACTTCCAGCCTCCCAAACTGTGAGAAAATAAATTTCCTGTTAAAGCCAAAAAAAAAAAAAATGCTAGGTCTTTCATGAAGACTTTTATGATCGACTTGGTCCAAAGCCTGTAACACTTTCTCAGCCACAGTCGGCTATGTATTCAGTGTGAGTCTGGCTGCCTCAATGTGGGGAAAATGAGTGTGAGTCCCTTTGCACATAGCATTTGGCCTGCACTAGAGCAAAACCTTATGCTGTCTAGTCCATTGTGCCTCATGGCAGGCGAACCTGTGTGAGTCAGAGAAGAACTGTGCTTCACAGTGTTTTCTTGGCTGTAATCTTGACAGAAGCAGATTGCCAGGCCTTTCTTCGAGGCAGCTCTGGGTAGACTCAAACACCAACCTTCTGGTTAGCAGCCAAGTTCATTAACCATTTGTACCACTGACAGACTTCTATACCAGGGCAGTGGGTGCCCAGTAGCAACTAATGCTGTTTCCTTTCTATTTCTCTCTGGTACCTAACATAATGCCTGCTCTGAATACAGGCTCAAATGTGTTAAATTGTTGAATCAACCTATATTACACTCATATATGAGTGGCATTACATCATGAATTTAAAAATTATATATAGTTTATGACTGTGTTGGTTTAGGCAAATTTATTAATATTCTATACCAAACAATTTTCTTTTGACTTCAGAGTTCCTTTTTTTTCCCTTTCTGATTAAATATTACAACATTTTTATGGGCTCCTAAAATACTGTGGCCCTGGGCACAAAGCTTGTATATAAGCTGCCACTTTCTGGCTATGTGGGCTTGGACGAGTGACATAACTTTTCTGACTTTAGTTTTCTCATTTGTAAAATGGAAATAAAAGGCTCTCCTTCGAAGGATTGAATATTAGCTACTACTTGTTTATGCTGCACAGTTAAAAACAGGGCAACACAAAGGATCAAATCTTAATTTCTTCTTTCATTCTGATCCAATCTCAAATCTAGTTCTTTTTTGTATTTTTGGCAAAAAATACACTTCCTACCTTAAAGGAAAGGTACTACAAAAAAAAAAAAAAACCAAACCAAAAGTTCTTCTGAGATATATGAGACACACACAGTTTAGATTTCTCTCTTTAAGTCTCAAGAGAGAAACAGGAAGTCAGAGGAATTCAGAAAGCTGGACAAGAGTCTAGGATGTTCCAAAGCCCCTAGGATGTTCCTGACCCCTTCTTCTGGACTCAATTCACATTTCTCATTTGAATGAGCCATCTCCTAGAGAGTCGATGCCATCAAGGGACTCTGACTGTAAACCAGTAGTTAGCTCATTCCAAGCCCAAATATCTGGTCATTGCTTAACCCTCAACTCCATTTCATTCCCAACTCAGTCAGGTAGGATTTCTCAGAAAGATTTGAAGGTGAGAGTGGTGGATTTGCTCTTTGTGGATGATGTTTTTCAGGAACTTAGCCAGCTTCCTGAGAACTATCACACATGGAACATTCCCAGTAGTTGGCAGCAGAATTCTGGAATGACTCAAGTGAGGACCTGAACTAGGAAAGGGTGAGTTATGGCCTAAAACCACACCCTCCCCTCACTTTGTCAAACTACATCCTTTTCAGCACCAGCTTCTCCCCACCCCCCACACTACCATTTCAACCAGGAAGCTTTCTTTGATGAACCAAACACACACTCCACATCACACATCACTCTCACACCTTCGGCATTCTCATTTACATATGTGGTTAACTTTTAAATGATATCTGAGTGATCTGTGAACAGGGTTAGCAGGGCCCTCTGATGGAATCTAATGAGCATAGCTCCTTAAAGACCTGCCGAGTCTAACTTGGTACAGGCCCAATGCCACTGGGTCAAGCAGTCAGTCAACACAAATGCAGTGATTGTGCCCCTCAAGCAAGGCCTTTTCTTGGGACTGGGTAGTGCAATACAGAGAGAGAGAGATTGAGGAAAGGCCTGACTCTTAGAGATGGAGAAGTCAGGAGAGATATAAATTAAAAAAAAAAAAAAAGAATTCCAGACACAGACATCTACAAATGGGCTTGTGCAAAAAGGATGTGAGGGTGGCATCTTCCAACCTCCTCTAACTTCACAAGCAGGAAGGAGAATCCAGGGCATCAACAGCCCAAGGGTGATTCCTAGGAGGCAAAAGTTAGACATGTGGCCACCCTCCAACCTTTTCACCAACTCTAACACCAACCATCTCTCCCATGACACTCTCTACCTCTCTGCTGGGTTTGATAATTCTTTACAATGACCACACAGAACTCATAGACAACAGTCACAATCGTGGGGTTTATTAAGGAATTAACAGGTTACAACTCAGGTTCAGGAACGCTAAGGATACAATTCTTCCCAAGAGGACAGACTCCCCTTGGCCATGCCCCACAGGCACGCTTCTCTTTGGCCCTCGGCCTCTTGGCCTGGCCTCTGCCCTGCCCAGGAGAATGTTACAAAGTTCTGCTAGTAGGTATACTCCGCTCTGTCAGTAAGCCTCCTCCTCCCTGAGGGTACTCAGCATTCTTGTTCTGTGGGCCGGCAAGCCTGCCACTCTGTCTCTTGCAGGTCTCTTGGTTCTGCTGCCACCATCTCTCTGTCTTCTCTTGCCATCTCAGCCCAGGAATCTTGGGTCCAAGGATGCAGTCCACTCCTGGCTCTTCTCTCTTGCTGGCAGTGAGGTCCCCTTCTTTCACTTCTGAGATGGCTCATTTTAGGCCTAGTAGAATGGCAAAACTGACCAATCCTCACACTAAGGTTCCATACACCTTATTTCCATGGTCCCACCTCCATTAAGGTGCCATGTACTTTATTTTCATTATTAACAAGCTATCCAATCCCCTTGGTGGTCACGAACTCCTCACATTTATATAGTTCCACCCAGTCATGGCTGTGCAGCAGCAGAGACTCAAGTTCCCAGTCTTTTTTTTTTTTAATTTTTATTGTGATTTGGGTGAAAGTTTACAAAGCAAATTCATTTTTCATACAGGAGTTCATACACATTTTCTCTTATGATATTGACTACAGTTCCCCACAATGTAACAGCTCTTTTCCCACTTCCTCCCTGTAGTTACCTCTTCCCTGTGTCCTTCTTTATTATGTATTCTTGCCCCATGAGCTATCTCCCTGTGCAAATACTGCTCTTCTATTCTCCCATGATTGATTGTTCTAGGGAATGTATCTACCTGATGTAAATGTTCACCCTATATGCCTATCTATCATTTGTCTGGAAGCCACAAGAATGAGTTCAGTTCCAGACCTGAAGGGTAACTAGGGGCCAAAATGTTAGGTGTCTCACTAGGCTCTATCAGACCAGGAAAACTGGTCTTTTTTTTTTTTCATGATTTTGAGTTTTGTTGCACATTGTTCTCCCACTCTATCCAGGATCTCCTGCACTGATCCTTTCTGAGTGGTTGACAGAGGTAGCCAGGCACCTTCTAGTTCTGCTGATCTAATGGTCATATAGGCTGAGGTTCACATGGTCTGCTAGCTCCTTGGACTAATTGTTTCCATGAGTCTTTGGTTTTCTTTATTCTTCTTTGCTCTGGATGAGGAGAGATCCATTGTTGCACCTAGATGGATGCTTGCAAACTTTTAATACCCCAGTTACTATTCAGCAAAGTAGGATGTAGAACAATGTTTTTGGGTAGTATGTTATGCCAACTGAGGATGATGTCTCCTGCAACCATGGTCCCAAGCCCACAAGTCCAACAACTCAATCCATCAGGGTGATTGACTGTGCCTAAAAAGTTATCATAACTTTGCCCTGTTAATTATATACTAGTTAATATGTATGCAGAAATATCGTCTGCCAACTTTATATATGTTGTTAGGTGTTGTTAACTTGGCTCCAACTCATAGTGACCCTGTGTACAACAGAATGAAACACTGTCCGGTCCTGTGCCAGCCCCACAATCCTTGCTATACCTGAGCCCGTGATTGCAGCCACTGTGTCAATGCATCTCATTGAGGGCCTTTTTACCAAGCATGATATAATTCTCCAAGGAATGGTCCCTTCTGACATGATGACCAAAGAAGGTAAGAAGAAGTCTGGCCATTCTTGCTTTCAAGGAGCATTCCAGTTGCACTTCGTCCAGGACAGATTTATTTGTTCTTTTGGCAGCCCATGGTACTTTCAGTATTCTTCACTAACACCACAACTCAAAAGCATTAACTCTTCTTTGGTCTTCCTTGTTCATTGTCCAGCTCTCACATGCATATGAGGCAGCTGAAAATATCATAGCTTGTGTTAGGTGCACCTTAATCTTCAGAGACATCTTTGCTCTTCAGTGCTTGAAAGATCTTTTGCAGCAGATTTTCCCAGTGCAATACATCATCTAATATCTTGATGGCTGCTTCCATTGACGTTGCTTGTAAAGCCAAGTAATATGAAGTCTTTGACAATTTCAATCTTTTCTCCATTTATTGTGATGCTGTTTATTGGTCCAATTGTGAGGATTTTTGTTTTCTTTATGTTGAGATGTAATCCATACTGCAGACTGTATTCTTCAATCTTCATCAGTAAGTGCTTCAAGTCATCCTCACTTTCAGCAAGCAAAATTATGTCATCTGCGTATCACAGGTTGTTAATGAGTCTTCCTCCAATCCTGATGTCACATTCTTCTTCATATAGTCTAGCTTCTCAGATTATTTGTTCAGCATACAGATTGAGTAAGCATGGGAAAGGATTCAACCCTGACACAGTCCCTTCCTGATTTTAAACCATGCAGTATCCTCTTGTTCTGTCCTCTTGAATGACAGCCTCCTGGTCTATGTACAGGTTCCTGATGAGCACAATCAAGTGTTCTGAAATTCCTATTCTTCTCATTGCTATCCATCATTTGTTATGATAAACACAATCAAATGATTTTGCACAGTCAATAAAACACAAGTAAACAACTTTCTTGTATTCTTTGCTTCCAGCCAAGATCCATCTGATATCAGCTATGATATCCCTCATTCCATAACCTTTTGTAAATCCAGCCTGCATTTCTGGAAGTTCTATCTCAATATACTGCTGCAACCATTTTTAAATTATCTTCAGCAAAATTTTACTTGTGTGTGATATTAATGATATTGTTTGGTAATTTCCATATTCTGTGAGATCACGTTTCTTTGGAGTGGGTACAAATATGGATCTTTTCCAGTCAGTTGGCCAGGTAGCTGTCTTCCAAATTTCTTGGCATAGACAAGTGAGTGCCTCTAGTGCAGCATCCATTTGTTGAAACATCTCAATGGGTATTCTGTCAATTCCTGGGGCCTTGTTTTTCACCAATTCCTTCAGTTCAGCTTCTAATTCTTTCTTTAATACCATTGGTTCTTGATCGTATGCTACCTCCTGAAATGGATGAACATTGACCAGTTCTTTTTGGTACAGTGACTCTGTGTATTCTTTCCATCTTCTTTTGATTTTTCCTGCATCATTCAATATTTTGCCTATAGAATCTTTCAATATTGCAACTCAAAGATTGAATTTTTTCTTCAGTTCTTTCAGCTTGAGAAATGCCGAGCATGTTTTTCCCTTTTGGTTTTCTAACTCCAGGTCTTTGCACATTTCATTATAATAACTGACTTTGTCTTCTTGAGCTACTCTTTGAAATCTTCTGTTCACCTCTTTTATCTTGTCATTTCTTCCTTTTGCTTTAGTTACTCTCCATTAAAGGGCAAGTTTCAGAGTCTCTTCTGACATCCATTTTTGTCTTTTCTTCCTTTCTGGTCTTTTTAATAACTTTCTGCTTTCTTCACGGATGTTGTTCTTGATGCCATCCCACAATTCCTCTTGTTTTCATTCATGGTGTTCAAAGCATCAAACCTATTCTTTAGATGGTCTCTAAATTCAGGAAGGCTATTATCAAGGTCGTGTTTTGGCTCTCATGGACTTATTTTAATTATCTTCCACTTCAGTTTGAACTTGCGTATGAGCAGTTGATAGTCTCTTCCACAGCCTTGTTTTGGCTGAAGATTTTGAGATTCTCTATCACTTCTTTCCACAGATGTAGTCAATCTGATTCCTGTGTACTCCATCCGGCGAAGTCGACATGTATAGCCATTTGTGTTGTTGAAAAAAGGTATTTGCAATGACTAAGTCGTTGGTCTTGCAAAATTCTATCATGCTATCTCCAGCGTCATCTATCACCAAGGCCATATTTTCCAACTACCAGTGATTCTTCCTTGTTTCCAACTTTTGCATTCCAATCATCAGTAATAATCAACGTATCTTGATTGCATGTTTGGTCAATTTCAGACTGCAGAAGTTGGTAAAAATCTTCAATTTCCTCATCATTGGCTTTGGTGGTTGGTGCATAAATCTGAATAATAGTCGTATTAACTGGTCTTCCTCGTAGGCGTATGGATATTATCCTATCACTGACAGCATTGTACTTCAGGACAGATCTTGAAACATTTCTTGTGATGATAAATGTCAGGCCATTCCTCTTCAATTTGTCATTCCCGGCATTAGATCATATGGTTGTCTGATTCAAAATGGCCAAAACCAGTCCATTTCAGCTCACTAATGCCTAGTATATCGATCTTTATGCATTCCATTTCATTTTTGACAAATTTTCCTAGATTCATACTTTATATATTCCATGTTCCAATTATTAATGGATGTTTGCAGCTGTTTCTTTTCATTTTGAGTTGTGCCACATCAGCAAATGGAGGTCCTGAAAGCTTTACTCCATCTACCTCGTTAAGGTTGGCTCTACTCTGAGGAGGCAGCTCTTCCCCAGTCGTATTCTGAGTGCCTTCCAACGTGATGGGCTCATCTTCTGGCACTATATTGGACAATGTTTCAGGACTGTTCATAAAGTTTTCCAGTAATATATCAGACAATGTTTCACTGCTACTCATAAGATTTCACTGGCCAATTCTTTGAGAAGTGGATGGCCCCTTTCTTCTTCAAGGTCTGCCTTAGTCTAGAAGCTCTGCTGAAATCTGTCCATCATGGGTGACTCTGTTGGTATTTGAAATACCAGTGGCATAGCCGCCAGCCTCACAGCAACACTCAAGCTACCACAGTATGACAAACTGACAAACGAGTGGTGGTCATGGGAATATTCACTTTTGCCTAAACATATCTGATCAATCAGTCTGTCTATCCCTCTATTTACCCATAGATTGTTTGTTATCACTCATAATGCAGTATTGTATACGTGAAAGGGTTTATGTTTGTTGTCTGTACCTCTTGTGCACCTCTCTGTGTCTTCCTTTTCCTTAGTGTTATTGTGTTGGCCGCTTGCTTTTGATATATTGCCTTTCCCTTCACCCAAATCAATACTTGTCTCTACCTGTGTAGCAATGTAGAGTTCCCCAGTCTTCATCTGGGTCCAGACTGAGGTTCTATGACCAAGGCTCTAGGCCCAGCAGGCCTTCACATGGAGGGCACAAGCTCTGCAATCCTGAGTGGAAACAAAACAAAACAAACTCCCACCCCACCTGCCCCTAGACCCCACCCACCCACCTCAGGAGAACAGAAGGGGCTCCCTGGCTTAAAGGGAAAACAAAATCTGTGCTGTGAAGTTCATTCCAACTCATAGTGACCCTACAGAGTAGAACTGCCCTAAGAATTTTTAATTTCTAAGACAAGAATCTTTACAGAAACAGACTGCCACATCTTTCTCCTGAGGAGTGGCTGGTAGATTCTAACCACTGACCATTTGGCTACCAGCTGAGTGCTTAACCACTGCACCACCAGGGTTCCTGACCAAGAGGAAAATCTGAGCTCTCACCTCTCAAAGCACCACCTGCCCTTCGGCAGATGGGGGTACTTAGCAATTTCACTAACAGGTTTATGGAAGAACCTATCACCTGTGAGAATACAAGATGGAGGCAGAATTGTGTCCAGAGACTGTCGTTTGTGGTGGCCCCTGAGGCCCACTCTAGTTACCATGCCCTAGGCATGCGCTCTGAGCATGGAGATTTTGCCGGTCTGAGCACAAACTCCTGCGCCAAAGAGCACACGTCTTTCTTAAGTAATGGGAGAGAACTTTGCACATGAAAATGATAGAAGACACGGGACTCTGACTCCTATTTGTAACTTATTTTTCATACAAAAACCGCACTTGGATGACTAATTTTTAAAGCTCAAGCATGCTTATGGCAAAAAAACTCACTTCCGATGTCCATTTTTGTAATAAAGTCCTCAAACTGTCTAACACTAACTGCCATGGAGTTGGATGGGTTTCCGAGGCGGTATCACTATGGAAGTAGATTGCCCAACCTGCCCTCCGCGGAGTGGCGGGCGGGTTCGAACTGCTAGCTTTCTATTTAGCAGGCAAATGCCTTTCGCACTACGCCAACTGTTGTTATGTGCCTTCGAGTCAAACCCGACTCATAGCGACCCCTCCTTGGGTTTCCGAGGCAGTATCGCTACGGAAGTAGGATTGCCCAACCTTCCTTCCGAGAAGTGGCTGGTGGGTTTGAACCACCAGCCGTCTGGTTAGCAGGCAAGTGTCTTAGCCACTATGCTACCAGAGCTCCCACGCCAACTGTAAGGGTGGTTAAATTATAAGGCAGAGAGCAGCAGGCTGGGCTGACTAGGCAGGGGAGGGGCTGAGGAGAAAGAGGAAGGGAGGAAGGGGAGAAGTAGTTCTCCTTGGGCACTGCCGGAGAGTCGAGAGTCGAGTCGGAGAGTTGCTGGGGAGTCCCTGCTCCCTGCTATACTAGCACTCCCCGAAGAGGCCTGGGGCGAAGGAAGAGGAAGGAAGGGAGATGGATTCGGGTGGGGTGTGGGATTCGGGTGGCGAATGGGAGCCCGTCATCTGTTCCTGAATTGTTGGGGTCTAGTCCTTTGCGGGGTATCTTAGTCTGGTCCAGATCCTCTGTAAGAGCTGCTGTCCAACAGGATCTGGGCGTGTCCTGAATAACAGCGCCATCTTGTGGCTACTGATAGGTCTATCTTGAACACCTCTGACAAACAAAAAACAAACTCACTGCCATTGAGTGGAATCCGACTCATAGCGACCCCTCCTTGGGTTTCCGAGGCGGTATCACTACAGAAGTAGATTGCCCAACCTTCCTTCCTAGGAGTCGCTGGTGGGTTTGAACGGCCAGCCTTCTGGTTAGCAGTCAAGTGCCTTAGGCACTACACCACCAGAGCTCCCTGAACACCTCTGTTGTTGTTGTTGTTGTTGTTGTTGTT